>NC_048580.1:35247902-35590402 GCF_013265735.2 Oncorhynchus mykiss | reverse complement strand
TTGTGCCCTGCCTATCTAAAGTCTTCGAAAGCCAAGTTAATAAACAGATCACTGACCATTTCGAATCCCACCGTACCTTCTCCTCTGTGCAATCCGGCCTCATTAGCCGGTCATGGGTGCACCTCAGCCACGCTCAAGGTACTAAACTATATCATAACCGCCATCGATAAAAGACAGTACTGTGCAGCCGTCTTCATCGACCTGGCCAAGGCTTTCAACTCTGTCACTCACCGCATTCTTATCGGCAGACTCAATAGCCTTGGTTTTTATAATGACTGCCTCACCTGGTACACCAACTACTTTGCAGACAGAGTTCAGTGTGTCAAATCGGAGGGCATGTTGTCCGGACTTCTGGCAGTCTCTATGGGGGTACCAAAGGGTTCAATTCCCGGGCCGACTCTTTTCTTTGTATATATAAATGATGTCGCTCTTGCTGTGGGTGATTCCCTGATCCACCTCTACGCAGACGACACCATTCTATATACATCTGGCCCTTCCTTGGACACTGCGCTAACTAACCTCCAAAAGAGCTTCAATGCCATACAACACTCCTTCCGTGGCCTCCAACTGCTCTTAAACGCTAGTAAAACCAAATGCATGCTTTTCAATCGTTCGCTGCCCGCACCCGCCCGCCAGACTAGCATCCTCACCCTGGACGGTTCCGACCTAGAATATATGGACAACTATAAATACCTAGGTGTCTGGCTAGACTGTAAACTCTCCTTCCAGACGCATATTAAACATCTCCAATCAAAAATAAAATCTAGAATCGGCTTTCTATTTCGCAACAAAGCCTCCTTCTTTCACGCCGCCAAACGTACCCGAGTAAAACGGACTATCCTACCGATCATCGACTTTGGCGATGTCATCTACAAAATAGCTTCCAACACTCAACTCAGCAAACTGGATGTAGTCTATCATAGTGCCATCCATTTTGTTACCAAATCACCTTATACCACCCACCACTGCGACCTGTATGCTCTAGTCGGCTGGCCCTCGCTAAATATTCGTCTCCAGACCCACTGGCTCCAGGTCATCTATAAGTCTATGCTAGGTAAAACTCCGCCTTATCTCAGTTCACTGGTCACGATAACAACACCCACCCATAGCAGGTATATCTCACTGATCATCCCCAAAGCCAACACCTCATTTGGCCTCCTTTCCTTCCAGTTCTCTGCTGCCAGTGACTGGAACGAATTGCAAAAATCGCTGAAGTTGGAGACTTTTATTTCCCTCACCAACTACCTCTTACAGCTACCCCCCTACTTTTTTCAATTTCCGCCTGAAGACATACCCAAATCTAACTTCCTGTAGCTCAGGCCCAGGACCAAGGGTATGCATATTATTGGTTTCATTTGAAAGAAAACACTTTGAAGTTTGTCTAAATGTGAATTGAATGTAGGAGAATATAACACAATAGATCTGGTTTAGATCTGATAATACATGTAATTTTTTTTTTTTTTCATTTTTATTGTTGTATCATCATGTTTATAATGAACAAGACAAAACAAACATTCAGATAGGATGATGGGGACAATTTCAGTGAAAGACATAAGAGGGCCACAGTACTTGTGCAAAGTTTCAGAATGATAATTTCCAAAATGAGTGTGCTACGTGAAAATGTATCATGAAGTCACCCAGGTGTCCCACACAAGTAGCCCAAATGTACTCAAGTGGCCAAATTGGTGAAGTTATACATTTTGAATGGATTAACTATATACAAAATACCAAAATGGTATTCTAACACACACACCCAAAAAATGGAGAAAAAACATGAAAAGAAAATATATACATTTACAAAATAACACTTTCAATATTTGGAAGACCCTCAGTCCTCTACACAATATTGTGCTGCTGATGCCAGGTGCCACAACAGTCTCTTTCTGCTGTAAAGCAGAGGGTCACCAAGCATGTGGTGCAGGTGATGGGGGACTTCATTTTGCAAAGAACACAGTGACGCCTCCATGCTGTAACCTTTTGGCCCTGAGGCACATCCATGCCTGCAGAAATACATTTGGGCAGATGAACACTACTTGTGGCAGGAGCTGGATGAACCAGCTTCAGTGGGGGATGGAAACCTTGGCACTGGGGGCTCCCACTCGATGTCAGTGTCACTGTGAAAATGTTCAGTTAGAATAGTTTCACATATGAGCCCTGTATCAACAGGTATAATAAACAGATATATATAGAGTACAGAGAACATAAGGTTGAATATATTATTATAGACCTGCTAGATCTACTGTCTCATTTATATTATGACAGACCAGCTAGATCTACTGTCTTTATTACATTACAACAGACCAGCTGTATCTACTGTCTCCATTTCACTTTGGCCATTGTTGTGGGCCTGCCCTCCCCTCTAAAGCCTCAAATAGGCTATTTCATTTCACAAATAATATTTTATATTACTAATTTCAAACAACGGCATTGGCATGAAAAAAACTTACCAGTCCAAAACGATGTCCTTTGCGTTCAAGAAATATTCCTAAATTCGCTAATTGAATCGTCCTCCAACAATCTCTGTCTCACTTTCCCGATCAATTTCTCCTAAAATTGTGTGTACATCTGTATATCTAGACTTAGATTTAGCTTTCCCTGACTTAGTCGCCATACTGATTGATATATAAACAGCTGAAGATGTGCTTTACCAAAACAACGCTGTGCGTAACATGCGTGGCTCCTTCCGATATGAATCTTCAATGGCGAATGAACCTCTTTATGCCGGAGTTTACTGCAAGGGTTGGTCTTCCAACACATAAACATTACATATTGCTGTTTACCTCAGCTCATTGAATATCTACCCAGCTAGATTTCAAGACGATCGGTGGTCATTGGGTTAAAATACAGTCAATACACGAAACAGCGGTCCTATCATTAGTGCACAACGATGTCATTACTTGTTGTCTTCAAATCAATTTCTTTCAGTCAATACGTCCCGCGAAATGACCCATCAGGTTTGGTTGTGTTACAATCAAACCAGTTGATTGCAATGAAACCAAACATGACTGGAAAAGTCACGTATAGTGTGTGTATTTACATCGAATGTGTCGTCGAAAATGGAATGAGACGGTTCACAAAATGTTTCGTGTTAGGCTATAAAAATGGATTTTATCAAACAAAAGACCAGTCATTGTGTAACAACGAGCATTGGGATTGCAAACAGAGGAAGATCGTCAAAGGTAAACTATTTATTTTATTGCAGTTTGTGATTTTTTTTACGCCTGTGCTGGTTGAAATAGTTGTTTTTTATGGGTCTCTATCCTCAGATAATCGCATCGTATTCTTTTGCAGTAAATCCTTTTTTAAATCTGACAACGCAGTTGGATTAGCAAGATTCTACGCTTTCGAAACATGTGAAACACTTGTAATTTCATGAATGTTAAATATGACTATTTATGTAACGATCACCGTATGTTGTCGAATTTCATCCCGCTAACCGGTTCGATGCGCAGAGAGGTTAAACATCAACTATCTGAGCAGCTAACCGATCGCTGCAGCTGTACATACTCCATCTGTTAATAGCCCACCCAAACTACCTACCTCATCCCCATACTGTTTTTATTTTATTTACTTTTCTGCTCTTTTGCACACCAGTATCTCTACTTGCACATCATCATCTGCTCATTTATCACTTGTGTTAATCTGCTAAATTGTAATTATTCACTCCTATGGCCTATTTATTGCCTACCTCCTCATGCCTTTTGCACACACTGTATATAGACTTTATTTTTTCTACTGCGTCATTGACTTGTTTATTGTGTTATTGACTTGTTTATTGTTTATTCAATGTGTAACACTGTGTTGTTGTCTGTGTCACACTGCTTTGCTTTATTTCAAATCAAATAAAATTTTATTTGTCACATACACATGGTTAGCAGATGTTCTTGGCCAGGTTGCAGTTGCAAATGAGAACTTGTTCTCAACTAGCCTACCTGGTTAAATAAATAATAAAATAAAAACTAACCCACAACCCGCCTTTCAACTAGAAGCCAGGGCTTTGTTCATGGGCTAGTAGCTTAGTACCGGCAGAATTCTCCAACTCCAGAGAATTGAATGAGTGATTTATTTGTTTATTTAGACCCAACTTAAAAATCATATTCATTAGTCACAAGGAGAAATGGAAGTGTTTTCTCCCCATTTTATTTAGTGGTAATGAAAAATGACAGTGTCCCCACTGTTGGCTGTACGGGGGAATTTATCACCTGTTTAATTTCATACTCGACTAGGCCCGGGCTCAGCTTCATTGTCGACACTGACAAAGTGGCAGGTTAGCATAGTGCATCACCTTGGGGTCCCGGCCCATTTTAATTGAATTCACATTTACTAAACAGGATTATGGGTTGGGATATCACACGGTGATGCACTATCCACTCACCAATATGGAGAAAGAGAGAGAGAGAGAGAGAGAGAGATATGTGGAAAAGAGCTCTTCAAAAGAAGATCAGGGGGTTTATCCTCCTTCGCAGCATCCATCCATAACCAGCACCTGTATCTATCTATCCTGAAACCTTTTTCTTTCTCTCTCTCCTCCCTGCCACTCCATCCTTCTTTATGTAGCAGGGGTTTATTTGGATTCACATCCTTCAGCAGCAGTCTGTCTGAGGGGTTGACAAATGGTGCGAAAACAAACACAAGTCCGGAGCAACAAGCCACCAGCGTGTCTGGACTGACCAAGGTCACACTTTTTTCGATCCCACCTAATACACTTCAAAACACAGATGTGTATGAAGTAGCGGGGGGAAGTCTATATAGGTACATACAGTGGTGGAAAAAGTACACAATTGCCATACTTGAGTGAAAGTTAAGAAACCTTAATTGAAAATGACTCAAGTAAAAGTAGAAGCGACCCAGTAAAAGTCTAAACGTATTTGGTTTTAAATATACTTAAGTATCAAAAGTAAATGTAACTGCTAAAATATACTTACAGTTGAAGTTTACATACTGTTGGAGTCATTAAAACCTGTTTTTCAACCACTCCACAAATGTCTTGTTAACAAACTATAGTTTTGGGAAGTTGGTTAGGACACCTACTTTGTGCACCTACAAGTCATTTTTCCAACAATTGTTTGCAGACAGAATATTTCACTTATAATTCACTGTATCATAATTCCAGTGGGTCAGAAGTCTACATACACTAAATTGACTTTGCCTTTAAACAGCTTGGAAAATCCCAGAAAATTATGTCATGGCTTTAGAAGCTTCTGATAGGCTAATTGACATCATTTGAGTGTACCTGTGGATGTATTTCAAGGCCTACCTTCAAACTCAGTGCCTATTTGCTTGACATCATGGGAAAATCGAAAGAAATCCGCCAAATACCTCAGAAAATAATTGTAGACCTCCACAAGTTTGGTTCATCCTTGAGAGCAATTTCCAAATGCCTGAAGGTGCATGTTCATCTGTACAAACAATAGTACGCAAGAATAAACACCATGGGACCACGCAGCCATTATACCTCTTTGGATGGAGACAAGTTCTGTCTCCTAGAATGGGATGTACTTTGGTGTGAAAAGTGCAAATCAATCCCAAAACAACAGCAAAGGACCTTGTGAAGATGCTAGAGGAAACAGGTACAAAAGTATCTATATCCACAGTAAAACGAGTCCTATATCGACATAACCTGAAATGCCGCTCAGCAAGTGTTGGAGCGAACCATTAAGGAGAGAGGTGAGCATTAAATAGGTCTAGTTGCCAGGCTGAAATAGCAAGGACATGCACATTAACACCCAGGCTATACTCTATTTTTGAAAGAGTACATTAACCAAGACCATACGAACATTTATGACAGCTGGACATACTATGGTCAGCAGGATACAGAAAGAAAGATGGAAGCAAGATAACTGATGACTAACACGTGAAACATAAGCATGCAATACATACATTATTTTTAGAACATGGAAAGAGGTCTACCATCATTATAACCTAACCAAAAGCAGATATGGGCGTTAGTGGGCGTGAACTAGCTCTGAAATGAGAAGAAAATAATGGAGGAAAACTGAGCCCTTCCATGGAGGGCTGCGACAGAGCTGCGACAGAGCCTGGACTAGAACCAGGATCTCTAGTGGCACGACTGCGATGCAGTGCCTTAGACCATTGCATCACTCGGGAGGTCCTGTTAAGTAATACAAATATTACTTTTGACGATATACTACAGTGGGGCAAAAAATAATTTAGTCAGCCACCAATTGTGCAAGTTCTTATTTTCCACCATAATTTGCAAATAAATTCATTAAAAATCCTACAATGTGATTTTCTGGGTATTTTTTTCTCATTTTTCTGTCATAGTTGAAGTGTACCTATGATGAAAATTACAGACCTCTCTCATCTTTTTAAGTCAGAGAACTTGCACAATTGGTGGCTGACTAAATACTTTTTTGCCCCACTGTATATAATTTTGACTATCGCAATATCTTTGAGCTAGTTGGCTGTAACTGCACCAAAACTCCAGTATTCTTCCTTTATAGCTTGTTCTCCATCATCTTTTTGGTCATAGACTGTTCTCTCTGCTACCACACGGCAAGCCACACGTCAAGCGGTACCGGAGCACCAAGTCTAGGTCCAAGAGGCTTCTAAACAGCTTCTACCCCCTAGCTATAAGACTAATGAACATCTAATCAAATGGCTACCCAGACTACTTACTGTCAAAGTTGTGCGCTACTGGTGGAGAAGTCAGGTGACGGAGAGCAGAGAGTGAACAGGCGCACACTTTATTTAGGCAGAGGCAAATAAAACAAACAGAAGCCACTGTGTCAAAACCAAAAGGTAAGAAGAGCAAGGTGCGAAACAGTCACGAAAATAAGCAAATGTTTAACAATTAAACATCCTTAGTGAAATACCATGGAATACAGGGGAAAAACCAGCCTGACGCGTAACACGAAACACGTAACAAAAACAATTCCACACAAAGACATGGGGTGGGGGGGAACAGAGGAATAATTACATGCAGTGTGATTGGGGAATGTAAACCAGGTGTGCAGGGAACAAGACAAAACAAATGGAACAATGGAAAAATGGAGCGGCGATGGCTATAAAGCCGGTGACGTCGACCGCCGAACGCCGTCCGAACAAGTAGAGGAGCCGACTTCAGCGGAAGTCGTGACACTTACATTGCCCCCCTTTTACGCTGCTGCTATTCTCTTGAACTTTGCGACCTTTTGACACATTTCAGGCTTCAAACATAAAGATATAAAACTGTAATTTTTTGTTAAGAATCAACAACAAGTGGGACACAATCATGAAGTGGAACGACATTTATTGGATATTTCAAACTTTTTTAACAAATCAAAAACTGAAAAATTGGGCGTGCAAAATTATTCAGCCCCTTTACTTTCAATGCAGCAAACTCTCTCCAGAAGTTCAGTGAGGATCTCTGAATGATCCAATGTTGACCTAAATGACTAATGATGATAAATACAATCCACCTGTGTGTAATCAAGTCTCCGTATAAATGCATCTGCACTGTGATAGTCTCAGAGGTCCGTTAAAAGCGCAGAGAGCATCATGAAGAACAAGGAACACACCAGGCAGGTCCGAGATACTGTTGTGAAGAAGTTTAAAGCCGGATTTGGATACAAAAAGATTTCCCAAGCTTTAAACATCCCAAGGAGCACTGTGCAAGCGATAATATTGAAATGGAAGGAGTATCAGACCACTACAAATCTACCAAGACCTGGCCGTCCCTCTAAACTTTCAGCTCATACAAGGAGAAGACTGATCAGAGATGCAGCCAAGAGGCCCATGATCACTCTGGATGAACTGCAGAGATCTACAGCTGAGGTGGGAGACTCTGTCCATAGGACAACAATCAGTCGTATATTGCACAAATCTGGCCTTTATGGAAGAGTGGCAAGAAGAAAGCCATTTCTTAAAGATATCCATAAAAAGTGTCGTTTAAAGTTTGCAACATGCCACCTGGGAGACACACCAAACATGTGGAAGAAGGTGGTCTGGTCAGATGAAACCAAAATTGAACTTTTTGGCAACAATGCAAAACGTTATGTTTGGCGTAAAAGCAACACAGCTGAACACACCATCCCCACTGTCAAACATGGTGGTGGCAGGATCATGGTTTGGGCCTGCTTTTCTTCAGCAGGGACAGGGAAGATGGTTAAAATTGATGGGAAGATGGATGGAGCCAAATACAGGACCATTCTGGAAGAAAACCTGATGGAGTCTGCAAAAGACCTGAGACTGGGACGGAGATTTGTCTTCCAACAAGACAATGATCCAAAACATAAAGCAAAATCTACAATGGAATGGTTCAAAAATAAACATATCCAGGTGTTAGAATGGCCAAGTCAAAGTCCAGACCTGAATCCAATCGAGAATCTGTGGAAAGAACTGAAAACCGCTGTTCACAAATGCTCTCCATCCAACCTCACTGAGCTCGAGCTGTTTTGCAAGGAGGAATGGGAAAAAATGTCAGTCTCTCGATGTGCAAAACTGATAGAGACATACCCCAAGCGACTTACAGCTGTAATCGCAGCAAAAGGTGGCGCTACAAAGTATTAACTTAAGGGGGCTGAATAATTTTGCACGCCCAATTTTTCAGTTTTTGATTTGTTAAAAAAGTTTGAAATATCCAATAAATGTTGTTCCACTTCATGATTGTGTCCCACTTGTTGTTGATTCTTCACAAAAAAATACAGTTTTATATCTTTATGTTTGAAGCCTGAAATGTGGCAAAAGGTCGCAAAGTTCAAGGGGGCCGAATACTTTCGCAAGGCACTGTATCTATGCATGAGTCACTTCAATAGCTCTACCCACATGTAAATATTACCTAAATTACATCGACTATGCGGTGCCCCCGCACATTCATTCTGTACCGGTACCGCCTGTATATAGCCTTGTTATTTTACTGCTTCTCTTTAATTATTTGTTACTTTATTTATTTTTGGGGGGCTGTATATTTCTTAAAACTGCATTGTTGGTTAAGGGCTTGTAAGTAAGCACATGTGACAAATAACATTTGATTTGATTTTACAATTTTCCAGCACTTTTATTTACATGACTGATCAAAACTTGTTTTCTCATGGCTCCCACGTCCCTCTGCAGCAGACATGGTGAGCAACATGTTTGGAACATCGAATCGCAAAAAAATCACAGTATCGAATCGCAACACATGTAGAATTGTGAAAATTGCAATACATTTTGTATCGGCACCTAAGTATCGTGATAATATTGTATTTTGAGGTCCCTGGCAATTCCCAGCCCTAGTACGGAGACGTGCAAGCACACACACACACAAAGGGGTGAAAAAGATGAAAAATGTTGACATTCACACGGGTCATGATCTTGGTACAGTGTTTTTTTACAGACAGGCGTGTTTCCTGGCCCTGATATTGATAGTACTGGGGTGACTCAGGCCATGTTCTTCAGAAGGTCACACCCCTTTCTCTACTTTACTTCCCATAATCCACCCTGTCTACTACTTCCCTCTAGTCATCACCTCATCCTATTAGTAAATCACACATTACTTCCTCTATTGCTTCTACAGTTTTTATTTGCTTAGCCAATTCCCAGCTCTTCTTTAAAATAGAGCAAAACGTTTTTTATTTTCTCCTCTCTCCACCGTAGTGTATTTGCTCATCTTAATGGCGATCCCTTGGCTAAATGGATTCTGGTTATGACATGATTGAGTAAAAGAAGCAGGCAGACACGGGTGCTGGGAGAATAGCTGATGCAGACATCTTCTCTGCTAATTAAAAGGTTCATAGGCAGTGCGGGTGGCAGCCACATCAAAGACCAACAGCTAATTACTGCCCCCCTCCTTCGATTAACTCCCTCCCTCTCTTCACTTTTATTTATTCCATTTCTTAGGTTTATTTTGATATTTTTCTATTCCTTGAGTTTGGACGTGCATGTGCAGAATATGAATCGGGTTGTGAAGGCTCTCTCGGCGCACTCCCACATTTCCCTTCTCATGGCAAGTTTGCATAAATGGACTCAGGTGGCCAGGCAGGCCGGGGCCTTGTTTATTTAACAGCTGCTTTGGGGT
Source organism: Oncorhynchus mykiss (assembly GCF_013265735.2). NCBI lineage: Eukaryota > Metazoa > Chordata > Actinopteri > Salmoniformes > Salmonidae > Oncorhynchus > Oncorhynchus mykiss. The sequence continues at coordinate 35,580,405 of NC_048580.1, read as the reverse complement.
CAGTTGACTCATGCATTTGCATGGAAACCCGTCATTCTGGCCTATCACTGTCCCGAATCAGATAGCGTGTGGGCTCATCGTATGGTGCTGACAGACATTTTGCAATGCAATATCGCGATAAGCTTTAGAAGACTCACAAAATGGCCTCTTACATAGTGGTATCAAATCCATTTTACAATCCTTTTTTATCATCTCCATTCATCATAATCAACACAGTCACAATGATAGCGAATCCTAATAAAGTGAATTCCCTTCCATTCTATCGACCCCTCGAGCCTGTCAGAGTCCATTGCTGATGACCCATATCAGGCTGAGGAGACGGACTGCTGCTCCTCTTGTCCCTGCACCGCTCACTACAGAGTGACCTGCCCCATAATCCACTTAAGAAGATGGGTTATGCTAATTGGCACTTCCACGACTACACTATTGATTTACCCATTAGGGCCAGCGGGGGCCTTGCTACAGCACCCCGTCAATACAGATGGGAGTGATTCAGATGGTCAAAATAGGCATTTGGGCTCCCTAGTACTTTACATCTGGTTTTAAGTGTTGTACAATAAGCATTATAACTGGTCTGGAGGATATCAAAAGGATAACTTGCATCATTCTTGTAACATCTTCCTCTGTCTGCCTGTGGAGTATCGTCCTCTTGCTCTCTCTCTCTATCTTGGTTTTTCTCCCTTTCTCTCTCTTGCTCTCTCTCCCGCATTCCTTCATTTCCCACAGGAGTCTTGTAAGTGTAGCTGGTGTCAACTGTCAGAATATCAAAAGAAGGACCCTCCTATTCTCCAGGGCTGAACTCCCTCCCATTTTGTTTGTATTAAATAAAACATTGTGGTCATGTCTTGCCCTGACCATAGAGAACCCCAAGTGCAATAGGTCAGAGCATGACTAAGGGGTGTTCTAGTCTTGAATTTCTATGTTGGTGTGAGTATGGTTCCCAATTGGAGGCAGCTGATGATCGTTGCCTCTAATTGGGGATCATGCTTAGTGTGGTCCTTTTCCCACCTGCGTTTGTGGGATATTGTTTTGTTGTCCCTGCAATTTATTTGTCCCTGCAATTTATTATGTGACTTGATAAGCACATTGTAAGGGGTGCGTAACTGGTGGCAGGGAAGTCGCAGAACTAGGTAATAGCCGGAGCAGTTTAATTCCAAAACCAACGGCATAAAGAAATAACAACTTGCGTACAAAACCCGATGCGCACCAGTAAACATGTGCACCAGCACTTACAACAAACAGTACCACACAAAGACATGGGGGGGAACAGAGGGTTAAATACACAACACGTAATGAGGGAATGAAAACCAGGTGTGTGGGAAAACAAAACAAAACAAATGGAAAATGAAAAATGGATCGGCGGTGGCTAGAAGACCGGTGACGTCGACCGCCCGAACAAGGAGAGGAACCGACTTCGGTAGAAGTCGTGACACACATTTTTATTCCTGAACTTATTTAGGCTTGCCATAACAAAAGGGTTGAATACTTAATGACTCAAGACATTTCAGCTTTTCATGTTTAATTCATTTGAAAAACATAATTCCACTGAAGGCCAATGACACAAAATCTCAATTTAATTGATTTTAAATTTAGGCTGTAACACATCAAATTGTGGAAAAAGTCAAGGGGTGTGAATACTTTCTGAAGGTGCTGTATATTATATTTCTATGGAATCTCTATTCCAATATTTTTTCAGCTTTCTAAGTCTCCGATCTTTGGAAATAATTCCGGATGGTCGTTTGTCCTTGTTACCGCTCTCTGAAGAACCATTTTCATAAACATTTCAAGGACGGCTCGTTGAAAAGGCCTCTTTGATCCAGTGAAGTTGACTGTTTTACAGTAAATTAAAAGTTTACCTTCCACAGTCGCCAATACAAAAAGCATCTGAGTTATTTTTCTCTGAAGTCTGGTGAAAAGGTGTATTTTTCGGTTTTTATACAACTTAGTGACCGACATCGGTTTAATTATTTGAATTTCATTCTGTTTTATTCAGTGACCTCAATGCGCACATTGCACTGCAGGTTCTCTAGAGATAAATCAGATCATATGCAAGAACAAGAGGGGATACATAGAGCAGTTTCTTTGAGGTATGTCTACCGGAAAATACATGAGCTAAGTGATTAATAGTTTGTATTCAGCAGTCATAAAAGTATGTTTATTTAGAAAAACTACTAAAATAGTGATTTTGTCAGACAGCGTAGGCAGCAGCTCTGTGGGGCTGAAATGATGACTTGGAATGAAATAAAGTCATCAAATAAAACAAACGTAATATACATAATAACAAAAATATTTTATTAAAGTAATGTGTATAAATGATGGTTCATAAGTGATCAGCAGGCATGGGCAGTCACTACCATCATGGATCTTTTATTGATAGTCTGTGTTGTTACAGCATTCAACCCACATAATGCATAGTGCATTTAATGTAAAAATTGAAATAAAAAAATAAATACAAAAATAATAATTTTTTATAATCAAACCGAAACGGACCTCAAAAAGCACTAACCGTTCAGCACTACTGGAGTGGATTGATAATTGGATCTTACAGAACACTGTGCAATTAGTGGCTTCCTCATATCAGGAAATCTGTGTCCATGAAACAGGCTCTTGCATTGATTCCCCCTCGCAGGGATGCAAGTGATAATATTTTTCTCCTCCCTCTATCTTCAACTTTAATTGAAATGTAAAGGATGCCTCTCTGGTGGCGCAGCAATGTTGTGCCTAATTTATTTTGTCAATTGCTGGTCCTCTCCATGGTTGGTCATTATCTTGTACTTCCAGCAGCGCCTTTGGTTCAATCTCAGTGCCAACGTGAAGAAAATTCCAACATCAAAAGGTGGCGTGCTCTGAATGTATAAACACTCTTTTTTGGGGGGGAAGACAAAGATGGAAGGCATTTTTACTGATGTATCAAAAGGTTAGGGGTTCTTAAAATGTGTGTCTGTGCTGGGCTGTTAATAACCACTTCCGTTTTTTCTCTGTGTGTTGTCTTTGCAGAGTGTGGTTCAGGAGGGTCGGCCTCAGGTGTTGAGAGCTGCGAACAGGATAGGTGTCGTACGTTTGGAGGCTCGTGGGACGAGGACACAGAGGATGACCGCTGTGTCTGTGACTTCGACTGCAATCGCGTGCCTCGCAACCTGGTAAGCCTTAACCTCCATAACTTAGCCTTCCCAACAACAACCCTCTACTTGGGTTTTACTTAAATAGTGGTGGTTTTCATTTCACGCAAGCCTATGTAATTCCTAGATAATGAATGCATGACATCTGACATTTACATTCAGTTAATATTAGTGCAATTTAATTTTCATATTGAGATGGAACTTGTCGCATGGTTTGAAAATGAACTATGTACATAAAGTCATTTGAAATGAAATTGCTATCACACGCTGCTATGTTCCAGCATTCATATGCGTATGACTACAATTCTCCTCAGGTGTGTGGCTCAGATGGGAAGACCTACAGCAACGAGTGTGAGATGAAGAAGGCCAGTTGCGAAAGGCAAGGGCATCTGCTGATCCAGAATCAGGGACCCTGCACAGGTGAGCTGCCTGGACATCCCACCATAAATGATCTAAGATCAGCCAGAGTAATAATCCATCTCGTACACTGGATTCACACAGTTTACTACTTTGTTATAAAGCAAATCCCAGAAATCCTGTTGTTTCTTCTGAATAGCACTTTGGTGGTAACATATCCAACACAGTGTCATTTCCCAGATTCAATGTTGCTACATATGGCTCAACGTGCATGTGGCTACCAAAGGCTCAACATGAAGAAGCTCCTATTTCTCTAGAGACATCCACCACAGGTGCTAGGCAGTTCAGTAGGGAACACTAGTTATACTCGAGTCTCTGCCTTGGCAGTGCAAACCACAAGCTTTAACTGAAGAGACAGTATAGTGATGTTTCTGTAGTAGGCCAGAGTGAAGCCAAAGGCACATAAAAAATTCTGTATGATCACTGCAGCCTGTTTGATTCCTAGCTGTCCTAAAAAAAAGAGGGAGGGAGCAAACGAAAGGGAGAGAAGAGAGCGATACGCTCGGATTTCACACTCGCATCCCTGTAGAGTTGTCCCTGCTAAGCTGGCATTTTGGCTGCTTTCTGTCACGCTTCTCCACCATCTGCGGATAATCAATCCCTTTTCTTGTGGAATGCTATTGGTGTGCGAGCTCTGGGTCCTCTTCTTCTTCTTCTCCCAAAAAGCTCAGATCAATGGGAATCTCATTGGGCCCTTCTTCATTAGCTATACATGCAGGAACTTGTCTTTGACCATGGTTTGATCTTCAAGCCTTCAAACACACTCAAGAAAAGCTCCTGTTGGCTTTCACGAACTAGACAAAACAAACAGGGATTGACCTCAACACGATCTTGTTGTTTTGTACTGTCCTATGTTGTTTATAAACAACTTATGTGTGGTGTCTCTGGGAGTTCTTTGATCTATGACAGCTGTCTCTGAAGAACTTTCAAGCTGTCCTATTTTGCATTTTCTATCGGATAACTGGGTCAGTGATTCCAGTCTTCATGAGGTCTAAAAAGATCCTGTGCTATATACCGTTGCTACGTGCAGAGGCACTCAATTCTCTCCTAGGAGACATACAAAGGCTACCTGTACAGAGCCGTGGCAGCAGCAGACCTTGAGATAGAGAGAGTAATACTCTCACATCAGAGAGAACTGCATTATGCCAGACAATGGCCACTGAAGAGGAAAACCCTTGAAGGGTTGAAGAACATATGAAATTAAAAGTTCTCCCTTGCCCTAATAGGCTCAGTACAGATAGTAGCAGGAGCACTGAAAAGTGTCAAGTTAATGAACTGTGTCCAAAGCCCATCACTGGAGTGGGAAAGCACTGAAAAAAGAAAGAGCTAGTCATCACCATTAGGCTTCAGCTCATATCCACACCAGTAAGAGTGTGATTTATGGGCCGGTATCTGCAGCCTCCAAACTCCAAATGAGAAACACAAGAGAGGAAGAAAGAAATAGAGAGTGGAGGCCATTTTGATCCAAGGCTTGGAAAGAGTTTGAGCGATAAGATAATATATTGCCTTGGCCGTTGAACCACCTCCCTGCCTCCCTCTTTTCCCTCCATCCTTCCATCTCGCGCTCTCGTTTCCCTTATACACAAGTCTCTGTTGGGTAACATATTTGTTTAGGGTGTGTTGTATGTGGGTTTTCTTTTCGAGCTGTCACGTCAGCTTGGAATTTGGCACACGCACAGACAAAACAACTACACACATACGCTCACAGATTGGCCCAGTCCATCACATTCAGCCGTAGACTTGTTCTTTTCTGCTTCTGAAAGCTTGTAGAGATGTTGTGTCGCATGCTGCAATTTCACAGGAGAACAAATGAAGAGAATAGGCCTCCTAGGATGTGGCAAATGTCAGCTGTTCCACTAGGAGCACCATTGTTTTCAGGTAATGGCATAATTTCTCCCTGATTTTGAGCCGTTGTCAGGATTGGGAAAGTAGAATTGTTATCTAGAAGCCAGATGCCAGCTTTTCACCTCTGGCCCTCGAGGTGAACCTCATTGTTCGCTAGAAGTTGCACGTTGTTCAGAGATTGTGTCTTCTAACTCCTTTTAAAAGAGCCTTCACTGTCACTCTAAAAAGTTGTTTTATCTTTTCTTTTGTTCCATCCTCGTTCCCATCTCATCAGGGATTTCAGCCACCTCTCCACCAGAGCTGACAGCGCCACAACGCTGCATTCAGTCAGTCTACGGCTGTTGCCGCGACAACAAAACGGCGGCCCTTGGTGTGGGACTCGCTGGATGCACCAGTAAGCGTGCCAACCTCTTACCTGACATCTGATCTCTCACCTATGACCACTTGTATTATATCCATCACAATGGTATTAACTTATTGATGTACACAAACAGCCTAGCATACATTTGCTGGAAAGGAAAACCTGCATACGAAGTGATATCTGAAGGTCTACGTATAGGGCCGGTTTCCAGGACACAGATTCAAGTCTAGTATTGGACTAAAAGCTCTTTCAGTCAGTGCTGCTGAGGGGAGGACTACTCAAAATAATGGCTGGAATGGAGTATTTGGAATGGTATCAAACTTGTGTTTGATACCATTCACACCATTGCAGCCATTAAACTCCATTCCAGCCATTATTATGAGCCGTCCTCCCCTCAGCAGCCTCTGCTGCTTTCAGTTGAGATACGCAATTGAATCCCGGACTAAGCTTAATCAGTTTCTGGGAAACCGTCCTTTAGTGGTCCATCTGATCCCCCTCTGGCATCGCCTCAGACTGGAGAGTTGTTGTTTTGATGTTGTAGCTGTGTAAAATGATCTCATTAATGAAATCATCCATTCAGTCCTATCCTTATTGTGTCCCCAGGTACGTGCCAGTGTAACCCGTATGGCTCCTACAAGGGGACGTGTGACCCGGGCAGCGGCCAGTGCTCCTGTAAGCCCGGCGTCGGGGGACAGAAGTGCGACCGCTGTGATCCAGGCTTCTGGAACTTCCGTGGCATTGTCACAGAGAACTTGAGCGGCTGCACACGTAAGAGACCTCCTCCTACTTCGCTGCTTTCTGTTTTCTTCACATTAACTGTCCCGATGTAGGGAACAGAAGAGTTTTGGTCCTGTGCACTGCTTCATTTGTAAATCGGAAGGTGCCGGAACCAAAAGTGAGCACGAGAGGAGGGTGATCTGGGTAGCTCTGATGTACCTTTATAATAAAGCATTGCATCGCATTTGCATAGTGGTATAGAGCAGTAGAGTATAGGTTCTTACAGAAGTTGCACACATGGGGTACATTTTTAGTAGCCTAAGGGTCCTGGGAAAATGTTGCTTTTTATAAACGCATTTCATGCAACTCTGCACCATTTTACATGACTGGAGACTTTTGCAGTATCTTTAATACTGCACAAATGATCTAAATGACACTGAGAATCTGAGATCAATAAAAACGACCTTGTCTTGAAACCATCAATAGCCTAGGTGTGTGGTGAAACACATATTGTAGGTTACAATGTGAGGAGGAAATTATCCTTCTAAAACTGCTTTCCAGTTTCACTGACTCACCCAATGATGCACAGCGCACTCGCCGGTGATGGCCGATGTGTTCATGCCAGAAGCCTATCTGTCTCTTGTTTAACTTTGTAAAACACTATTTGGACGTTGATCAAATATTCTGGTAGCCAACAGCATCGTCTTCTCTTTGCAGCAGGAGCCATTTGCTTTCCAACCTGTGTTTTCCTGTGATTGTATTTGAAATAAAGGCCTGTTTTGTCTGCATGCTGTTCACTGACAGATTTGCTGTGTGTTCCCAACTGTAGGCTATGCTTTGTTATTGGGCTACACAAAATCCACAGCTATTTTTTTTCAGAGGCTATTGATAAATGATAGGCCTTCTCATGGTGTAGTAGGCTATTCTGAATTATTTGTTTGTTGTATTTGTTTGTTTTATTTGTTTCTGAACAGACAGTAGTAATTCTATAACTATGGCAAATGTATTTCAAATCGTCAGGGGTGCTGCGGCACCTCCAGCACCCTTCCCGCGGTTATGATTCTATCAGGAAATAAATGATGAAGTGCAACTCTGAAGAGATGAGAGTTGCAGGCTCATGTCTATCAGAGCAGAGAGAGGGAGAGAGATCATAGAAAGTGAATTTCATTCTAGTTCTGTGAGAGATACAGGCACACTTCTCACACAGCCACGCGTTGGTCTCAAACATACACTGAACAAAAATATAAACCCAACATGTAAAGTGTTGTTTCCCAGAAATGTTCCACATGCACAAAAAACGTATTTCTCTAATTTGTGCACATCCCTGTTAGTGAGAATTCTCATTTGCCAAGATAACCCATCAACCTGACAGGTATGGCTTATCAAGAAGCTGATTAAACAGCATGATCATTACACAGCCACCCAGACAGTTGATAAAACTGTGGGTTTGCACAACCGAAGAAACAACCAAACTGTCAGAAACCATCTCAGGGAAGCTAATCTGCCCGCTCGTTGTCCTCACCAGGGTCATGACCTGACTGCAGTTCGGTGTCGTAACGCTCACCATCGATGAACACTGGCACTCTGGACTAGTGTGCTCCTCACTGATAATTCCTGGTTTCAACTGTTCCAGGCAGATGGCAGACAGCTTGTATGGTGTCGTGTGGGGGAGCGGTCAACATTGTGTCAACGTGGTAGGGTTATGGTATGGGCAGGCAAAAGCTGCGGACAACAAAAACTATTGACGATACCATGACGAGATTCTGAGGCCCATTGTCATGCCATTCATCCTCCGCCATCACCTCGTCTTTCAGTATGATAATGCACTGCCCCATGTCGCAAGGATCTGCTCACAATTCCTGGAAGCTGAAAATGTCCCAGTTGTTCCATGGCCTGCATACTCACCAGACATGTCACCCATTGAGCATGTTTGGGATGCTCTGGGCCAACGTATATGACAGTGTGTTCCAGTTCATGTCAATATTCAGCAACTTCACACAGACATTGAAGAGGAGTGGGACAACAAGCCACCATCAACAGCCTGATCAACTCTATGCAAAGGAGATGTGTCACGTTGCATGAGGCAAATGGTGGTCACACCAGATACTGACTGGTTTTCTGATCCACACCCCTACCTGTTTTTAAGGTACGGTGCATTCAGAAAGTATTCAGACCCCTTCACTCATTTCACATTTTGTTACATTACAGCCTTTTTCTAAAATGGATTAATAATATATTTTTTTAAATCCTCAGCAATCTACACACAATACCCCGTAATGACAAAATTAAATTTTTTTTTTAGAAATGTTGGAAAATGTATTACAAATAAAAAACAGAAATACCTTACTTACATAAGTATTCGGACCCTTTGCTATAAGATTCGAAATTGAGCTCAGGTACCTCCTGTTTTCATTGATCATCCTTGAGATGTTTCTACAACTTCATTGGAGTCCACATGTGGTAAATTCAATTGATTGGACATGATTTAGAAAGGCACAGATCTGTCTATATTAGGTCCAACAGTTGACAGTGCATGTCAGAGCACAAACCAAACCATGAGGTCAAAGGAATTTTCCACAGAGCTCCGACACAGGATTGTGTCAAGGCACAGATCTGGGGAAGGGTACCAAAAAATGTCTGCAGCATTGAAGGTCCCCAAGAACACAGTGGCCTCCATCATTCTTAAATTGAAGAAGTTTGGTACCACCAAGACACTTCCTAGAGCTGGCCGCCCGGCCAAACTTAGCAATCGGGTGAGAAGGGCTTGGTCAGGGAGTTGACCAAGAACCCGATGGTCACTCTGACAGAGCTCCAGAGTTCCTCTGTGGAGATGGGAGAACCATCTAGAAGGACAACCATCTCTGCAGCACTCCACCAATCATCCCTTTATGGTAGTGTGACCAGACAAAAGCCACTCCTCAGTAAAAGGCACATGACAGCCCGCTTGGAGTTTGCCAAAAGGCGCCTAAAGACTCTCAGACCATGAGAAACAAGATTCTCTGGTATGATGAAACCAAGATTGAACCCTTTGGCCTGAATGTCAAGCGTCAGGAGGAGCGTCTGGAGGAAACCTGGAATCATCCCTACAGTGAAGCATGTTGTTGGCAGCATCATACTGTGGGCAAGTTTTTTAGCGGCAGGGACTGGGAGACTAGTCAGGATAGAGGGAAAGATGAACGGAACAGAGTACAGAGAGATCCTTGATGAAAACCTGCTCCAGAGTGCTCAGGACCTCAGACTGGGGTGAAGGTTAATCTTCCAACAGGACAACGACCCTAAGCACACAGGCAAGACAATACAGGAGTGGCTGAATGTCCTTGAGTGGCCCAGCTAGAGCCTGGACTTGAACCCGATCGAACATCTCTGGAGAGACCTGAAAATAGCTGTGCAGTGACTCTACCCAGTCCAACCTGACAGAGCTTGAGGGGATATGCAGAGAAGAATGGGAGAAACTTCTCAAATACAGGTGTGACAAGCTTGTAGCACCATACACAAGAAGACTATGCTGTAACCGCTGCCAAAGGTGCTTCAACAAAGTACCGAGTAAAGGGCCTGAATGCGTATGTAAATGTGATATTTCAGTTTTTAATTTTTAATGAATTAGCAAAAATGTCATCCTGTTTTTCTTTGCCATTATGTGTGCAGATTGATGAAAAACGATTTAATACATTTTAGGATAAGGCTGTAACCTAACAAAATGTGGAAATGGTAATGGGGTCTGAATACTTTCCAAAGGCACGGGGGGCTAGGGTTAGTCATTTATATCTTGAGTATTTCTCCTGTCTTATCTGGTGTCCTGTGTGAATTTAAGTATGCTCTCTCTAATTCTAATTCTCTCTCTCTTTTTTTTCTCTCTCTCTCGGAGGACCTGAGCCCTAGGACCATGCCTCAGGACTACCTGGCCTGATAACTCCTTGCTGTCCCCAGTCCACCTGGCCGTGCTGCTGCTCCAGTTTCAACTGTTCTGCCTGTGGCTAACCCTCACCTGTTCTCCAGATGTGCTACCTGTCCCAGACCTGTTGTTTCCAACTCTCTAGAGACAGCAGGAGTGGTAGAGATACTCTTAATGATCGGCTATGAAAAGCCAACTGACATTTACTCCTGAGGTGCTGACCTGTTGCACCCTCTACAACCACTGTGACTATTATTATTTGACCCTGCTGGTCATCTATGAACGTTTAAACATCTTGGCCATGTTCTGTGATAATCTCCACCCAGCACAGCCAGAAGAGGACTGGCCACCCCTCATAGCCTGGTTCCTCTCTAGGTTTCTTCCTAGGTTCTGGCTTTTCTAGGGAGTTTTTCCTAGCCACCGTGCTTCTACACCTTCATTGCTTGCTGTTTGAGGTTTTAGGCTGGGTTTCTGTACAGCACTTTGTGACATCAGCTGATGTAAGAAGGGCTTTATAAATACATTTGATTGATTGACTGTATATGTGACCAACAGATGCATATCTGTATTTCCAGACATGTGAAATCCATAGGTTAGGGCCTAATGAATTTATTTACATTTCTTTATATGAACTGTAACTAAGTAAAGTTTTTTTTTTTTTTACCCGGTTTTCTCCCCAATTTCGTGGTAGCCAATTGGTAGTTACAGTCTTGTCCCATCGCAGCAACTCCTGTACGGACTCAGGAGAGCCGAAGGTCGAGAGCGAGTTTTTTTTTTTTTAACCCGGTTTTCTCCCCAATTTCGTGGTAGCCAATTGGTAGTTACAGTCTTGTCCCATCGCAGCAACTCCTGTACGGACTCAGGAGAGCCGAAGGTCGAGAGCCGTGTGTCCTCCGAAACACAACCCAACCACTGCTTCTTGACACAATGCCCACTTAACCCAGAAGCCAGTCGCACCAATGTGTTGGAGGAAACACCATGCACCTGGCGACCGTTCAGCGTGCACTGCGCTCGGCCCGCCACTGGAGTCGCTAGTGCATGATTGGACAAGAACATCCCTGCCGGCCAAACCCTCCCCAAACCCAGATGACGCTGGGCGCCTCCCTATGGGTCTCCCGGTCGTGGCCAGCTGCGACAGAGCCTGGACTCGAACCCAGAATCTCTAGTGGCACAGCTAGCACTGTGATGCAGTGCCTTAGACCACTGCACCACTCAGGAAGCCTCTTCAGTAAATGTTTTGAAATTGTTCCATGTTGCATTTATATGTTGGTTCAGTTTTGGTTGCAGTGTTGCGCAAACCATAAGCCGGAATCAACTCTTAGAATATTGAGGAAACTCAAATTAACTTTGAACGCTTTTATCAAAATGTCTAGCCACGAAAGGTACCGGATCTGGCCAAATAGGATCCGTAATGAAACAGTCCAAAACGGTGAGGTGCCGGATCCTCTTCCGGCAAGATCCGGCTCAAGTGAAACAATGTTCCTGTGTAGTACAGTTACAAGACTCTGGCGCTTGTAATTCAAGGATCTTTGGCTACCGTATATGTATGCATTCCCTTCTGTAAGACGAATATGTTATATTAGTTAATTGTAGCACTTCGCTGTAAAGAGATTAAGTTGAAAAATGAATGCTTATTGTTGAAGCCAAGGAGGTCATAGGAAGAAAAATAAGAAAAAGGACTAGATTTACATAATATGACCACTTGAAAGAAAAAAACTGAGACCCAAGAATCAGAGCTTTGTCAAAGCTGTCACACAATTGCGCTTGACATTGCCTCAATTCCTTTGTGTGGCTGTGTGTCCGTCATCCTTTTTGAATACTATCCTACTTGTGAACAGAGTTCTTGGCAATACAGTAGAGGACCCGCTGAGCTATTTAGTCCACAGCAGGAGCTTGTATCCGTCTCCACTGTAGCCTGACCTGTGGGGTTTACCGACGGACAAGCAAACAGTACACACATCAGTACATCAGTACAGAGTTCAGCAGGGGGGAAAACATTGATTCCAGGAACATGATGGGGTTTGATGGGGTTGATGTTATTCCTTGGGGCCTGGAGGCTCTCTGTGATCTTATTGGCCCATCTACCCACTTGCCTCAGGACTCAGGCCTCTGCCTGAACTATCCCTGACTCCAGTCCCGACACCGAGGCGCTGAGATTTACATCAACCTAGGGGTCACTTCTGAGGTAGTCTGAGTGTGTGTGAGAGGCAGGTTTCTATGACATAGATTAAGTGTAGTTCTGAACTGAAAAGCCCAATAGAAAATCTTGAAGAGTTTTAGGGAAAGAGTTAAGATGGATAATCAATATTCTTTATCTTGCATTGTGGTGAACAGGTGGATTGTTATTCACTGTATGTCATTAAGTACCACTTACCCTTTTGTTTCCATCTTTCTCCCTGTCTCTCTTCCTCCATTCCTTCCTTCTCCCTATTTATATCTCCCTTCCTCTCTTTCTTTCTCTCCCTCGGTGTTCCAGCGTGTAACTGCGACGCAGTGGGCTCGGTGAGGGACGACTGCGAGCAGATGTCAGGCCTGTGCTCCTGCAAGACTGGAGTGAAGGGCATGAAATGCAATGTGTGCCCCGACGGCAGTAAGATGGGCAGGAGCGGCTGTGACACAGGTACAGGGAGCCCCTGCTGACTGACGTGCGCCACCTGTTAACTCACCGCGCCACCGACAGAGCATGGCAACCCCTCGGCTCTCGTCTCGTCCCTGTAACTCCTCTCATCCAGGGAGCGGTCTTGCAGAAGCGAAGTCATGAACTCAATGGATTTTTCTCGAAGCCACCTGTTTTATCAGCATTAAGAAGTATCAGAAAGTGAAGCGGCTGCAGTACAATAACAATCAAATCAAATTGTATTAGTCACATGCGCCGAATACAACAGTATTCAGTGTTGTATGCTGAAATGCTTACTTATGAGCCCTTAGCCAATAATGCAGTGAGAATGTTGTTTTTTTACAAATAAATAAATAAAATGAACAAGTAATTAAAAAGCAGCAGTAAAATAACAATAGCGAGACTATATACAAGGGGTACCGGTACAGAGTCAATGTGCGGGGGCACCGGTTAGTCGAGGTAATTGAGGTAATATGTACATGTAGGTAGAGTTATTAAAGTGACTATGTATAGATGATAAGAGAGAGAGTAGCAGCGGTGTAAAAGGGGGGGAAGGCAATGCAGATAGTCTGGGTAGCCATTTGATTAGGTGTTCAGGAGTCTGAATTTTAGGGCTTGGGGGTAGAAGCTATTTTAGAAGCCTCTTGGACCTAGCCGTGGCGCTCCGGTACCGCTTGCCGTGCAGTAGCAGAGAGAACAGTCTATGACTAGGGTGGCTGGTGTCTTTGACAACAATGGCTGTTGTTGTAGCTGTAGTTTTTCATTCTGTTATTTGAAGGAAAAACAAATCAGAATGGGAAATATCAGTTTAAGTACACAACCCCATTCACAAAAATGGTTTGCTCCTACAGACATTGAGTCAGGTGTGCCGGTTCCAGTACCTCAGTACCTCGTCTGTCGTCCTGGGCTTTTCACGCACGACGGTGTCTAGGGTTTTATTTTTTTTATCCCTTTCTCTCCCCAATTTCATGTCATCCAGTTGGTAGTTACAGTTTTGTCCCATCGCTGTAACTCCCATACGGACTCAGGAGAGGCGAAGGTCGAGAGCCGTGCGTCCTCCGAAACACGACCCGCACTGCTTCTTGACATAACGCCCACTTAACACGGAAGCCAGCCGCAGCAATGTGTCAGAGGAAACACTGTACACCTGGCGACTGTGTCAGCGTGCATTGCACCCAGCCCACCACAGGAGTCGCTAGTGTGCGATGGGACAAGAACATCCCTGCCCGCTCCGGAGGCCCCAGTGTCTAGGGTTTACAGAAAATGGTAGAACAAACAACAGTACAGCGGTGCTTTGCAGAACAACATCTCGGAGCAGACAACTCGTCGGTGCTTGTCACGGATGGTCTATAATGCAGTAGAGGGTTCCACTCCTATCAGCTAAAAAGAAGAAGAAGCGGCTCCATTGCCTCGTCCGACGAATCCCAGTTCCTGTAGCATCATGCTGATGGCAGAGTCAGGATTTGGTGTAAGCAGCATGAGTCCATGGCTCCATCCTGCCTGATGTACAGGCTGATGGTTACAATGGTGTGGGGAATGTTTTCCTGGCACACGTTAGGTCTCTTGAGACGAATTGATAAATATTTGAATGCCACACTTTGTTGAATCCATTCCCCAAATAATTCAGTCTGTTCTGGAATCAAAGGGGAGTCCGACTTGGTACTAGATGGATGTACCTAATACAATATTTGGGAAATTTATCAAGTATCCATTCATTTAGCCCTCCATTCTAATGTCTGGATGAATGGCAACCTAACCTAATGAATACACACAACTGAGAGGGGAAGGTCCCGCTGTGTTATCCGGGCACTGTCTCATTAAGACCCACTGTCATCTATTGACAGGAAGTCAAGTGCTTAATGAAGTCAATAGTCCCAGCACAAAGTGGGGTGGGGTGGGGGGGCCGCACTTGAAAGCCGAGAGGAGGCTCTCTGCACCACATTAAGTTCAGCGCAGAGAGGAGAGCCCACACTTGATGCCTCAGGGGCTCATGGCAATGATTCTTAGCCCCTGTTGTTGCTGCTGATGCAACCCAGTGGTTGATTCAAACAGGTTCCTTGGTCAACGTACCAGTAATCAAATCAAAGTTAATTTGTCACGTGCGCCGAATACAACAGGTCTTACAGTGAAATGCTTACTTAAAGGTTCTAACCAATAGTGCAAAAAAAGGTGTTAGGTGAACAATAGGTAAGTAAAGAAATAAAACAACAGTAAAAAGACAGGCTATATACAGTAGCTATAAAAGTAGCGAGGCTACATACCGGTTAGTCTGGCTGACTGAGGTAGTATGTACATGTAGATATGGTTAAAGTGACTATGCATATATGATGAACAGAGAGTAGCAGTAGCGTAAAATAGGGGTTGGGGGGGAAGGCACACAATGCAAATAGTCCGTGTAGCCATTTGATTACCTGTTCAGGATTCTTATGGCTTGGGGGTAAAAACTGTTGAGAAGCCTTTTTGTCTTAGACTTGGCACTCCGGTAACGCTTGCCATGCGGTAGTAGAGAGAACAGTCTATGACTGGAGTGGCTGGGGTCTTTGACAATTGTTAGGGCCTTCCCCTGACACCGCCTGGTGTAGAGGTCCTGGATTGCAGGCAGCTTAGCCCCAGTGATGTACTGGGCCGTACACACTACCCTCTGTAGTGCTTTACGGTCAGAGGCCGAGCAATTGCTGTACCAGGCAGTGATGCAACCATGCTCTCGATGTTGCAGCTGTAGCACCTTTTGAGGATCTCAGACCCATGCCAAATCTTTTTGGTTTCCTGAGGGAGAATAGGCTTTGTCGTGCCCTCTTCATGACTGTCTTGGTGTGTTTGGACCATTATAGTTTGTTGTTGATGTGGACACCGAGGAACTTGAAGCTCTCAACCTGTTCCACTACAGCCCCGTCGATGAGAATGGGGGCGTGCTCGGTCCTCTTTTTCCTGTAGTCCATAATCATCTCCTTATTCTTGGTTACGTTGAGGGATAGGTTGTTATTCTGGCACCACACGGCCAGGTCTCTGACCTCCTCCCTATATGCTGTCTCGTCGTTGTCTGTGATCAGGCCTACCACTGTTGTGTCGTCTGAAAACTTAATGATGGTGTTGGAGTCATGCCTGCCATGCAGTCGTGAGTGAACAGGGAGTACAGGAGGGGACTGAGCATGCACCCCTGGGGAGCTCCAGTGTTGAGGATCAGCGTGGCAGATGTGTTGCTACCTACCCTCACCACCTGGGGTCGGCCCGTCAGGAAGTCCAGGATCCAGTTGCAGAAGGAGGTTGTTTAGTCCCAGGATCCTTAGCTTAGTGATGAGCTTTGAGGGTACTATGGTGTTGAACGCTGAGCTGTAGTCAATGAATAGCATTCTCACATAAGTGTTCCTTTTGTCCAGGTGGGAAAGGGCAGTGTGGAGTGCAATAGAGATTGCATCATCTGTGGATCTGTTTGGGCGGTATGCAAATTGGAGTGGGTCTAGGGTTTCTGGGATAATGGTGTTGATGTGAGCCATTACCAACCTTTCAAAGCACTTCATGGCTACGGACGTGAGTACTAAGGTCTATAGTCATTTTGTCAGGTTGCCTTTGTGTTCTTGGGCACAGGGACTATGGTGGTCTGCTTGAAACATGTTGGTATTACAGACTCAGTCAGGGACATGTTGAAAATGTTAGTGAAGACACCTGCGAGTTGGTCAGCACAAGCCCGGAGCACACGTCCTAAAGGTCAGCTACGGAGAGCCTGATCACACAGTCATCCAGAACAGCTGATGCTCTCATGCATGCCTCAGTGTTGCTTGCTTCAAAGCGAGCATAGAAGTGATTTAGCTCATCTGGTATGCTCGTGTCACTGGGCAGCTCACAGCTGAGCTTCCCTTTGTAGTCTGTAATAGTTTGCAAGCCTTGCCACATAAGACGAGCGTCGGAGCCGGTGTAGTATGATTCAATCTTAGCCCTGTATTGACGCTTTGCCTGTTTGATGGTTCGTCGCAGGGTTAGCATGATTTCCAGTCCCACACCTTGAAAGCGGCAACTCTACCCTTTAGCTCAGTGTGAATGTTGCCTGTAATCCATGGCTTCTTATTGGGGTATGTGCATACAGTCACTGTGGGGACGACGTCCTCGATGCACTAATTGATAAAGCCAATGACAGATGTGGTGTACTCCTCAATGCCATTGGAAGAATCCCGGAACATGTTCCAGCTTGTGATAGCAAAACAGTCCTGTAGTTTAGCATCTGCTTCATCTGACCACGTTTTTATAGACCGAGTCACTGGTGCTTCCTGCTTTAATTTTTGCTTGTAAACAGGAATTAGGAGCATAGAGTTGTGGTCGGATTTACCAAATGGAGGGCGAGGGAGAGCTTTGTACGCGTCTCTGTGTGTGGAGTACAGGTGATCTAGAATTTGTTTCCCTCTGGTTGCTCATTTAACATGTTGGTATAAATTATGTAGAACTGATTTAGGTTTCCCTGCATTAAAGTCTCTGGCCACTAGGAGCACCGCCTCTGAGTGAGTGGTTTCCTGTTTGCTTATTTCCTTATACAGCTGACTGAGTGCGGTCTTAGTGCCAGCATCTGTCTGTGGTGGTAAATAAACAGCCACGAAAAGTATAGCTGAAAACTCTTTAGGCAAGTAGTGGCCTGCAATTTATCACAATATACTCTACTTCAGGCGAGCAAAATCTAGAGACTTCCTTAGATTTCGTGCACCAGCTGTTGTTTACAAATATGCACAGACCGACTGCCCTCGTCTTACCAGAGTGTGCTGTTCTATCCTGCCGGTGCAGCGTATATCCCGCTAGCTGAATATCAGTTTTTGATGTCCTGTTGGTAGGGTATTCGTGATCGTACCTCGTCTAGTTTATTGTCCAATGATTGCACGTTGGCGAGTAGTATTGATGGTAACAGCAGCTTTCCCAGTCGACTTCGCCGGGTCCTGACCAGGCATCCGGCTCTTTGTCCTCTGTGTACCTGCGTCGCTTCCTCTTGCAAGTAACGGAATGTCGGTCCTGTGGGGTGTTTGGAGAATGTCTTGTGCGTCATCTTTGTTGCAGAAAAAATCTTTGTCTAATCCGAGGTGAGTGATCGCTGTTCTGATATTCAGAAGCTCTTTTTTTGCCTTAAGATACGGTTGCAGAAACATTATGTACAAAATAAGTTACAAATAACGCGAAAACCCCCCCACATAATAGCACAATTGGTTGGGCGCCCGTAAAACTGCTGCCATTTCTTCCGCCGCCATTTTAACGATCAGTGCTGTGTAGGCGCCTGACCCCAAACACAACAAACATGACGGAATGAGACCAAATCCTTTTTTTATTGTCTTGAAAAGAGTCCACATATTTACTTTATACTAAAGATTCATCATTAATATATTCGCGTATGGAAAGCATAACAATATTTCATCTGCATAACCTACTCATGTTTCTATACAGTCTAAGAGTATTGAGACAGGGACAAATGTTTTGTTGTTTTGGCTCTGTCCTCCAGCACTGAATTTGAAATGATACAATGACTGTGTGAATAATGATGAGTGAGAAAGTTACAGAGACAGAAATATCATACCCCCAAGACATGCTAACTTTTCAGAGGGGAGTTTAGCATTTTTGGGGGGTCGTATGATATTTGTGCGTATGTAACCTTCTCAGTCATCATTATTCAAGATTCATTCAGGACTATCCATAATCATTGTAGCATCCACATTAATGGAGAAGTGTTTAGAAACACATTATATTCATATTTACAATAAAAGTGACTCCAAATTGACACAATACATTGTTCATTTGTATCGGGCACAAAATAATCTGAAACACAACCAAAACAAACTGCATCCAACAAATGTGTAGAGTCACATGTAGTCATTACGTGCTATGAATATTGGACCAAATACTTTTTTTACTACTTTAATAAACATAGACTGAATTTGCCCCAATACTTTTGGTCCTCTGAAATGGGGGTACTATGTACAAACGGTGCTGTATTTGCTTATGAAAATACCCTCAAATTAAAGCTGACAGTCTGCACCTTAACCTCATAGTCATTGTATCACTTAAAATCCAAAGGGCTGAAGTAGAGAGCCAAAACAACAACAATTGTCACTGTCACATGACTTTTGGACCTCCCTGTATGTATGTGGAAGTGGTACCATGCATATACATTATTATGGTAATTATCAACTAGGATTCAGAGCAGTTAAAAGTACCAAGCTCACATGCTAATTCCAGCATCATGATTTGGACCATGAACACACATTCATATGATGGACAGTGATGGTATCCATTGACCCATGAGTTGATTTTAACCCCTTCATTCCCATCCCAGGTGCTGATGCCCCAACCTCATGTAATGAGCTGGACTGCAAGTTTGGTGCGTCTTGTGTTGAGGTCAATGGTCAAGCCCACTGTGAATGTCCCTCGCCCGACTGTGACGAGATGAACAAGACCAAGGTGGGCCTTTACATTATCCTCTCTATGTCAGAAATTCATCACAGAATCCAGAACACTTTATCTGGAACTACTGAGCTTGTGATCGGCCTAAAGAGGTCGGTAGTACGCAGGCATAGAGTTAACAAGCTGTGATCCTAGCCTGTTTCTATTTTTTTCCCCTGAGCAGGTGTGTGGCTCTGATGGGGTGACCTACGCTGACCAGTGCCAGCTGAGCACCATTGCCTGTAGGCGGGACAAGCACATCAGAGTGGAACACTTTGGCCAGTGTGCAGGTGAGCTCTGTCTGGCCTCCATACATCATTCTAGGGAATGTCCTTCTCCTGTTGTCAGGCCCATATCAAGAGATAATGAATAACGCCACAGGCGTTGGAAAGACCAACTGTCCTCTCTCTCCTTGTCAAAGCCAAGAGACTAGGGTATGGGTTGTGTCCTCTGTGGTTGGTGCAGTAGTGCTTCACTGTGTCTTTCACCGAGGTTTGTCTTTGGATAGCCTCCATGGCTATACTTTAAAGTATACAAATGTTACTTTACACATTACTGTAGTAAACAGTTTTTGAGACTGACTGTACCAGATATCGTCAAGTGTTTGTATTTTAGTGTATGTGGGCTCTATATGTGCCAAGAATTTGCAGTAAAGCACAAGTTTTCTTGTGGAAATAACGACCAGCTGGCGTGTCGTCAACATACCTGTGAGCGCACACGACGACAGCTGAGGCTCTTTACCATCATCCTCCCTGCTTCGGATGGCTGACAGAGAGGAGCGAGGAAGAGGGAAAACAATTTCTTGGGAGAGAAACGAGGCCCAAGATGCTCCCCTGGAGATAGAGAAACTACCGTTTGGCTGCAGCCTGAGCCACTGAATCGCCCATAAATGGTTGACATTTTACTGTTTGATTCCCTGCACCCCTGTGCGGATTAGGGAGGTTTAGCTCCCAAATTCTCAGTGGGCAATCCCCTTCGCAGCTTTTAGCTGGATGAGTGCACCACTGTTCAACTATCAGAGGGGAGATTGGCGAGATGCTTGAGGATGGGGGGAAGAGTAAGCCTTCTGATACCTGGTTTGGAATAGAGGTTGTGGGTAGAGGTCTTCACGGGTCCAAAAAGTTGGACCCATTCTGAAATGGATCCGTGGCGTTCCCACCTGACCGATATGCATAAATTCATTTTTTTTTTTAAAGAGAACTGTTCCAAATGGACCCAAGGACAGTCAGACCCACTCCGAAAAGGCCAGTAGAAATACGAACCTCAATGGACCCATGCTGGTTTGGATCCAAGAGACCCGTTCAGATCCGAGAGTAGAAAGACAGAGTGAAAGAAACCTCAATAAACACGCGATAGGCTATTTGCTAAATGATCCATAGTTACGTTTCCTTAAAAACGGTGTGAAACAAATGACTTTATAGCCATTTGCTTAGTTTTTACTTTCCTAAAACAATAATTGTACACCTCACGGTTCAGCTGTCAGAGATTTGAGCACTAAATGCATCAGGGCATTGCATGCATCTAGACAAGCCTAAACGCCTAGGTGTCCACTGTATGCTATTAATATATATATGTATATATCACACCCACAGTGTGTACAGTGCATTCGGAATGTATTCAGACCCCTTGACTTTTTCCACATTTTGTTACATTACAGCCTTATTCTAAAATGAATTAAATCGTTTTTTCCCCTCATCAATCTACACACAATACCTCATAATGACAAAGCAAAAGCAGGTTTTTAGAAATATTTGCAAATGTATTAAAAATAAAAACTGAAATCACATTTACATAAGTATTCAGACCCTTTACTGTTGAAGCACCTTTGGCAGCGATTACAGCCTTGAGTCTTCTTGGGCAGCTATTTTCAGGTCTCTCCAGAGATGTTAGATCGGGTTCAAGTCCGGGCTTTCGCTGGACCACTCAGAAATATTCCAAACATAGCCTGAAACAGTTGTGGGATGCGAAGAAACCCAAATTAATACAACCACTAGCATAAAGTGTTTTAAGCAACAAGCATGACTCAACAGATGACAATGTTTTGCTTAAAAGGTTGAGAAACTATGAGTCTGTCTCTTCACATTAAAAGCGCAGCAATAGGTTGCCAGGTGCACGGTGTTTCCTCCGACACATTGGTGCGGCTGGCTTCCGGGTTGGCTGCGCGCTGTGTTAAGAAGCAGTGCGGCTTAGTTGGGTTGTGTATCGGAGGACGCATGACTTTCAACCTTCGATCTCCCGAGTACGTACGGGAGTTGTAGCGATGAGACAAGATAGTAGCTACTAACAGTTGGATACCACAAAATTGGGGAGAAAAAGGGGGTAAAAAAAAAAAAAAACAGAAAAGATGATTGCTGCCCCCAAAGTTATTAATTCACTCATTTGGTCTCTCCCACATCTCTCCCAAAGATGATATATTGCCTCAGCAAAACTGACTGTGCTCCAACTGGCCACCCCACTCCTGCCTTGATGTCATTACTGGTTAATGAGACAGCGCATATTTGAAAAAAATAATCAGTACAATAAATTAAGTCCCAAACGGAAGGGAAATAGATTGTCATCTGTAGCCCCATGAAATCAGCCAAAACAAGCTCAATAATTTGATGCATTCACACACTGCTATAGGCCTATGCTACATCTTTATGTGCCCAGTTCATTAATAGAGATTTACAATTCAAATAAATGATCATTGTTGTTGTTGCTGTCTCTTCACATTAAAAGCGCAGCAATAGGTTGCCAGGTGCACAGTGTTTCCTCAGACACATTGGTGCGGCTGGCTTCCGGGTTGGATGGCGCTGTGATAAGAAGCAGTGCGGCTTAGTTGGGTTGTGTATCGGAGGACGCATGACTTTCAACCTTCGTCTCTCCCCAGCACGTACGGGAGTTGTAGCGATGAGACAAGATAGTAGCTACTAAAACAATTGGATACCACGAAATTGGGGAGAAAAAAGGGTAAAATTCCAACAGCAGGGTAGGGGTGGTATACAGAAGATAGCCCTATTTGGTAAAAAATCAAGTCCAAATTATGGCAAGAACAGCTCAAATAAGCAAAGAGAAACGATAGTCCATCATTACTTTAAGACGTGAAGGTCAGTCAATCCGGAAAATGTCAAGAACTTTTAAAGTTTCTTCAAGTGCAGTTGCAAAAACCATCAATCGCTATGATGAAACTGGCTCTCATGAGGACCGCCACTGGAAAGGAAGACCCAGGATTACCTCTGCTGCAGAGGATACCAGCCTCAGAAATTGATGCTCAAGTCAATGCTTCATAGTTTAAGTAACAGACAGAGGAGAATGCATGAGTCAGGCCTTCATGGTCGAATTGCTGAGAATAAACTACTACTAAAGGACACCAATAGAAGAAGAGACTTGCTTGGGCATTGAAACACGAGCAATGGACATTAGAGAGGTGAAAATCTGTCCTTTGGGCTGATGAGTCCAAATGTGAGATTTTTGGTTCCAACTGCCATGTCTTTGTGAGATGCAGAGTAGGTGAATGGGTGAGCTCCGCATGTGCGGTTCCCACCGTGAAGCATTGAGGTGTGATGGTGTGGAGGTGCTTTGCTAGTAACACTGTCTGTGATTTATTTAGAATTCAAGGCACACTTAACTAGCATGGCTACCACAGCATTCTGCAGCAATACGCCATCCCATCTGGTTTGCGCTTAGTGGGACCATCATTTGTTTTTCGGATCCCGGGTCGGATCTCAGAATTTAGGGTCTGTTGAACCCATGAAGACCTCTGGTGGGTACCTTCCTTTTCCCTGCTGATCTTGGTGCAGTTTGTCAGGCCTGAAGTAAGTGCAATGCTTCGAAGGCACCACCTCAACCCCTAACCAAGGCTTCTGAAATAGTGCTGTGTGGCGGCCTCATACATGCAGGTACACAGGAGCAGGGGTGCAACTTTCACTGGGGACATTCTGAAACAGCATTTTTGTCCCCCCGTTCTATCATAGGAATATGATACAAAATGAGGCAACGGTGTGCTTTAGGACCATGTGGACGCCTCCGAGTGGTCAGGTAGGCTGTTTGGAGTGTATATAATAATATTATTATTATATAATATAGTAATTAAATTATATACACTCCATTATACCTAAAACCAGTTGCGTCCCTGCACAGGAGTAAGAGTAATTTGCTCTATGAGAGGCCGACAGCACCTTGATCTGGTGATTAGCGATCTGACGCCGTCGGTTACCAATGAAATTCACTCCAGGCTCATTCTTTGTTGCCTGGCGATGGAGAGATGGGTAGTATGTAAGTCCTTACCTAGTGTGGGGCTTCATTCGGAAGGAGAAAGAGTTCTCTCTCGCTCGCTTTCTTTGAGCCCAAGGGGAAGCCAGACGAACACAATTTGTCACAGCAGTTCGTTTAATTTCTTCCCCCAGATGCGGTCACGCCGTAGGTGGCGGCCCAGGTTGGAGGTTAGATCGAGCTCATTTCACGTGCGACTGGGTGCGAATTAGCATTCAAGCATCCTCACCCTGCCACCGCTCCTCACCTTCCGCTGATCTGATGCAGCTCTTAATACAAATGACAGAAACAACTTCAATGCTAATAGCTAGCGCAGAACCACTGCTGAAGACCTATGCCATTTCACACTGAAGCAAGTTCTGCAGAAACTACATCAAATGGCTACTACTGTGGACTTGTGATCTAACCCATCTCTCCGCCCATGCTAAGGGACAAGCACTTTGAGTCTTCTCTACACAACACAGCATTTCTGCTTCAGGCTATTCTAAGAGCTAGATGAAGCAAACCATGGGGAAACCTGTGAAAGTGTGTGAGGTACAAGCCACTAAAGGGGGGTATATGAACAAATGAGGAACTTCTGGCACCAATCGTGTCCAGACATTGACCATTGGACTGGTTCTCCCATATGTTGTCATCACCTGTAGGTTTGACGCAAATTGGCAGTGAACACTAGCATATGACATCATCAGTTTTCTGCCTTAATGTCTTTTATGCCTCCCGCGCCATCCTCATACTTTCCCTGAACACTTTTTCTGAACTTGTTCACTTATTTCCTCCGTCCCTCTTTTCATGTCTCTCTCTTTCGTGCTCTCTTTCTCCCCCGCTCGTTTTTCTTCTTCTCTTCCATTTTCTCTTTCCCTTTTTCTGTCGACTTTCATATATCTGATTCCTCCTCCCCACTGAGCATGGCAGACACGGCAAACAATCTTAATAACCGCCTTTCAAAGATGACTACACAGCCCAGACAAGTGAAGATGACAATGATTTGTCTCCCCGCCCGCCTGTCGATATAACCGCCTGCCTCTCGGAAAAAAAGCAAATGGAGTGTTAAACCTGATTAAGGAAAGCTTCCACTGAACTGACTGTGCTGCCAGTTGTCCATCCTTCCCTTTCTTTCTATATCTGTTTTTTATTTATTTTACCCCTCTTCGAGCGTTC
This sequence comes from Oncorhynchus mykiss, assembly GCF_013265735.2. Taxonomy (NCBI): domain Eukaryota; kingdom Metazoa; phylum Chordata; class Actinopteri; order Salmoniformes; family Salmonidae; genus Oncorhynchus; species Oncorhynchus mykiss. The sequence goes on along the minus strand of NC_048580.1, from coordinate 35,555,620 downwards.
GCCGTCGAAGGACTCCCGGCCGTAACACAGCACCTGAGTAACAGGTGTAGCCAAGAGGAAAAGCAAAGTATACCACCGCCTCGCACACGGCGATAGCAATTGATAGATGCACTCTTGGGCTAAGCCGACATACTGTATCTGCAGGCTGGCTCCTCTGCCTCCCCTCCTCTGGAGCCTAGCAGGATGGGAGATAGTGGGGTGCCTGCCTGGCTGATAACATCCAGCGCCTCATCAAGGTATCACATTTCACACCTCACGGCGTAATTGCCTATCAAATAGGAGATTATTAGTGTGCAATTAAATCCTACACATAATGTTTGCCGAATTCCAATGAGATGGAAATAATATACCGTAGGAGGTTTTTCTTTTGCCCTGCACAAACAACGGCTGGGGTAAAGTAGGAGCATCAGTATTAAGTGACGCCTGGCTGGTTTGCCGCCATCCTAGCAGCTACACTTACAAAGTGTCTCCCTTCCCTCCAGCTCTTGACTCGCTTCTTTCCCTCAGGAGTTTTTCTCCTATTTTATCGGTTTTATCCGATACATGTTTGTCTTTGTACCCAAGGCATTGCATGGGTAATGCTGGTTTCTGCTGAAAGAAAAGCGGGTCCCTCTCTCTTGCGACGTCAAGAAAAGGATTTCTGAGAGTTTTTGGATGGCGTGTGTGACTGTGTTGACAAGGCTGCCATTCGCGGCGGAGTTGACGGATACTTGTGCGGCTGTGAACGGAGTCTGGAGTCTTTGAAGCCGGAGTTAAACCCTGCTATTTCTGCCCCATTTATATCAATCATTCATCACCAGAGGCTTTGACTGTCTGTGATTAAAGCTCCGCTACAAGAGGGCAACATTTGAATATGTATATATAATTCATACCCACAGACACACACCAACACCAGCACATATACACACAGACACACTGAACAAACACACATGCCTCACAAACACACCAGTGCAACTGCAGTGCAGTTTAACCCTATATAGGGCACATTATTCTTCTCTGTACACAGACTGCAGTGCAGTTGAACTCAACAGTATGCCATCCTTTGGCATACTTCAGTGTAAGATGTTCTTATTTTCATGGTGTGTTTTGCTTCCTAAGTCATATGGGGTTAAAAGATTTCATCCAGGATTTCCGTTCCTATGTGCATAGGTTTTCAATTCTATTTTAGATGTATATTTCATATTGCAATGAGTCTGGCCTCTGCTCTTGTGTGTCGGTCAGTATTGGGTGCTCAGGTGCCTGACGTGACCAGAACACAAAAGACAACCATAAGGGGTACAGCAGTAGTATGAGGTAAAGGTGTACAATCGAAATAGGGGCTATAGGGAGAAGAAAATAAAAAACAGATTTTCATCTTTGCTTACCCATTCATCCATTCCTTGCTTCCTCTCCTCCTCCCTTCCCTCCCCATGCAGAAAGCATCACCGAGCCTGCCAGCCGACCCACCCCTTACCCCCCCACCCCCCGCGCAAAAGCCACCACCCCCTCCCACGTCAGGCTTACGTCGCCGCGCCATGGCACATCATACTCTCCCTGGGACGATGATGAAACCGAGGGGCCACTAGCCTCATTCGTGGAGGCCCTGCCGCCCCCCATGTCCACTGAGAGACCGCTTCCCACCAACCACCCCGTCATCACCCCCCACCACCCACCTCACTCCACCACCCCTCGCCTACCCAGCCACACCAGCCCTGGCTCCTCCCCTACAGCCTTCGAGGACTCAGGGAGCGGTGAGCCCAGCGGAGACGACCAGGTGGAGGAGGTGGAAGAGGGTAGCGGCGTCAGAGTCCTGGAGGCGAGCGGAGAGGAGCCAGTTGGTAAATCAAAGCTATTTCACTTCATAACCCATAATTCTGCTCCACAGGGGGTCAAGGGTCAGAGGTCAGGGGAGGGTTGAATTACAGATGGGGGTTTGAAATAATTTCACTATTTTAATAGTGTCATTCATCTATAGCTAGCTGGGCTAATTGAGGACACATTCTGCGCTTTCTCCCCAACCCAATTCAGATAAAACAGTCTACCTCTTGGTTGCTCTTTAAAGCCTACTCCTTGTCATTTCACTAACTTTTTAATTCCGTAATTGTATTCCATCTGCATTGCATTAGTGAACTCTCACTCCCCTTGCTACACATTGAGCCTCTTTGATTGGCCTACTAGTGGTGTGTATTCATGGATGCCAAGGGAAGCCAAGCTTTCCCCAAAAAAGTACCAAGGGAAAAAAACATAAAAAATAATGTATCTTTCGTCTCTCTGTGTTTCATACATTTCCTTCAAAAAGCAAGAGGCTGAATGTATCTCACTGAAGAAAGCATCTGAGTGAACGAAGCAGTGTGTCTCTGTCTCAGTAGCATATCTACAGTATCTGATGCTGTCTGGCCAAAAAGAGTATGACATTGTTGACTCCCGTAGCATTGAATGCAAGGGAAGCCAGCAAGCATTTGTCTTCCCTTGATAAAAAAGATATAAAATAATAGCCAATCAGTGCTGAGTGAGCTCAGCTTTAGATGGCCCTGCCGCACCCAAAAAAACGTGTCAAGGGATGCCAGTTTTGGATTTGGCTACAGACCAATCACATCACATCAGAAGTCAAACATCATTGACAGAAAGAAACTTAAATTGTTGCATCTCGTTGTGTCATTGTCCTCCGGTGGCTAGCTAGCTATATTAGCCATGGATGGAGATAGGGATTTGGTCTTGTTTTACTTCATTCTCCGTACTTTCCAAATCAAATGTATTTGGTCACATACACATGGTTAACAGATGGTATTGCCAGTGAAATGCTTGTGCTTCTACCAATGATTATAACGGTGATTCTGATCCACACTTTCCAAATGGTCTTCAGTACAACTCCCGCAGCTACACAAAGTATTTTCCTTTTCGTCCTGACAAATGTTGAAGCTCCTGACCACCAACAGCTGAGTACAATGTTAAAGATAGTGATATAGGGTCCAGAAATTCATACATTGTGCCCCTGGTCTGAGAGAATGGAAGTTCAACATGTAGCTAGATGTAGTATGCTAATGTTAACCAGCTGGCCTGCAACAGTGTTGCCCATGAAAGGAAGTTACGCTAGCGAGCAAGCATTTGAGCCAGGTAGTCTAGGACAATAAAAACTAAAAGTGTGTACTGTATGACAGATTCATAGACCGTTTAGGCAACATGAAAGAGGAGGATGGCTTTGGCGTTTCTCTACAAGTAGGATGAGTCAACATGTTTTTTTCCCAATTGCACGCACGCACACACACACAAAGTAATCAGTACCATGACAGCCATATCATATTTAACTTACGTTGATTGGACTAAATAGTTTTTGGTATCTTTTAGTTGTCACTGTATTAGACTAAGCATTGATGATTAGATGTTGGAATAGTGGAGGAAGCGCCTGTTTTCTTTGCGACTTGCGGTAACTCTCCGTGTTTCTAAATCAGTAGTAGTCCAACAATGTTGGAAACTTGCTTGACCATGCTGTAGGTCACGTAACTGTTTGTTACATGCAATATATTTTGTGGACTTCACCGATTGCTCTCCGGTTTTGTAATGAAATAAATGTATTCTTAATGTCCCGGCCTTAGGCCTATACAGTATATCACGGTGTCAAGGCATATGAACTAACAGGTTAATAGAGCAAACAACCCAATTATCACAACACATAGGAATTAATAGGGCTTTATTTTTTCTGGCTTCCCCCGTGGACATCCCTAGGTTGAATATGGGCCTCTGAACTGACTCAAGGTTTGATATGTCATTGCTACATCACACATTTTACAATGGTAAAAAGTAGAGACTCAGAGCTACAAAATGGTATATCATACACTGTATTTTTATTTTTTTTCAATTTAAAGTTTTATTAAGTTTTCTTGTTTTTCAATCAACCAACAAAACACATTCCACATTCACAGATGTGACAGGCTTAAAAAAAAGTTATAATATATATAATAATAATAATTTAAAAAATACAATTACAATAAAAGATTTTAAAAAATAATAAACGTTTTTTTTTTTGGTGTATATATATATACAGTATATATATATATATACATACATACACATATATACTCATATCTATATATACACACACATACACATATACATACATACATTCACACCCATACACACACACACATATCCTACATACCTACACGTACTCACAAAGAACACTTAAAAAACATATATGAAACTTGCAGCAGCACTATCAAGGTTCTTATTAGCTATTTCTAGCCTTCGCTGAGACGACGAGCCAATAATTAGTTTGTAGATTTTACAGCACCTTACACAACATGTATCTGCACATTTCCCAAGTCACCCCGTTCACTCTGTCCAGAATCTGGCAATCTCTCTACAGCTCCAAAATACATGCATGAAGGTACACTTTCAGAGGTACATCTTTTACAGTTAGGAGACATATCTGTTTTCATTCTATGGAGTCTCAAAGGAGTGTAATAAAATTTGTACAAAAATGTGTAATTAGATTCTTTAATTTTTACATGAGTAGGTGCAGTATACCCTGTTGCAAACCTCCGCCCATAACTCATCACTGATAGTCAGACCTAAGTCCTTTTCCCAGATTATTTTCAAAGGAGTAAAGGAGGAGCCTCCTTTCTCAGAAAGGAGTCTATAGATATACAATATTTTGCCTTTAATGGATTGTGCTGTGACAAAAAGGGTTTCAACAAATGACATATCTAAGATCCATTTTTAAATGGATCTTGGCACATTGAATTCACTGCAGAGCTCTTGAAAGGATTTCAGTGTAGTGATTTTCTGATGAAATAGGTCTGAAAAGGTCCTGATTCTTAGAGTATGCCAAAGATTAAAGTTGGCATTCCTCAGGGCTTTTGGCAAGTCTGGGTTGCCTACTATAGGCGAGTGAGAACATATTTGGGAGGAAATGCCCAGGTATTTCTTACAGTCCCTCCACGCTAGTAGGGTGCTGTAAATCACAAAGGTTTTGGCTATTTTGCCCACTTCACTAAAGTTATTAATGAATCTAATTGAGCTTAAGGGCAATGAACCACAGGATTGGGCTTCTATCTGAATCCACGTTGACTCTTGTCTGTTTGTGATCCATGTTAGCATGTTGCGGATTTGGGCAGACCAGTAGTACAATTGGAGGGAGTGAAGGGCAAGACCACCCTTAGATTCAGGTTTCGATAGAGTTGAAAACTTGATCCTAGGTTTGTTATTGCCCCATATAAATTTGGTGATGCTTTGGTTAGTTGTTTTGAAAAAGGAAACTGGGAGAAAGCATTGGAGCATCTGAAATAAGTAGTTCAGTCTAGGGAGGATGTTCATACGGATGACATTAATTCTTCCTACTAAGCTAATTGGGAGGGAGATCCAGGTTTGGAGATCGTTCTTGATTCGATCCAGGAGTGGAAGATAATTTTCCTTGAAAAGGCTTTTCAGATCTGGTGTTATGAAGATCCCGAGGTATTGAAACCCCTGTGTATTCCATTGGAAAGGACATAGTGTCTTCATAGAGCTGGTGAGTGTAATATTGAGAGGTCAGACAGTGGATTTGTTAAAATTGATATTATAACCTGAAAACTTGCCATACTGAGCAATTGTGTCTAAAATGAGAGGGAGGGATTTCTCAGGGTTGGATATGTAGAGCAAGACATCATCCGCAGAAATCGAAATTTTGTGCTGCAGGCCGCCTGCAGAAACACCCATAATACTTGGATTGCTCCTTATCAGCTCTGCCAGAGGCTCCGCCCCCTACAACTAGAGCAGGGGGGACAGCGAGCACCCTTGTCTTGTGCCCCGTTCTAGAGGGAATCTGTCAGAGTTCAGTCCATTAGTAGTCACCATGGCATTTGGATGAGAGTATAGTGATTTCATCCATTTAATAAAATTTGGGCCCATATTGAACTTTTCTAAGACTGAAAACAGAGAGCTCCACTCCATCCTGTCAAACTCCTTCTCAGCATCCAGTGAAGCCAGCAGGACAGGGGTCTTCTGTGCATTTACTTGATCAATAACATAAAAAAGACAGCGAATGTTATCAGAAGAGTATCGGTCTCTAATAAATCCAGTTTGGTCCGCTTTTATTATTTTGGGAAGAAGAGTGTTTAGTCTTTTGGCGAGTAATTTGGTAATTATTTTGTAGTCGAAATCCAACAAACTTATGGGCCGGAATGACAAGCAGGATAGGGGGTCCTTGTCCTTTTTGAGCAACACTGTAACGCGAGCTGTGTGCATTAAGTCTGGAAGAACTCCATTTTTGCAAAAATCCTCCAGCATTGGCATGAAGATAGGGCTGAGCTGGGGCCAAAAAGCTTTGTAGAACTCTCTGGGGAATCCATCTGGGCCTGGGGACTTATTAGGTGGCATGGAGGTAATTGCCTCCAGGATCTCCTCAGGAGTGAAGGGGGAGTTGAGATCTTCTTGGTCGGTCTCTGATAGTTTAGGTAGCAAGATTCCCTCTAGGAAAGATGGGAGTTCTGCCTCCGTGTGTTTTCTCTCAGAGTTATATAGTTTGCAGTAAAAATCATGAAAAGTTAAATTGATATTTTTTGGGTCATATGTGACCTCGTCCTCTGCTGTTCGGAGAGCCATGATTGTACGTTCTGACTGCTCTTTTTTAAAAATGGTAAGCAAGCAATCTACTGGGCCTATTGCTATACTCATGGTATTTCTGTTTAGTAAAGAAAACATTTTGTTTTATCTCCCGAGTGTAGTCCAAATTCAGTTGGGCTTTGGCTGCTTTAAGATGACTCCAGGAGGTGCTGTCTGGGGATTGTTTATGTATTTTTTCACAGCATTCCAGCTCCCTCTCAAGATCTAGCCTGTGTGCTTCCATTGCTTTTTTTGTTAGAGGAAGCATATGCAATTAGATGGCCTCTTAGTGTGGCTTTGGCAGCGTCCCACATTGTGGCAGGAGAAACAGGAGAATCTTTGTTGTCTTGTGTGTAGTTGTCTATCCATGTAGTTACCAATGTATGGAACGCTTCGTTTGATAGCATGGAGGTGTTGAATTTCCAGCTCTTTGACCTCGGGATGTTTTTGCAGAGGTCAAAGCGGAGGTGGACAAAGGCGTGATCTGAAAGTGCTATGGGTCAGATTGTACATGTGGCTGAATTTATTAAACTCTTTGGGATAAAAATGTAATCTATACGGGAGTAGGTGTTATGGGCATTAGAGTAGCATGTATAGTCCATAGATGAGCTATTAGTCTCTCCCCAGTTATCTATCAGTCCCATCTCTTTAGCAAGAGAGTTCAACATCTTTGCAGATCTAGGATTTGTGGTGGGGACTGATTTGTCTAGTGTTGGGTTAAGGGAACAATTAAAATCTCCGGCCACCATGGCAAAGGAAACACAATGCTCATTGAATAGGGTTAGCATTTTTGACATGAAAGCAGGAGTATCAGTGTTTGGGGCGTATATGTTTAAGATAGTAATTGGTTGACCATATAGTGACCCAGTTATCAAAATAAATCTCCCCTCCGGATCAGATATGTTTTTGTCATATGAATGGAACATTCTTATGGATAAGTATGGCTGCTGTTTGAAAGAGTGCGAGGTTGGCATTCGTTGTGCCTCGGGGGGGAGCGGGTTCTCTTGCTCCTGGCTAATTGCGCTAGCTTTTTCTGAAGCTAGCTTTTTCTTGGAGGCTTTTTCCGTCGCTAATGCTCGAGTCTGGGTAAAAATGTCACCTGTAGTGTCGCCTTTTGTAGCCGCCATGACTTTTTCTTACTAAAGCTAAATGAGTTTGAACTTGGGGTGGAGGTGAGATTAGGAATTGGAAACTACTTGTGCGGAGCTCTTAGTTCATGCGGCCATCTCGTTCAAGGGTCACGTGATCCCCCATACACTGTATTTTTGAGGAACATTGGGAAAGTGATTCTGCTTTGAAAGTTGATACACTTTTGAGAAAAAGGCCTTTGAATGTTTTGGTACCTACTGGAGAACTCTCCTTTGTCTACACCCATTCAGCATTGTTCACCCTCTTAAACTTTAGCCACACCCATCTCTTTAAGGATTCACATGTGAGGTCATGTGCTAAACAGTGAGTAGTGTAGTAAAGATTAAGACTAAAAGTGGTAACACCTACAATAAGGAGGAATTCCAGGTAAAGAGAAAGTGTCCAGATGTAAAGAAACCTTAATAGAAAATGACTGAAGTATAAGTCACCCAGGAAAAATACTACTTGAGTAAAAGTCTAAAAGTATTTGGTTTTAAAAATACTTAAGTATCAAAAGTAAATGGAATTGCTCAAATGTACTTAAGTATCAAAAGTAAAAGTATAAATAATTTCAAATTCCTTAAACCAGGCGGCCCAATTTCTTTCATTTTTTTTAATTGACGGATAACCAGGGGCACACTCCAACACTCAGACATAATTTACAAACAAAGCATTTGTGTTTAGTGAGTCTGTGGGGTATGTCACAAAATCATGTAACGACCACACATAGCAACATATTTATATATAAAATGAATATGGATTAGTCTTGCGAAGTGGATGCGTCTCTACGGAAGATGTAAATGGTACAGCCAAATGGTTACTTGCATAGTATCACTATCAGAAATAGATATTGGCAATATAAATAAAATAATTTACAGTATGTACACGAACAATATTAATAACGATATCAGTGATAGACGAGGTAGTAGTATGCATACAATCAGGGAAAAAGTGGCTGAGCAGCAGGATAAAATATATATATAGTTGCAGCAACGTATGGCGTGTGTGTTCTTAGAGAGTCATTTGAATCGAAGCACTGCAGATAGTGCTGATGACTAGTTCGTCCGAACAACGCATGAACAAGGGAATCTATATTCGGAGAGCCTGTTTCTGTCATGCCCTTGACTTTGGTGCAGGGCATGTGATGTCCATAGCCTCTTCGTCACAAAACTCCCTGATCTTCTCAACAAGATAAGTTTGTCTAGCTGTGTCCAGTCCAGGTGGTGCTTGTACAGGCAGACCACCTGTGGGAGGAAGGATGTCAGTGTTGCACAGCAGCGAAAACATGGTCCCGACTGAGTCCGAACACTCCTTGGCGACAACACCAGGCTCCAGAGCACCAAAGCTGTAAAACAGGAAATAGCACAACATCAATTCACCTCCCAAGTTTAGATAAGAATAATAACCTCATACAATTCAATGAAAATTATATTCACCTGAAGTGCTGGTACTGCTTGATCTGTGTCAGCGGCCTGAAATACAGAGTCAGGTGTTGTTGCCAACCATAGCTTTCCACCAGCACCATACCATCCTCCAGTCCCACCAGCTGTGGGATGTTGTCCCCTGTCACAGTGCTGTCCTTCACATCACCAGCAATCTCAGACAATGTGTTCACTCTGGTATTTCTGAAGCTCTGCTTGATGATCCCGAAGCACCAGTCGGGGTGTGGCCTGTGATCAGGAAGTGAAAGTCCAGACTGTGGTGGAGCTTGTGCATGGTCCGCCAGGCACAGTGGCAGAGCACAAACTTAACAGCTTCTGGCAGATTGGCAGCTATATTAGCTAGCTAAAATAAGGTGACCAGATTTCTGAAATGAGAACCGGGGATATTTCCAGTTCGGCGGTCAATATATCATTAAAATATCCAATGTTATTATCTATGAAATGAAAAAGGGGGACAATTCCGGTTTCATGTATTTAGTCTAACAGGCACATTGTGATAGAGAAAACAACTATACTACAGAAACACTACAGACAAGACAGAACTGATCTGAACAGCCATTCAGTGGTCCTGCTAGAATAAGAGCAGAAGAGAACATGAGCAAAATTGAAAAAACAGACAATAGTATATGTGAAATACTTATCATAATAAAGAAATAAGATGCTGATGAGATTGGTAACTACATAATATACCAACCTAATCTGTATATTTCTCAGAAGAATGTATTTTCTTCAGGATTGCTCTGTCTTCGGCCAGCTTCTCCATGAACTCCTGGCAGGGAAGGTTAAAGTTTGTCTTCACAATAAGCATGGCCTTGATGGTAGGAACAGTGAAACTATTTCTTGCTGCTGTCCATACTGCATATCGTTCATTTGGAAGAACACTCTCTCGACTGGTGCATTACTTCTAGGTAAGCAAATGACAACAGACGCTAATCTAGCCAGGTTAGTGTGTGGGATGTCGTTCTCTTTGAAGTGGTTAACCACCGTGCTCCATCTCTGACTAAGCCGCGTCTCAGATGTTTTCCATTCTTCAAGCGATCCCCCCCGTTAGGAACTCTTGCAGGCCAGTAACCTCGTCAAACAATGCATCCTCATTGATGGTCACATTGGGGCATTTTTCCTGCAGTGTGTCTGCTGCCTTCTGGATGTCTTCACGCAGAGGTTGCCTTTTTAAAAGGAGACAATGTAAATATTTTAGATTATCTGTGTGCTTTCCCCATGCTTGCAAGTAGTTCACAGCCATAGTGAAGAATGATTGGGATGTTTTGAGAAAGCTCTCTTTAGACATGTCTCCATTTTCCTCTAGCTCTCTCAGAAGTCCTCTGACCACTGGGATGAAGTTGTCATCACGTCTTGCAGTCAATTTTGCCTCAATGTTTCTCAGAACTGCAGCTGACTCCACAGCACAGCGGTCCTGGCATTCAAGCATCTTGATCATGCCACTGAATATGGTCGAGTTTCCATGGACAAAGGCCAGCCAAAGTTCAGTCAGTGGATCTTCGAACATTGCTCGCAGGACAACAGGGCGTTTGTCTTAAGAAAGAAAATGGCACATACCTTTTCAGCACACTTTCTAGAGCAGGGAGCATGGACAGCCAGAGAACATTGCTGTGTCCTAAAATGTTATGGTACTCCTGGCCAACAAACTTTCTACTCTGACGGTGAAAATATGAAAATATCCAAATATCTTTGTGAGCAGGTACTCAACAACAAGGGGAATCATAACCAAAGCTGTTCTGGCCGTGTTATGAATGATGTGGGCAGAACAACCTAAGCCAATCACCTCACGCTGCACAGCATTTTTAACATTGGTATGGACATTGACTCTCCCCAGCCTATTCAGTCCTTCAAAGTTGGTATTTGTGTTGTCGGCAGAGAATGCTACGACTTTGTTTTGCAGGTTACATTTTTGGATGACCACCAGGACCTCAGCTGCAATCTCCTCTGCTGTTTCTCCTTTCAATTCAACAAAATCAAGCAGTTTTGTTTTGACAGATGTGTTGCCACCATATACAGTGGGGCAAAAAAAGTATTTAGTCAGCCACCAATTGTGCAAGTTCTCCCACGTAGAAAGGTGAGAGAGGCCTGCAATTTTCATCATAGGTACACTTCAACTATGACAGACAAAATGAGAAAAAAATCCAGAAAATCACATTGTAGGATTTTTTCTGAATTTATTTGCAAATTATGGTGGAAAGTAAGTATTTGGTCAATAACAAAAGTTTATCTCAATACTTTGTTATATACCCTTTGTTGGCAATGACAGAGGTCAAACATTTTCTGTAAGTCTTCACAAGGTTTTCACACACTGTTGCTGGTATTTTGGCCCATTCCTGCATGCAGATCTCCTCTAGAGCAGTGATGTTTTGGGGCTGTTGCTGGGCAACACGGATTTCCAATTCCCTCCAAAGATTTTCTATGGGGTTGAGATCTGGAGACTGGCTAGGCCATTCCAGGATCTTGAAATGCTTCTTACGAAGCCACTACTTCGTTGCCCGGGCGGTGTGTTTGGGATCATTGTCATGCTGAAAGACCCAGCCACGTTTCATCTTCAATGCCCTTGCTGATGGAAGGAGGTTTTCAATCAAAATCTCACGATACATGGCCCCATTCATTCTTTCCCTTTACATGGATCAGTCGGCCTGGTCCCTTTGCAGAAAAACAGCCCTAAAGCATGATGTTTCCACCCCCATGCTTCACAGTAGGTATGGTGTTCTTTGGATGCAACTCATCATTCTTTGTCCTCCAAACACGACAAGTTTAGTTTTTACCAAAAAGTTATATATTTGTTTCATCTGACCATATGACATTCTCCCAATCTTCTTCTGGATCATCCAAATGCTCTCTAGCAAACTTCAGACGGGCCTGGACATGTACTGGCTTAAGCAGGGGGACATGTCTGGCACTGCAGGATTTGAGTCCCTGGCGGCGTAGTGTGTTACTGATGGTAGGCTTTGTTACTTTGGTCCCAGCTCTCTGCAGGTCATTCACTAGGTCCCCCCGTGTGGTTCTGGGATTTTTGCTCATCGTTCTTGTGATCATTTTGACCCCACGGGGTGAGATCTTGCGTGGAGCCCCAGATAGAGGGAGATTATCAGTGGTCTTATATGTCTTCCATTTCCTAATAATTGCTCCCACAGTTGATTTCTTCAAACCAAGCTGCTTACCTATTGCAGATTCAGTCTTCCCAGCCTGGTGCAGGTCTACAATTTTGTTTCTGGTGTCCTTTGACAGCTCTTTGGTCTTGGCCATAGTGGAGTTTGGAGTGTGACTGATTGAGGTTGTGGACTTGTGGACAGGTGTCTTTTATACTGATAACAATTTCAAACAGGTGCCATTAATACAGGTAACGAGTGGAGGACAGAGGAGCCTCTTAAAGAAGAAGTTACAGGTCTGTGAGAGCCAGAAATCTTTCTTGTTTGTAGGTGACTAAATACTTATTTTCCACCGCAATTTGCAAACAAATTCATTAAAAATCCTACAATGTGATTTTTTTCCTCATTTTGTCTGTCATAGTTGAAGTGTACCTATGTACCTCTCTCATCTTTTTAAGTGGGAGAACTTGCACAATTGGTGGCTGACTAAATACTTTTTTGCCCCACTGTATCTTACAATATCTGACTACTACTGGCAGCAGCTATACATGTCCATGATTGAATGCATCAATGGACAGGACACATATTCAACTTGGTCTAGGTCCTGTGTTACCAAAGTAGTTGCCCATGGTGCTAACACGTTACTCACTATGGCTTCACATTTTGTCCTAGCACATGTACACTTCGGCTCATAAAGCTTTCGTGTCAGTTGTGCTCAATGTTCAATGTTATCTAGCATTTGGATTAAACCGATAATAATGACATGTATAACATCAAACAAAGTCATTCTTACATTTTAAACATGTCATTGTTTGACATTATACATGTCATTATCTGATGTTATGTCACCACAACAGAAGTGTGTTTTCAAAGTGTCCTTTGCATTTAGTTTAATCCAAATGTTAAGCAGAGAAATACAAGAATGTCTTCCAAACGAAAACTGTTGTCACAGTATCCTCCATTCTGTCAAAATAAGAAGCTATTTTCATATTTGAAATGGAAAACAGAAAGTTGATGAGATTATTGGCTTATGTTGGGGGGTTGTTTCAAAGCTGCGTTGATAGCTTGATAAGAATTTCTCTTACCTTGTCATTGCAGCATAGTGATACGGAACACAACTCTCACTCTACACAGTAAAATCCCTCCACGGCATTCTGGCCTTATTCATTCTGACCACTCCACCAAGCACCACACTCCAGAGACCTGTAGACTAACCCTTTTCAATCAGCTTTTTTTTACCATTCCAAAGCTCTGTGACCCAACAGCTTGCTTTGACACTCCTGAATTGATGGAACACGAGCCTCAGCGCTTCCTCTGACGCTTTTCCCTCTTGCAGATTTATTCTCTTGTCACCAGCGGACCGGAGCGCTCGCTGACGCCTGGCACATATGGCCTGTCTGCCAAGGAGACCTGGGTCTCCTATGTGTCTGTGTGTCTAGTTGTATGTTTATGTAAACAGGGGGGTGGTTGTGGTTGGGTAGATCTGTGTTTGCCTCCCAATGGAGCAATAGCACACCTCCCTACACCCCCATTCTCCCAACTCAATTGCTGTGGTCAGTAAATCCATGTGCCAACAGATGCCCTGTAGACGCCAACACTCCTCTCCATCATTCTCTCCCTTCCTTCCAATCCCTGACCTAGAGTTGTTTCTCCACAGACTCCTGTCCTAGCGGCGGGTGTTTCACTCAGAGGGCGACGACAGGGAGTCCTTGAAGAGACAACCTTCCCCCTTTGACGTCTTAACGACTTATTCAGCAAGCCACGGTTGTTTGCTCTACGATCATTTCTAATCATAGGGTGACCGTTAAGCTGCTCCACAGAGAAACCTATCCCTGTAAGAGAGAAACGGGTGCAGGCCATTCCCTGGTGTACTGTAAGAGTAGCCACTTTACCCCATTGGAGATGAGGTCAGGGTACTCCTAGATTTATAGCAAAGGCAATGTTCTCAGGGACAAAGTGTTTGGAGATTGCCATCTGCCAATCAGTGGAAATGTGCAGATAGCAATCGCCCAATCAGTGGAAGAGATTAGCTGTTTCCGTGGTTATTTATCAACCCTCATCACAAAGTACTTAGTGCCATTATAACGGTATGTAGCCCATTATGTAGCTACTACAGTATGGCTCTCATAATGGAGATGAGTTCCAGATGCAGCTTCTCCGAGGTTGGGGTTACAGAGGTATTATGAAGCATTAAAATGAGCTATAAAGCATTATGAATCTCTTCCTCTCTCTCCCCTAGTTCCCTAGGCTGTAGCCACCACTGCCAGATTTAAGATGTGTTACAAGTGTTACGAATCATTATGAAGCGTTATGAGGTGTTATGAAGCATTATGAACCCTCCTCTTTCCCCTAGACCCCACAGCCGCAGCCACCACCATCCCCACAGCGGAGGACCGCTCGTCGTGTGACAACACTCCCTTCGGCTGTTGTCCTGATGGCAAGACGGCTTCCAGCAGCCCTGAGGGAGCCAAATGCCCCTGTAAGTACCCCACAACCCCCCTCTCCTGTTCCCCTCCTATACTTACCACCTCACCTCTCTTCAACCCCTTTAGGAGGTACACTTGAAATTGAAGAGGACTATTGGATATGAAACAATGTGCTCATATAAAATCTAGAGCTGTGTTGCTTCTTTCTCATCACACCAACATGACCAGTCGCTACCGTCCTTGACATCAAATCACACCAACATTACCAGTCGCTACCGTCCATGAAATGAAATCACACCAACATTACCAGTCGCTAACGTCCATTGAATGAAATCACACCAACATTACCAGTCGCTACCGTCCATGAAATGAAATCACACCAACATTACCAGTCGCTACCGTCCATTAAATGAAATCACGCTATTAGCACTACAATACAGTCTCGGTACAGTACATCTGCAGTACGCCACATCACGCAATGACGAAATGCACAAACATCCATTTGTCAGCAGTGGCGAGGCGCTAACGGTGTCACACCCACCCTTTGTCGATCGATAGCTCATTCTGCCAAAGAGTTACCGATTTATAGAGTGTATCGCTCCTTAATCAATACGCCAGACCTATTTCTACTCCTGAGTAAGGATGATATCACACTCATTAGGATGGAACTGACAAGTCCATGGCGACCGGCAAGGTGTAATATCTATCAGCGGAGCGTCTTGCTTTATTTTCCTCCTGTATTGATGGTGTAAGTGATCTCTCTGAGGAGAGGAGATAACCGCTATTTGCTAACTCCTAGCGAAAACAGGCATAGTTAACTTTAGATCACCCTGTAAACGATCATCAGAAGGTGTGGACAAATTTTATTGGTGTGCAAATGGATATTTTGATCATGTTTGTGTTCCTTTAACCGTCCGAAATAAGATAAGATAAGCATCAGTGGGAGTGATTTCAATAACTCTGACTTTGTTGCCACACCATTGAAACATCTGAAAAGTGTAATAACTTGTATCAGTTACAGTATATGTATCATGCGAATGGTTTCCCATTTAAAAATATTTTTTTTTGTTGCCAGAAGTTAGAAAGTGACGTACCATTTGAAAGCTACAGCCATTGTCTTTACGGAAATCAAACTATCTCACTTGTTTACAATAGGAATAGTGAATGGGAAAATAAGTGCTATTTTGGCACGGTGACGACCCAAACCAGAGGTTTGGTTTGGTTTGAAGTTGCCAAGAGACATCATGTGCTCTCCTACTGGACAAACTGGGAATCAGATGGGATATATTTACGTCAATGGATAGGTAGAGACTTCAGCTTTCTCCTCATTTATTTTATTTTTATTTAACTAGGCAAGTCAGTTAAGAACAAATTCTTATTTACAATGACGGCCTAGGAACAGTGGGTTAACTGCCTTGTTCAGGGGCAGAACGACAGAATTTTACCTTATCAGCTCGGGGAGTCGATCTTGCAACCTTTCGGTTACTAATCCAACGCTATAACCACTAGGCTACCTGCCAGCCCCCTGCTGCTCATATGTATATTATTCCAGTAAGATGAAAAATTATTCCTGTAATACGAAAAATTACATTGCACAAGTCCTGTCTGGGAATTTGTGCATGTTTGAAGCGACACCATTAGGTTTTTTCATAAAAAACAACCTTTTGGAACAATAATTGTTTACATATTTAATGTTAAACCTAGACATTCAAATCTCTCAATTGTGACCCCCCCCCCCCCCCCCCCCCCCCCCACACACACACACATTCACATTTGTTTTATCTGCTGTATCTAAGGTTCTGTTATAGTCACATTGTTTCTGATCCCCCTTTATCACCCCCTTTATCATAATCCCACAGTCCTTACCTTTCTAACAGTACTAATCATGTGTTTGTAGGACTTATAGTTTTGAAATGAAATCCACTTTATGAGGGTAGTATACAATATTATGAGTCATTTACAAAATGCCACCAGAGGGTGTCAGAGTTGAATATGTTAATACTAAGAACAAAGCTTCTGTCCACTTTCCCAATGCAAGTTGCGAGTGGCAAGTTAAACTCAGACAAGGCCTTTTAAGTTTCACAGTTTAACCTTATCTGATAATCCCCCATCCCTCTCTTTGTCCATCACGGCTGCTGCTCGTCGGAAAAATGGCCTCCTCTGTTTTGTCTTCTACCCATATAAAAATAATCTGATCTATTGCTCTCCTCTCCTCTTTTTTCTGCTCTCCATCCAAACCTTCCCCATTTGTTCCTATTTAATAGCTGCCCCATCAGATTTGAATCGATGTGTGTCGTGCGGAGACAACGGCCAAAAAAAGTCCTTATCATGCAATTTTGTCAGTCACCGGTTTGGCGGCATTAGGAGACAATTATGGCTATCTTCCACGATAATCATACAAATGCTCTTCACTTTTTTTTTCAGGCGAGCTCCAAGCAGGGCACCATGATTGATTTGGGCAATTTGTTCAGCTGATTATGAGCCGTGGCATGAAACCTCAGCATCAGCGCCTCTCCTCATCTCCTCTCCAGCCCCCTTTCTCTCCTGCTTCCTGCTTTATTTCACTCTTCTCTTTCACGATGTCTTGAGTCTCGCTGCCATTGTGTTGCCGGAACAATAGCAAGAGGCCATTGGGGCTTGAAGGATTTTGAACAGGGAAATGGGGATGTTTAAGGGCAAGGTGTGGGACTGTCTTTGCCAAAGCTGGAGACTTTTAGAAAATTTTCTTAATTTTTGCTATGCGTGTTGTCTTGTCTGTCCCTCTCTGCTTGTCTTTGTAATATGTGTGTTAATATCTCCTGTCTATCTAACTGATATCTCTCTCTCTACTCAGTCCTCCATGCCTCTGCCAATTTTTGGGACAAGTCTCAGTCTGGTAAACTCCATTACTCCACCCCCTGCCCTTCTGCTCTTCCTCTTCTCTTCTTCTTTCATTCCTCCTTCATATCCCACCATCCACTCTTTCCACTTCCGCTGCAGCCAATCACAGGCTCTGCCCCCTCAACTCCACAGCCACACCCACCATAAAAAACAACCACACTAACCCTCCCCCCCACACACACACTCCATCACTAACCCCAGACTGGCACTACTCCACCAAAATGGTCACTGTCTGAAGCCGAGGGCGGGTAGTTGAGGGCACCGCATGCCCCATAGGTACAGAAAGTAAACGTTTATAACTTGTGTGTGACACCATTTCCTCCCAGCCACCATGCGGTTCAACGGCTTCCTGCACTTGGACCAGGTGGAGGGCCAGGAGGTCTTCTACACCCCTGAGATGGAGGATCCCAAGTCTGAGCTGTTTGGCGAGACGGCCAGGAGCATCGAGAATGCTGTGAGTAGCAACCCCCCTACATACAGAACTAGCTGCCATAGTCAGTGGTTCAATAACGGTCTGTCGAACAAGTGTGGGTTGTCAAAGTTAATGCTCGCTCTTAAACAGGGACATTGTGTGTGTGTGTGTGTGTGGGCGCACGCACACGTGTGCTTCTCGCCAGCTGTTGAAATGGTGTCACTGGCCCGCGTCGAAGCCTAATCTACCACCTCACAACACTCAGTGTGTGACTGTGTGTCTGTATGTGTGTGCATCCTACGCCTCGTGGGGGCCAGCTGTGGCACTAGATAGCAAAACCATCCCTCTAGCCCCTTGTGTGTGTTTGTCTGCTAGAGACTGTGTGTGGATATCACCTGAGGTTAAAACTAGAGAGGGGGAGAGGTGGCCATGTTTCTGGTTCAGTGTGGCCGTGTGGGGGTTTGTGTCTGGGCACACACATATTGGTTTTGTTATGCTACTTGCAGTCCCGCCCTCTACCCAGCAGAGGTACCTGAGGAGTATGTACAGAGACATTAACATACAGTAGGCTAGTATAGAAAATGGAATATAGTGTAGTGGGAGTGATGTCATTCACCCCCATACAAATAATTTGGAGTGAACAGAGGAGGAACAGGAGAATAACCCAATTGTGTGTGCTTCAAAATCTCTTGAGATGAGTGGTCAGCAGGAGTTAGCTCTATTTTTGAAAATAAACAAGAATTAGGTCAGGTACTTGGTACAGCGCCTTATGTCTCCCTCAAGGTATCAAATTTGAGCCAACAGAGAGAGATACATGATGAATGTTATGCTCTGTCTAGTAGGGAAGCATGAAACCATGTGGATTACAAGCTTATTTACTTCCTGACAATGACTTAGACTTCATTTGGGCACCAAAAGCACACACCCATATTGTGAATCAGAAGCTAAACCAATCAGCAGCCAGCGTGTGCCATGCTAACCTGACATTTACCACTGCCTCAGAAAAAAACATGCTCATGTAATTATACCCCTATCTGCAGCTAAATATCAATTTGTGCACCCAGACCAGGCCCAATGTGCTTCTACACAGTAGAAGACCTATTCCCTGACAAAGGCTGCGTCCCAAATGGCACAGGGGCCCTGGTCAATAGTAGTGCACTATACAGGGAATAAGGTGCCATTTTGGATGCAGACATAGTCTTCCCCCATCCTTCCGGGAAATGAGTTTACTGCACTCAAATTGGATGAGCCACTGCACAGAGCTCATTACCTCGCTCATTCATCATCCTGGTTGTATTCATTATGCACGAAACAGAACAAAACAGACTGAAACAGGGAGGGACAACCTAAACTGCAAAATATTTGTCTGTGGTATGTACTAATGAATGTGTTTCTCATCCCTGGCTCAGCTGAACGAGTTGTTCCGTAAATCAAAGGTGCAGAACGACTTCATGAGTGTCCAAGTCCGCAGCCTGGCGCCCAGCAACTCCATCCTGGCCTTCATCGAGGCCCACTTCAACCCAGGTAAAAACTTTTTTGATAAAAAGTCATGATGAACACACTCTGGGCCAGTTTCCCGGACACAGATTAAAAAGCATGTTCAATGGAGATTGTCCTTTGAAAGTGCTTCTTAGTCCAAGAAACCAGCCCTTACTGTATGGTATAGTATGGTAAATGTACTGTTATCATCAAATCAAATCAAATGTATTTATATAGCCCTTCATACATCAGCTGATATCTCAAAGTGCTGTACAGAAACCCATCCTAAAACCCCAAACAGCAAGCAATGCAGGTGTTGAAGCACGTTGGCTAGGAAAAACACCCTAGAAAGGCCGGAACCTAGGAAGAAACCTAGAGAGGAACCAGGCTATGAGGGGTGGCCAGTCCTCTTCTGGCTGCGCCGGGTGGAGATTATAACAGAACATGGCCAAGATGTTCAAATGTTCATAAATTACCAGCATGGTCAAATAATAGGTCTGGGACAGGTAGCACGTCCAGTAAACAGGTCAGGATTCCATAGCCGCAGGCAGAACAGTTGAAACTGGAGCAGCAGCATGGCCAGGTGGACTGGAGACAACAAGGAGTCATCATGCCAGGTAGTCTTGAGGCATGGTCCTACGGCTGAGGTCCTCCGAGAGAGAGAAAGAGAGAATTAGAGCATACTTAAATTCACACAGGATACCGGATAAGACAGGAGAAGTACTCTAGATATAACAAACTGACCCTAGCCCCTCGACACATAAACTACTGCAGCATAGATACTGGAGGCTGAGACAGGAG
The DNA here is from genome assembly GCF_013265735.2 of Oncorhynchus mykiss. Classification (NCBI taxonomy): domain Eukaryota; kingdom Metazoa; phylum Chordata; class Actinopteri; order Salmoniformes; family Salmonidae; genus Oncorhynchus; species Oncorhynchus mykiss. The sequence continues at coordinate 35,535,399 of NC_048580.1, read as the reverse complement.
GGGTCAGGAGACACTGTGGCCCCATCCGATGATACACCCGGACAGGACCAAACGGGAAGGATGTAACCCCACCCACTTTGCCAAAGCACAGCCCTCACACCACTAGAGGGATATCTTCAAGCACCAACTTATCATCCTGAGACGAAGACAAAGGCAGAGTATAGCCCACAAAGATCTCTGCCATGGCACAACCCAGACAGGAAGATCACATCAGTGACTCAACCCACTCAAGTGACACACCCCTTCTAGGGACGGCATGAAAGAGCCCCAGTAAGCCAGTGACTCAGCCCCTGTAATAGGGTTAGAGGCAGAGAATCCAAGTGGAAAGAGGGGAACCGGCCAGGCAGAGACAGCAAGGGCGGTTCGTTGCTCCAGAGCCTTTCCATTCACCTTCACACTCCTGGGCCAGACTACACTCAATCATATGACCCACTGAAGAGATGAGTCTTCAGTAAAGACTTAAAGGTTGAGACCGAGTTTGTGTCTCTCACATGGGTAGGCAGACCATTCCATAAAAATTTAGCTTTATAGGAGATAGCCCTGCCTCCAGCTGTTTCCTTAGAAATTCTAGGGACAATTAGGAGGCCTGCGTCTTGTGACCGTAGCGTACGTGTAGGTATGTACGGCAGGACCAAATCGGAAAGATAGGTAGGGGCAAGCCCATGTAATGCGTTGTAGGTTAGCAGTAAAACGTTGAAATCAGCCCTTGCCTTGACAGGAAGCCAGTGTAGGGAGGCTAGCACTGGAGTAATATGATCAAATCTTTTGGTTCTAGTCAGGATTCTAGCAGCCATATTTAGCACTAACTGAAGTTTATTTAGTGCTTTATCCAGGTAGCCGGAAAGTAGAGGATTGCAGTAGTCTAACCTAGAAGTAACAAAAGCATGGATTAATTTTTCTGCATCATTTTTGGACAGAAAGTTTCAGATTTTTGCAATGTTACGTAGATGGAAAAAAGCTGTCCTTGAAACAGTCTTGATATGTTCGTCAAAAGAGAGATCAGGGTCCAGAGTAACGCCGAGGTCCTTCGCAGTTTTATTTGAGACGACTGTACAACCATTAAGAATAATTATCAGATTCAACAGAAGATATCTTTGTTTCTTGGGACCTAGAACAAGCATCTCTGTTTTGTCCGAGTTTAAAAGTAGAAAGTTTGCAGCCATCCACTTCCTTATGTCTGAAACACAGGCTTCTAGCAAGGGCAATTTTGGGACTTCACCATGTTTCATTGAAATGTACAGCTGTGTGTTGTCCGCATAGTTAACATTATGTTTTCGAATGACATCCCCAAGAGGTAAAATATATAGTGAAAACAATAGTGGTCCTAAAACGAAACCTTGAGGAACACTGAAAACCATTCACAGAGACAAACTGATATCTTTCCGACAGATAAGATCTAAACCAGGCCAGAACTTGTCCGTGTAGACCAATTTGGATTTCCAATCTCTCCAAAATAATGTGGTGATCGATGGTATCAAAAGCAGCACTAAGGTCTAGGAGCATGAGGACAGATGCAGAGCCTCGGTCTGATGCCATTAAAAGGTCATTTACCACCTTCACAAGTGCAGTCTCAGTGCTATGATGGGGTCTAAAACCAGACTGAAGCATTTCGTATACATTGTTTGTCTTCAGGAAGTGAGTTGCTGCGCAACAGCCTTTTCTAAAATTTTGAGAGGAATGGAAGATTCGATATAGGCCGATTCGTTTTTTATATTTTCTGGGTCAAGGTTTGGCTTTTTCAAGAGAGGCTTTATTACTGCCACCTTTAATGAGTTTGGTACAACCGTTTATTATGTTCAACATAGGAGGGCCAAGCACAGGAAGCAGCTCTTTCAGTAGTTTAGTTGGAATAGGGTCCAGTATGCAGCTTGGAGGTTTAGAGGCCATGATTATTTTCATCATTGTGTCAAGAGATATAGTACTAAAACACTTGAGTGTCTCTCTTGATCCTCGGTCCTGGCAGAATTGTGCAGACTCAGGACAATTAAGCTTTGAAGGAATACGCAGATTTAAAGAGTAGTCCGTAATTTGCTTTCTAATAATCATGATCTTTTCCTCAAAGAAGTTCATGAATTTATTACTAATGAAGTGAAAGCCATTCTCACTTGGGGAATGCTGCTTTTTAGTTAGCTTTGAGACAGTATCAAAAATACATTTCGTGTTGTTCTTATTTTCCTCAATTAAGTTGGAAAAATAGGATGATTGAGCAGCAGTGAGGGCTCTTCGGTACTGTCTTTCCCAGCTAGTCGGAAGACTTCCAGTTTGGTGTGGCGCCATTTCCGTTCCAATTTTCTGGAAGCTTGCTTCACAGCTCGGGTATTTTCTGTATACCAGGGAGCTAGTTTCTTAAGATAAATGTTTTTAGGGGTGCAACTGCATCTAGGGTATTGCGCAAGGTTAAATTGAGTTCCTCAGTTAGGTGGTTAACTGATTTTTGCCCTTTGACGTCGTTGGGTAGGCAGAGGGAGTCTGAAAGGGCATCAAGGAATCTTTGTGTTGTCTGTGAATTTATAGCACGACTTTTGATGCTCCTTGGTTGGGGTTATTTGTTGCAATTGCAAACGTAATAAAATGGTGGTCCAATAGTCCAGGATTTTGAGGAAAAACATAAAGATCCACAACATTTATTCCATGGGACAAAACTAGGTCCAGAGAATGACTGTGACAGTTATGGCTAGTGTAGCACATTCATTATACATATAAACAAGTTTCTAAATGCCAATGTAAGCAAAAGGCCACGGCAGTGTATCACTGCACTGGCATTATTGTTCAGGAAGTCATTCCATTTTACAAAACACACTAGACCGTGGCTATGCTATTTTCATTGTTATTCTCTTTTTCAGACGTGGGTTGTATTTGTTATTTGTAAGCGCCAACAGGGAAAAACTAACAAAACAACACCAACAACAATTAAATCCTCTCAGTGAGCTTGGTGGCGTTGTCTTTCAGAACTGGGTTCATTTCAGCCCCAGAGTGCTGTTAGGCATTGTTCACATTGCAGGCCTTAATGCTCAAATCAGTTCTGTTTTTGAATACTGATTGTCCAAACAACAAGTTACAAGTGATTAATTCGGATGTGTGTGTGTTCAGACAACAGTCATTTGCTGACATGGCTATGCTAGTTGTCATAGTAACGACGGGTGTGTGCACAGTAGTGTACGCTGATTAGTGGTTGAGCTTGTGCTTCCTATCACTCAGAAGTTATTTAACAACCAATTGTTGTCACCTTTGCTTTTTGGCTAGGCACAGCAGTCAACTACCCTACATGGCCAAAATGTGTGGATTCTGCTATTTCAGCCACACCCGTTGCAACCGGTGTATAAAATCGAGCACACAGCCATGCAATCTCCGTAGACAAACATTAGCAGTAGAATGGCCTTACTGAAGAGCTCAGTGACTTTCAACATGGCACCGTCATAGGAAGCCACCTTTCCGACCAGAGCTGCCCCGGTCAACTGTAAGTGTTGTTATTGTGAAATGGAAATGTCTAGGAGCAACAACTGCTCAGCCGCGAAGTGGTAGATCACACAAGCTCACAGAACTGGACTTCCGATTTCTGAAGCGTGTAGCACGTAAAAATCCTATGTCCTCAGTTGCAACACTCACTACGGAGTTCCAAACTGCCTCTGGTAGCAACGTCAGCACAATAACTGTTTGTCGGGAATTTCTTGAAAAGGGTTTCCTTGGCCAAGCAGCCTAAGATCACCATGCGCAATGCCAAGCGTCGGCTGGAGTTGTGTAAAGTTTGCCGCCATTGGACTCTGGAGCAGTGGAAACTCGTCTCTGGAGTGATGAATCAATCTACACCATCTGGCAGTCCGACGGACTGATCTGGGTTTGGCGGATGCCAGGAGAACACTACCTGCCCCAATGCATAGTGCCAACTGTAAAGTTTGGTGAAGGTGGAATAGTGGTCTGGGGCTGTTTTTCATGGTTTGCGCTAGGCCCCTTAGTTCCAGTGAAGTGAAATCTTAGCACTACAGCACACAATGACATTCTAGACGATTCTGTGCTTCCAACTTTGTGGCAACAGTTTGGGGAAGGTCCTTTCCTGTTTCAGCATGACAATGCCCCCGTGCACAAAGCGAGGTCCATACAGAAATGGTTTGTCGAGATCGGTGTGGAAGAACTTGACTCTCCTGCACAGAGCCCTGACCTCAACCCCATCGAACACCTTTGAGATTAATTGGAATGCAGAGTGCGAGCCAGGCCTAATCGCCAACATCAGTGCCTGACCACACTAATGCTCTTGTGGCCGAATGGAAGCAAGTCCCTGCAGCAATGTTCTAGTGGAAAGCCTTCCCAGAAGAGTGGAGATTGTTATAGCAGCAAAGGGGGGGGACCAACTCCATATTAATGCCCTTGATTTTGGAATGAGATGTTTGACGAGCATGTCAATATACTTTTGGCCATGTAGTGTAGCTAGCTAGTGTAACTAGCTAACGAGTTAGCAACCACATGTTCTTACCTAACTGTCAACAGAGTAGCTAGCAAGCAATAAAATATGCCAAATAAGTATAAAAAACACTTGAGGGCAAGTAAATCAGATTTTATCATTCAGATACAAGTGGCATGGACAGGAATAAGATTTGCATCCGACTTCAAACCATCTATGAAGGTGGTTTGAAATGTGCCTTGAAATATGAGATTCCATGTGATTTTTAGCCGTTCAGACTGCAGGACAAATAACAGATTAGAATCGGATATTACAAAAAATTGGATTTGAACTTCCAATGTGAACAAGGGTTAGTGTGTGCCTCTCCCCTATTGGATTAAACCTCCAAAAACTTTGCCCTTCTCCACGCCTCTTCTCTTTTACATCCGCACAATAGACACTGCCATAAAGGAACTCTGCGTCGGCCATTTCAAATGGCCATCTGTGGAAAATGTTATGAGAAAGGTTCATCTGAACCTTAGTGAACTTTGTTGGATGTTAGGAGAATGACTGGTCCCCTTGGGTGTGTCGTTGTCTTGTCGCAAGCGGCCTCGATCGCTCTCGCAAATATTTACTGCAATGGGATGGAGGGAGGGGAATGACATTCCTAATGTCCTGCCGTTTCAGGACATTGCTTCTCTGTCTTCTAGATCAGTGTCTCTCAAACCTCTCCTCTGGGACCAAATGTTTCACAGTTCTGTGGTAGCCCTGGAACTAATTTACTGTAACTAGTCAATGGCTTTATAATTAGTTGACAAGTTGAATCAGGTGTGCTAGCTCTGTGATATATAAAATACGTAGAAGTACAGCTATCCAAGTGTGTGGTGTCCTCTGGGTTGTTGTGAACGTCTTTATCCTCCATGTTGTCCCACAGAGACCAGTTTCACGGTGCAGGACATTGAAGGAGCCCTGCTCAAGCAGCTGAAGGCAGCCAAGGAGACAGCCATTGTGGTGAAGAAGCCAGAGGAGGAGAATATTCGCTTCAACAACTATGGTAGGACACACCCAGGGGATTGGCTTGCGTTGTTTACATGTAATGTAACAAACACGAAGCATGAGAGGACATGAAATGTTCTTAGGAAGGACGATGCGAGCATGAGTAGACATTTTTTGGTTCTTGTATCAATGTCCAAGACTGACATGCTCCTTGACATTTGCTCTCTCTCTCTCTGAATCTCCCTCTCTTCATCTGTCTACCAGGCCTGTTCTCCCTCCCCTACTTCACTACCAGAGCTACCGCCACCACCCCCACTGCCAGCACTGCCACCAGCACCACCCTGCCGCACCCCAACTCCCCTTTCATCACACGCCGTCCCCTGGGCACCACACGCCGTCCCTATACCAGCCGCCGGACCACCGCCGCCCCTTCTACCATGGCCCCCACTCCCACCATTACTATCACCCCCCTCCACAGGACCAGCCCTGTGCCCCACTACACCAAAGCTCAGCAGCCCTGTGACTCCCACCCATGCCGCCACGGCGGCACCTGCGAGGACGACGGCGCCGATTTCACCTGCATCTGCCCCGCCGGGAGAGGGGGCGCTGTCTGCGAGAAATGTGAGTGGTGCCCCCTCGCCCTCCTCCTTGACCGACACACAAACAAACACAAACCTTAGGTTCCATCTCTGAACTTTGAAAGGGAGATGGAATTGATCACAATCCTAGAAGAGAACAGTAGGTTTCTATTTAAGTATTGATGTCCTGAAATGACAGTGCTGAAGTGACCCCTACCTTGCATCAAAGACCATGCCCATACCCATACAGCTTACCTCCCAGTCTATTTAACTCAATAGATATCCAACCTCTATCAACGTTGCTACACCACTAGGTAAATAACCAACGAGGTTATCAGACTATACTAGTCAACACTAAAGTAAACTGATATCAAATCAGTGTCTTCTGTGCCGAGCGCCAAAATCATGTGTTGAGTGCTGTCAGAGCAATCTCAAGAGCTTTTTTCCCCTTAGTTTCTCTGATAAGAAATTACCTCACGCAGCTGCATCTTAAAATAATTTACACTAATTGCTTTGATCGGGATTAACTGGTGGAAATGTGTGTTCAAGTCAGAGTGTGTGTGAGTGACAGCCCCATAGCCTCCCTCAAATCAATCAATCAAATCATTAGACAAGATGATTTCATCAGCCTACATTCTCCCAAGACAAAGAAAGGCGGACAGAGAAACAGACGGCTCAGGAGTTTGTTGAGTTTGGAGAACAAAGATGATAATGTAATGGCAGAGTGAGAGAAACAAGTGTGTACGCGGTGGAGGGATGCATCCGGGTTGAGGATTTGCAGATTTACTCCCGTGTACACCTGTGTCACGGCTGGGGTCTGCCCCTATATATAGACACACATTCTCTTTCATTTTCTCGGTAGACGCCCGCAATGGTTTGAGGTACAGTCTCGCTTGGATGAGGGCTTGGCAGCCTCTACACTGAGAGGATATTTGGCCACTATATCTTCCTGCCTTGTGGGGTGGATGGACAGGCCGGTGGGGCGCTATCCTTTGTTCTCCAGGTTTATGAAGGGGGTTCGTTGCCTGCGTCCAGCTAGGACCCGTTCAATGACGAGCTGGGATCTGGATGTGGTCTTGGCAGCCTTGGCAAAGCCGCCTTTCGAGTCTGCCTCCCTGAAACACCTCTCTATGAAGTTGGCTTTCTTGTTAGCGATTACTTCCATGAAGAGGATGGGTGAGCTCCATGTTCTTTCAGTAAGTTCTGAGTGCTCCCGGATGGACCCAGGGGGAGGAGTATAATCTCTCCGTCCCAACCCCTCATTCCTCCCCAAGGTTCTGCTTACAACCCCCCGGCAGTGGCAGGGAAATCTGCGCCTCCCTCCGGCATGCTGTGCCCTGTACCCTCCGGCACTGGCTGCCTATGTGGAGCGGACACGGTCAGGGGTAACAACAGACCAGCTCTTTGTCTGCTATGATGAGAGAGTCCTGGGGGCTGGGCTATCAAAGCAGAGGTTCTCTCACTGGATCGTGGACACGATTACGACAGCATACCTCCTGGCTGGAAGTCCAGTGCTGGGATCTGTGGTGGCACATTCAACACGAGGTGCGGCTGCGTCCTGGGCACTACTGAGAAGAGTGCCCCTCGCTGATATCTGTGGACACGATTACGACAGCATACCTCCTGGCTGGAAGTCCAGTGCTGGGATCTGTGGTGGCACATTCAACACGAGGTGCGGCTGTGTCCTGGGCACTACTGAGAAGAGTGCCCCTCGCTGATATCTGTGGACACGATTACGACAGCATACCTCCTGGCTGGAAGTCCAGTGCTGGGATCTGTGGTGGCACATTCAACACGAGGTGCGGCTGCGTCCTGGGCACTACTGAGAAGAGTGCCCCTCGCTGATATCTGTGCTGCGGCCAGCTGGGCTTCCTCTTGCATTTTTGCTAGGCACTATTGGGTAAATGTGGCACCTCCCTCTGCAGTTGGTTCAGCAGTCCTGGGCGTTTCCTCCCCTTATGGGGACTGTGCCAGGACCTCCCTTCCACATCGACGGCCCCTGCGTCTCGGTCCCGCGCTGCCTGGCCAGGTCCCTCTGGAGTGATCCAATATAGTGAAACATAATACGCAACGTATGTAAATTATATGGATCACTCCAATCCTCTACAGTGCTAGAGAACATGTGTCATGATCATGGGGTCTATATATAGGGGCGAACCCCAGCGTGACACAGGAGTATATCTGTAAATCCTCACCTCTGATGTATCCCTCCGAAGCGGAGTGTTACCAATATATTGGAGTGATCCATATAGCTCACATAACCATGGTTCCATACGTAACCTTAGTTTTGTGTGTGTGTGTGCGTTCATGTGTGCATTCGTGTCAAAACTCCAAGTATAAAATCGAAAATGCATCATCAAGCTGTCCTTTTCTACCTGACGATACAGACCAGCACATGTTCTGTAAGTCACAGGGTCTCTCTTTCCACACATCTGTCTGTTGAGCTTACTGTATGACCTACCTAGCTAGGCTAGGCTATATTACTTTAACTAGGCTCTTGTCTCCAACTGTACGAACAACAATTTACAGACACACACAAACAATGACTACATCTCCTCTGCCCAGACCTGCATGCTCACACCCCCATCCCCAGTGCCTGCATTATTGTTGGCCACTTCGCCTTAAATTATACCAATTTATTTTTCTTCTCGCCGATGCTACTTCAATAATAAATCATTCGATTTTTCCATTGTGTCAATGATGGCGGATTGACTTCTAAGTTTTTAGTAGTTTTTAGTATATGTTTTTTTCAAGATGAGTGATGAGAAGAGAATCGTCCAACCCATTGGGTATCTCACTACACCCCCATATGCTATATCTTGAAATATACAGACAGCGGATTAGAAGTAAGTTTCCATTGCAATACTTCTGACTTTGCAATACTTCACTTTGTAGTTTCGCCCACAAACTCCGGACTTTATAGCATTCCCAGAAAGCATGGATTACGACGTCGTTATGATTGTGTATATCTTATCTATCATATGAACATTTTCTGACTCAAATAAGATTCCCTCAAGGTTGCTCTGATGTACAAAAGATTTTAACTCAAAAGTTTGTGATATATAACTTTTAAGTTGCATATATTTGAAACTCTCTTTATTGGTACCTTTTAATTCTGTTACGGTAATACATGTATTTCCTGTTACCAAGTCATTTACGGTTTCTATGCCTATAGTGTTCCAATTTATCTGTGAATTCTCAAAAGCTTTCCAAGGATTGTACCATAAGGTTGTGTTTTTAGAGAGGGATATTGGTTCTTGTAGAATACGTTTCATTTTCTTCCATATTATTATAGTGTTCTTTACTATGAAGTTAATGTTCTTAGCTTTATCCTTTGAAAATAGACATGTAAAAATATTCTGGGAGTGAGCATGAGCATCTTCAATATATACCCATTGTTTCTCTTTGATGCATTTAACTATATGTCCCAAGTAAAAGACTTGGGTAGCGAGTTGATACAATTTCAAGTCTGGAAGGTTAAAACCACCTCAGACTTAGGAAGATGTAAAACTTTCCTTCTTATTTTATGAATTTTATTAGCTCAAAGATTTTTTAAAGCATGTCATCAGTGGGATAATTGGTATTACCAAAAATAAATACCCCTCTCTTCTTCCCAGTGATCACATACTTCATCCCGTCATTCGGGGGTAAGTCCTATCTGGCCTTCGACACCATGAGGGCCTATCACACGGTCCGTATCGCCATGGAGTTCAGGGTGGCCGAGATGACGGGCATCCTGCTCTTCAACGGCCAGGATGGCAAGAAGGACTTCCTGTCTCTCACCCTGGTCAATGGCAAGGTGGAGCTCAAGTGAGTGGACGGGTGGAGGTGATAGAACAGGAAGGGACAAAACAGGAAGAGGTTCAGTTGTGTCAAAGGGCATTGATAGCAAGCTGTAGATCAGGGTGTAAAAACATACGGCCCGGATCCGGCCCGTGGAGGTGTCCAATCCGGTCTGCGGGTGGTTTGAGTAAAAAAATGACATGTACACTACATGACCAAAAGTATGTGGAGACTTGCTTGTCGAACATCTCATTCCAAAATCATGGGCATTAACATGGAGTTGGTCCCCCCCTTTGCTGCTCTAACAGCCTCCACTCTCCATGGAAGTCTTTCCATTAGATGTTGGAACATTGCTGCAGGGACAAGAGCATTAGTGAGGTCAGGCACTGATGTTTGGCAATTTGGTCTGGCTCGCAGTTGGCATTCCAATTTTTCCCAAAGGTGTTCGATAGGTTTGAGGTCAGGGCTCTTGGCATTGCACATGGTGATCTCAGGCTTGTGTGGGGGTGCTCGGCCATGGAAACCCATTTCATGAAGCTCCCGACGAACAGTTATTGTGCTGACGTTGCTTCCAGAGGTAGTTTGGAACTCGGTAATGAGTGTTGCAACCGAGGACAGACCATTTTTACACACTCAGGGGTCCTGTTCTGTAAGCTTTTGTGGCTTACCACTTAGCGGCTGAGCCGTTGTTGCTCCTAGACGTTTCCACTCCACAATGACAGCGCTTACAGTTGACCCGGGCAGCTCCAGCAAGGCAGAAATTTGATGAACTGACTGCCACATTGAAAGTCACTGAGCTCTTCAGGCCATTCTACTGCCAATGTTTGTTTATGGAGATTGCATGGCTGTGTGCTCTATTTTATACAGATGTCAGCAACGGGTGTGACTGAAATAGCCGAATCCACTAATTTGAAGGGGTGTACCAGTCCAGTTTTGACCCACCTACTCATTCAAGGGATTTTCTTAATTTTCTACTATTTTATACATTGTATAATAATAGTGAAGACATACAAATTAGGAAATAACACATATGGAATCATGTAGTAAACAAATAAAGTGTTAAACAAATCTAAATCTATTTTAGATTTTAGATTCTTCAAAGTAGCCACCCTTTGCCTTGATGACAGCTTTGCAAACTCATGGCATTCTCTCAACCATCTTAACCTGGAATGCTTTTTCCAACAGTCTTGAAGGAGTTCCCACACATGCAAGCATTTTTGGGCTGCTTTTCCTTCACTCTGTGGTCCAACTCATCCCAAACCATCTCAATTGGGTTGAGGTCGGGTGATTGTGGAGGCCAGGTCATCTGATGCAGCACTACATCACTCTCCTTCTTGGTCGAAAAGCCCTTATACCGCCTGGAGGTGTGTTGGGTTATTGTCCTGTTGAATAACAAATGATATTCCCACTAAGTGCAAACCAGATGGGATGGCATATCACTGCAGAAGGCTGTGGTAGCCATGCTGGTTAAGTGTACCTTGAATTCTAAATCAATCACTGACAGTGTCACCAGCAAAGCACCCCAACACCATCACACCTCCTCCATGCTTCACGGTGGGAACCACACATGTGGAGATCATCCATTCACTTAATCTGCGTCTCACAAAGACATGGCGGTTGGAACCCAAAATCTCAAAATTGGACTCATCAGACCAAAGGACAGATTTCCACCGGTCTAATGCCCATTGCTCGTGTTTCTTGGTCCAAGCAAGTCTCTTCTTCCTATTGGTGTCCTTTAAACGTGGTTTCTTTGCAGCCATTTGACCATGGCCTGATTCACACAGTCTCATCTGAATAGTTGATATTGAGCTGTGTCTATTACTTGAACTCTGTGAAGCATTTATTTGGGCTGCAATCTGAGTTTAATCAACTTGTACTCTGCATCAGAGGTAACTCTGGGACTTTCTTTCCTGTGGCGGTCCTCATGAGAGCCAGTTTCATCATAGCGCTTGATGTTTTTTGCGATTGCACTTGAAGAAACTTTCAAAGTTCTTAAAATGTTCCGTATTGACTGACCTTCATGTCTTAAAGTAATGATGGACTGTCATTTCCTGTTGCTTATTTGAGCTGTTCTTGCCATAATATGGACTTGGTCTTTTACCAAATAGGGCTATCTTCTGTATACAACCCCTACTTTGTCACAACACAACTGATTGGCTCAAACACATTAAGAAGGAAAGAAATTCCACAACTTAACTTTGAACAAAGCCACACCTGTTCATTGAAATGCATTCCAGGTGGCTACCTCATGAAGCTGGTTGAGAGAATACCAAGAGTTTGCAAAGCTGTCATAAAGGCAAAGGGTAGCTACTTTCAAGTATCTCAAATCTCAAATATATTTTGTTTTGTTTAACACTTTTTTGGTTACTACATGATTCCATATGTGTTATTTCATAGTATTGATGTCTTCACTATTATTCTACAATGTTAAAAATAAAGAAAACCCAAGGAATGAGTAAGTGTGTTCTAAAACGTTTGCCTGGTACTTTATATATATATATATATATATATATATATATATATATATATATATATATACTTTAAAATGACTCAGATCAAATTGAAACTGTGTAGAAATGATTATGGACCTCCATTCCAACAGTAGCTCTATAAAAATCCCATTAGAAAACAGAGTTGAGGGCAATTGATTATGAGAAATATAATACTATCAATTCTCAACCAAGTTTTCCTTAGGTACATGTAGGGCAGTTAATCGGGTGTAGCTGGTGCACCTATGAACCTCTAATCTGCTTCCTTTAAAAAATATATATATACTGAAAAACATATGCAGTATGGGCCAGTTTCCTGTATCCAGATTTAAACCTATTCCTGGATTAAAAATCATCTTTCAATGCAGAATCTCCGTTGAACATATTATATAAAGATGATGGTTTGCTACCCATCCCTAGGTTCAACACCGGCTCGGGCACAGGCACACTGGTCAGTAAAGTCCAGGTGAAGCAGGGTCGCTGGTACCAGCTGGTGGTGACGAGGAACCGGCGCAACGCCGTGCTGAGCGTGGATGACGAGCTCCACATCGAGGGCGCCAGCCCCCCCGGAACCGACGGCCTCAACCTGGACACACACCTCTTCATCGGAGGGGTGCCCGAAGACATGATGACAGAGTAAGGCCTAACATGAAGATGGCATTAGTATGGTTGTATGTTAGCAATATAATTAGTAATGGATTAGTATATATACAGTGCCTTGCGAAAGTATTCGGCCCCCTTGAACTTTGCAACCTTTTGCCACATTTCAGGCTTCAAACATAAAGATATAAAAGTGTATTTTTTTGTGAAGAATCAACAACAAGTGGGACACAATCATGAAGTGGAACGACATTTATTGGATATTTCAAACTTTTTTAACAAATCAAAAACTGAAAAAGTGGGCGTGCAAAATTATTCAGCCCCCTTAAGTTAATACTTTGTAGCGCCACCTTTTGCTGCGATTACAGCTGTAAGTCGCTTGGGGTATGTCTCTATCAGTTTTGCACATCGAGAGACTGACATTTTTTCCCATTCCTCCTTGCAAAACAGCTCGAGCTCAGTGAGGTTGGATGGAGAGCATTTGTGAACAGCAGTTTTCAGTTCTTTCCACAGATTCTCGATTGGATTCAGGTCTGGACTTTGACTTGGCCATTCTAACACCTGGATATGTTTATTTTTGAACCATTCCATTGTAGATTTTGCTTTATGTTTTGGATCATTGTCTTGTTGGAAGACACATCTCCGTCCCAGTCTCAGGTCTTTTGCAGACTCCATCAGGTTTTCTTCCAGAATGGTCCTGTATTTGGCTCCATCCATCTTCCCATCAATTTTAACCATCTTCCCTGTCCCTGCTGAAGAAAAGCAAGCCCAAACCATGATGCTGCCACCACCATGTTTGACAGTGGGGATGGTGTGTTCAGCTGTGTTGCTTTTACGCCAAACATAACGTTTTGCATTGTTGCCAAAAAGTTCAATTTTGGTTTCATCTGACCAGAGCACCTTCTACATGTTTGGTGTGTCTCCCAGGTGGCTTGTGGCAAACTTTAAACAACACTTTTTATGGATATCTTTAAGAAATGGCCACTCTTCCATAAAGGCCAGATTTGTGCAATATACGACTGATTGTTGTCCTATGGACAGAGTCTCCCACCTCAGCTGTAGATCTCTGCAGTTCATCCAGAGTGATCATGGGCCTCTTGGCTGCATCTCTGATCAGTCTTCTCCTTGTATGAGCTGAAAGTTTAGAGGGACGGCCAGGTCTTGGTAGATTTGCAGTGGTCTGATACTCCTTCCATTTCAATATTATCGCTTGCACAGTGCTCCTTGGGATGTTTAAAGCTTGGGAAATCTTTTTGTATCCAAATCCAGCTTTAAACTTCTTCACAACAGTATCTCGGACCTGCCTGGTGTGTTCCTTGTTCTTCATGATGCTCTCTGCGCTTTTAACGGACCTCTGACACTATCACAGTGCAGGTGCATTTATACGGAGACTTGATTACACACAGGTGAATTGTATTTATCATCATTAGTCATTTAGGTCAACATTGGATCATTCAGAGATCCTCACTGAACTTCTGGAGAGAGTTTGCTGCACTGAAAGTAAAGGGGCTGAATAATTTTGCACGCCCACTTTTTCAGTTTTTGATTTGTTAAAAAAGTTTGAAATATCCAATAAATGTCGTTCCACTTCATGATTGTGTCCCACTTGCTGTTGATTCTTCTCAAAAAAAATACAGTTTTATATATTTATGTTTGAAGCCTGAAATGTGGCAAAAGGTCTCAAAGTTCAAGGGGGCCGAATACTTTCGCAAGGCACTGTATATAGAGAAAAGGATATTGATGGAGAAAGGAGTTGTTGAGTTATATAAAACCAGTACAGTACGGAACTCTCCGGTACCATATTGGTTTATTGAGACGCGTACACAGTGAGCATTAGCAGAGCTGCAGGTAATTGCTTTTTTCATATTATTTGTTTGTTTTTTCTGTCCAGCACCTGTGTTTATTTTTCCTATTTTTCACTAAGTTGATTTGAATAACTATTGAATGGCTGATGGTATATTGTCATTCACACTCTTTCTCTCTCTTGCTCTCTCTGTCTCTCTCACTCCCTCTCTCTCCCTCTCTCCTCTCTCTCTCTCTCTCTCTCTCTCCCTCCACTCTCCTCTCTTTCTCTCTCTCTCCCACTCCCACTCCCGCTCTCTCCATCCTCTTCTCTCTTAGTGTGAAGGAGAGGACCTCCACCGGTACAGGTCTTGTTGGCTGTGTTCGCACGCTGGACGTCAACAACCTGGTGTACAACCTGCAGGAGAAGGGTGGCAACGTGCTCTACGGCACCGGCGTAGGCGAGTGCGGCAACAACCCGTGCCAGCCGAACCCCTGTAAGAACAGCGCCTCCTGCCAGGTCAAGGAGGCTGAGATGTTCCACTGCAAGTGCATCAACAGCTACTCCGGTCAGCCAAACACTTTTTCTTTCTAACAACAGAGTCCTGGTCATTAGGCACCAAACGTCTGAAAGTGGATAGCAACATCAAGGGACTACCTGGACTTGTCCATTGAGAAACGCCATTGCAACACGTCTCAAAATGTTTTTTGTTGCAGGCCCTAATGAACATGACTCAGATCTCAGTTCTTGGCACCGTAGATTTGACTTCACAAATAGTATTTGTTTTTGTTTATTTGAATAATTAAGCTGCACTTGATTGAGCTTGCCTGGCACAGTAGAACCAAATTACATAGTCCCCACAGTAGAGGTCTTCATGGATCCACCTGTACCCGAATACCCGAGACCCGGTCCGGGTCCCGAGCGAGTCCGGATACAGAATTCTAAATAATGTCACAGGTCTGGGTCGGATCTGATATAGTTTGTCTCGATCTTGGGTATATGTAATTGTAACTGACTTGTTTGGAAGGGCACGTACAGATCTGAACGTGACTGCTGCAGTAGAGAGAGAGAGAAATATCTTCTTATTTATGTTGCTGCTCTTGCTTTTCATTTGTGTGGACTGTGGCGTGTGTAGCTTGTGGTTGGCCAGCCATTGCTGCAACAGGCTACGGTCATATAGCCTCTCTCCATGTGTGGCAAAAGTTAGGAGCTATCTAACCAATGGAAGATGGAATTAAAAGTTAAAGTAGAGGGTTAGGCTTCAACGACCAAGAGCCAACAGAAAGGCTGCATCTTAGTATTCTGAATTGGAGTTGTTGTTATTTGTAACTCTAGGATGAGAAAGCGCATGCACTGCAACCTCAGTTAGCCTAGCTAGCTAACATTAGCTATCTAAATTAGCTTCTCCCGGTTTGATGCAGTCAAGATGGGTACCACGTACTCATATTTGATGATAAATAGCCTAGCTAAGGCAGCTATTAGTCTACTATGGCGCGAGTCGGCTTGGTTGGTTGCCGTCTCTCACTTCTCCCTCCCTCCTCACATTGTCACTCGCTCACAGTATGGCCCCTCCCCCGCCTACTAGAGCGGCAGCTCCCTCCCTCCTCATATTGTCACTCGCTCACAGTATGGCCCCTCCCCCGCCTACTAGAGCGGCATCTCCCTCCCTCCTCACATTGTCACTCGCTCACAGAACGGCCCCTCCCCCGCCTACTAGAGCGGCATCTCCCTTCCTCTTGCGCTTTATCTTCTCCGGTTAATAAAGTAACTTATACAAATACTTTTCTGTGACTTCCCCCACTCGGATCGGATCTGGGCCCGATCAGGTCTGTACGGAAAGGTTCTAGTTGTCTTCGGGTCTGTTCGAAACGGGTCTCTAGATTACATTGTTTATTTATGCATATCGGGTCTGGGTGGGAAAGCCCCAGATCCATTTCGGAACGGCTCCAACTTTTTGGACCCATGATTACCCCACACTGCACTCCTCCTTAGGCTGCTCAAAGGTATTTGAAAGCGAGCCAATACTATTTGAACCAATGTCTGAGGAATAAACCGCAGTCAGAATTTAGCCATTTGAAAAGCTCACAGCACGTTGCCTCTGTCTTGTTTAAGACTTGTCTGGGATTAGGTGTAGTGCAGTAAAGGAACCCATTGAAGACTATAACCAAATGCTCCCCATCGCCTGGCCTTTACCCCTCTCTCCTCTCTTACAGTGGTCCAAGTGCAGTGTCAGGGGCAGAGTGAGTGTTATTTAAGATAGTCTTCAAAGAGGTAGGGTTTCAGATGTTTTCGTAAGATGGGCAGGTACTCCGCTGTCCTGACTTTAGAGGGAAGCTGGTTCCACCATTGGGGTCCAGGACTGAGAAGAGCTTTGACTGGGCCGAGTGGGAGCTGCCCTCCCATAGGGGTGGGAGGGCCAAGAGACCAGAGGTGGCAGAATGCAGTGCTTGGGTTGGGGTGTAGGGTTTGAGCATAGCCTAATGCACGAAGGGGCAGTTCCCCTTGCAGCTCCATAGACAAGAACCAGGGTCTTGAAGATGATGCGAGCTTCGACTGGAAGCCAGTGGAGTGTGCAGAGGAGCGGTGTGACATGGGACAACTTAGGAAGGTTGAACACAAGGCGGGCTGCGGCATTATGGATAAGTTGCAGGTGTTTGATGGCACAAGCGGGGAGCCCAGCCAACAGAGAGTTGCATTAGTCTAGACAGGAGATAAGTGCCTGGATTAGGACCTGCACCACTACCTGTGTGAGGAAAGGTTGTACTCTTCAAAGCAGTGACTGCAGGAGCAAGTCACTGCTTTGATGTTTGCAGAGAACGACAGTGTCTTGTCCAGGGTCAGGCCAAGGATCTTTGCACTCTTGGAGGGGGACACCATGGAGTTGTCAACCATGATGGAGAGGTCTTGGAGCGGGCAGGCCTTCCCCGGGAGGATGAGTAGCTCCGTTTTGTTGGGCTTGAGCTTGAGCTTGAGGTGGTGGGCCGACATCCAAGCTGAGATGTCTGCCAGGCATGCAGAGATGCATGTCGCTACCTGTGCGTCAGAAGAGTCGAAGGAGAAGAGTAGTTGAGTGTCATCCGCATAGCAATGATAGAAGACACAATGTGAAGATATGACAGAGCCAAGTGACTTGATGTAAAGAGAAAAGAGGAGCGGTCCTAGGACCGAGCCCTGGGGGACACCAGTAGTGAGAGCACGTAGTGCAGTCACAGGCGACCTGTCAGGTAGGATGCAATCCAAGTGTTTGCAGATCCTGAGACACCCAACCCTGCGAAGGTGACGAAGATGATCTGTTGAAGGCAGCAGATAGATCTGGGAGGATGAAAACAGAAGAGAGCGAGTCCGCTGTAGCAGAGCGGAAGAGCGTCTGTGACACAGAGGAGAGCGGTCTCAGTTGAATGAGCTGCCTTGAAGCCTGACTGGTTAGGGTCAGGAAGATAGTTCTGAGAGAGATAACGAGAGAGTTGGTCAGAGACAAGAGAGAGAGGGAGATGGAGTAAGAGGGAGGGAGAGAGACGAGAGAAAGAGTGTGTATGTGTGTGCGAGAGAGAGTGAGTAACAGGAGAAATTGATGAGAAAGAGTGTAATAGAACTCAGCGGAAGGGGTTAATTACAGCATTCTCCTCGCCTCAGGCAGCTCTGGCTACTTAAATAATGACAGCTGAATTGGGATGCGTCCTGGCTAGCGTAGGGCAAAGCCAATTTAGCCATCCGGGAGCCATTTCAGACACCTCTCCCACAGCCAAGAACCGTCTCCATACGCATGACTGCAAAACAGCAAGACGGTGCCTGGGTCTTTCCTTAATCTTTCTAAATCCTATTAGAAAAGGACCTCTATTACTGAGGAAATCATGGAATGAAGGGAAAATGGTCTGAAAGGCCTAGGTTGTATTAATTAGGGCATACCGTAGCAAAACGGTTTGCAATAGAAAATGGGAAAGTTTCTTAGAATAGAACTTAATTGTCCATATGTTACAGAAAACAGCAGTAATTTGTCTTCTGCCCCAAGTTCAGGTAGTCCCTCCCTTTTTGTCACTTATTTCCCTTTTTGGTGCCTAATGAATACAACCCTGGTTTTTATAAGAGAAGATGGAATAAAGATTCTGTGGTTTGAGTTCTAACTTGGGGTGTTTTTTTTGTAATTTGCTGATGGTGAAATATAGGTCCGACGTGCGCCGACACCCACAATCCATGCGAGCCTAACAGATGCCACCCATCGTCCCAGTGTCAGGTGCAACCAGAGGGAGGGTATAAGTGTGAGTGTCCCATGGGCCGCGAAGGACTCCATTGCGAGCAAGGTACTGGCACCTCTTTTTAAAGAAGTTAAATCCCTACTGCTGAACCTTTTGTGTCTGTGTTTGAGAGAGAGTGAGCATGTATCTGAGATATAAACTCAGCAAAGAAAGAAATGTCCTCTCACTGTCAACTGCGTTTATTTTCAGCAAACTTAACATGTGTAACATGGGGGGGTCAAAATCAAAAGTAACAGTCAGTATCTGGTGTGGGCACCAGCTGCATTAATAATTAAGTACTTCAGTGCATCTCCTCCTCATGGACGACACCAGATTTGTCGGTTCTTGCTGTGAGATGTTACCCCACTCTTCAATCAAGGAATCTGCAAGTTCCGGGATATTTCAGGGGGGAATGGCCCTAGCCATCACCATCCGATCCAACAGGTTCCAGATGTGCTCAATGGGAATGAGAATTATTATTTTTTTATTTCACCTTTTTCTAACCAGGTAGGCCAGTTGAAAACAAGTTCTCATTTACAACTGCGACCTGCCCAAGAAAAAGCAAAGCAGCGTGACACAAACAACAACACAGAGTTACACATGGAATAAACAAATGTACAGTCAATAATAATAAGATTAGGGAGGTAAGTCAATAAATAGGCCGTAGTGGCGAAGTAATAGCAATGTAGAGTAGAGTAGAGATACTGGGGTGCAAAGGAGAAAAAAATAATAACAATATGGGGATGAGGTAGTTGGATGGGCTATGTACAGGTGCAATGATCTGTGAGCTGCTCTGACAGCTGATGCTTAAAGTTAGTAAGAGAGATATGAGTCTCCAGCTTCAGTGATTTTTGCAATTCGTTCCAGTCATTGGCAGCAGAGAACTGGAAGGAAAGGCGCCAAAGTAGGAATTGGCTTTGGGGGTGACCAGTGAAATATACCTGCTGGAGCGCGTGCGTGGGTGCTGCTATGATGACCAGTGAGCTGAGATAAGGTGGGGCTTTACCTAGCAAAGACTTATAGATGACCTGGAGCCAGTGGGTTTGGCGATAAATATGAAGCGAGGGCCAGCCAACGAGAGCATACAGGTTGCAGTGGTGGGTAGTATATGGGGCTTTGGTGACAAAAACGGATCCAGGCTCTTTGCTGGGCATGGCAGAACACTATCGTTTCTGTCTTGCAGGAAATCATGCACAGAACGAGCAGTATGGCTGGTGTCATTGTCATGCTGGAGCGTCATGTCAGGATGAGCCTACAGGAAAGGTACCACATGAGGGAGGAGGATGCCTTCCCTGTAACGCACTGAGTTGAGATTGCCTGCATGACAACAAGCTCAGTCCAATGATGCTGTGACACACCGCCCCAGACCATGACTGACTCTCCACCTCCAAATCGATCCCGCTCCAGTGTACAGGCCTCGGTGTAACGCTCATTCATTCGACGATATAAACGCCAATCCGACCATCACCCCTGGTGAGACAAAACCATGACTCGTCAGTGAAGAGCACTTTTTGCCAGTCCTGTCTGGTCCAGCGACGGTGGGTTTATGCCCATAGGCGACGTTGTTGCCAGTGATGTCTGGTGAGGACCTGCCTTACAACAGGCCTACAAGCCCTCAGTCCAGCCTCTCTCAGCTTATTGCGGACAGTCTGAGCACTGATGGAGGTGTTGTGCGTTCCTGGTGTAACTCGGGCAGTTGTTGTTGTCATTCTGTACCTGTCCCACAGGTGTGATGTTCGGATGTACCGATCCTGTGCATGTGTTGTTACACGTGGTCTGCCACTGCGAGGACGATCAGCTGTCCATCCTGTCTGCCTGTATAGCGCTGTCTTTGGCATCTCACAGTACGGACATTGCAATTTATTGCCCTGGCCACATCTGCAGTCCTCATTCCTCCTTGCAGCATGCCTAAGGCACGTACACGCAGATGAGCAGGGACCCTTGGGATCTTTCTTCTGGTGTTTTTCAGAGTCAGTAGAAAGGCCTCTTTAGTGTCCTAAGTTTTCATAACTGTGACCTTAATTGCCTACCTTCTGTAAGCTGTTAGTGTCTTAACGACTGTTCCACAGGTGCATGTTCATTAAATGTTCATGGTTCATTGAACAAGCATGGGAAACCGTGTTTAAACCCTTTACAATGAAGATCTGTGAAGTTATTTGGATTTTTACTAATTATCTTTGAATCACATGGTCCTGAAAAAGGGGCGTTTCTTTTTTTGCTGAGTTTATAAAGCATGTCAGTACAGTATGTACATCAGTCTGTGTTTTGACTTCAGTATTTATGTGTCGTATCACATCGCTACTTAAACTACAAACATTTGATTTAAAAAATAAAACACCAAGCTTATCATTCACTCACACACACGCGCTTTCCTAACCTGACTGGTTCGACAAACACCTGAGGAGAACCGCCTCTCGCCTCACCGTAAGTCCCAGTTAGCAGGTGATTTAAAATCAATTGGGGTGAACTGAAAATCATTGTGAGGGAAAGAGCATCTCACACTCTGAGGGCTTCAATTAAATCAATGAGATGACTAATGACATCAGTCCTCCCATGTTGATTAATGAAGAAGTCACTCAGCCTGAGTGTCTGGCCTACACAAGATCTGGATCACGTAACAGAACCATCATTCAGCCGAATATGCTTTAAGGGCTGTACTGGGAACAGTTAAAGACAGGTGGTGTCGCCAACCGCCTACTCGAAGGAAGCCCTTGGTAGACATAGTTATACTCACTAATACTAAGTACAAGAGTGTTTTTCCCTAGTACCCTGCTGCTGTCCCCAATTCAACTACATAGAGTTGCTTCGCTGGAACTCGTGTGAGATTTTAGATTCCAACTGTCCATCTCCCTTTATCGTGTCACTCACTTATCTGAGTCCCTGTACCTTATGGCAGAAACATAGCCAGTCTTTTAAACCATAAGTGCAATTCTCCTCTCAAATGTGTGTGTGTGTGTGTGTGTGTGTGTGTGTGTGTGTGTGTGTGTGTGTGTGTGTGTGTGTGTGTGTGTGTGTGTGTGTGTGTGTGTGTGTGTGTGTGTGCATTCAGCTAAGGAAACCGAACTCTTCTCCTGATCCACTGTCTGAGTTCCGAGGTTACTCTTTCCTTTCCTTACTATGACAGCTGCTTTGACGGCAGACTTCCTTGTTGTGTCTGCAGCAGTGCTCCTATTGTCCTCTCCGTCATTAGCCGTTTCCTACACAATGGCTAATTAGCTTTCTCATCTGCGTCTGCCTCCCCTCCCTGACTCAGTTAGCTAATCCCGACTAATTAGCAAAGAAAAGAGCCTCGCAGCCCCAAACTGTCTGTTTGTGTGTGTGTCGGTGTGGGTGAAGACTAGGCCACCATTGTTATCCAAAATGGACCGCCTGGGTGGGTAGCACTTACTTCAGCCAATGTGCCCCTGACAGACTGTATAAGCCTTCTTACTGTCATAAGCATGCATAGTGCTATCGTAAGGATGACATAATGTCTGTTGTAATGCATTCCATTTGTGTTTCATCTTCAGTGTCGGACAAGAAAGGGGCCTACATGCCGTTCTTTAGTGGTGACTCTTACCTGGAGCTGAAGGGATTGCACACCTATGGTCACAATCTCCAGTAAGTCAAATGCAAATTTCACTACACACAGACATACATATACTCACACACCTATACTCACACACACACTCCACGCATTACATGCACAACACCATGTGTGTCCACAAAGACACCTTCACTGATATTTGAGTGTATTCTGGTCCTGTATCGTAAAGGCATATTGATCTCCAGGAGTAGGTACACAGGGAGCTGTAACTTGATGTAATGGAAGATAGATACTTAAAGCTGTGCCTCCAGCAGGACAGTCTTGTGATGAATTGAATATAATAAAATGGAACAGAACAGATCATTGTCCTGCTGCTTAGAAATAGTATTCCATAGAAATATAATTTATTAAATGTTTATGTTGTCCTCTATGGTGGGAATTATTTTCAGTCTTGTGTAGGTTACACAAAATAACACACAACTACAGCTATCGTCACATACAACATTGTTACATTATGTAAAGACCAGATAGACATAACAGTAGACAGACAGGCATGGTAGACAAGTGTCACAATTGCAGATTTTAGAGAAACAACAAATGTCGGTACATATAAGTGTGTTATATCGGCAGAAAGCTTAAATTATTATTAATATAACTGCACTGTCCAATTTATAGTAGCTATTACTGTAAAAAAATGTAATTCTATTGTTTGAGGAGAGCTTCTAACAACAAAATACTTTTGTCACCGCGATAGGTTTGATAAATTCACCTCTGAAGGTGAAATGTGTACTTACATACTGAAATCTTGCTCTGATTTATCATCCAAAGGGTCCCAGAGACAACATGAAGTGTCGTTTTGTTAGATAAAATCATTTTTCATATCCTTAAAAGGTCCATATAGCATGCACGATCGATTTTGTATTTCCACTCGTTCGATTTGCAAAGAAAGGAATCTGTGAAAATTTCACCTTGTGAATGTTATTTCAACCAGTCAAATCACATTTGTATGTATTCCTCAGAGATCCTAGAATGTAACCAGACTTCACAATATCATTAGGGGTGTAGTTTATCCTATACGAAAACCATATTTGGTCAGAAAGCGATACCTTCATGGCACTCCGATGACGAGGGTGGTCTTCACTTGAACGACTCTAACTTTGTCAAATAAGCACCAATCGGGGTCAAACAAAGCTAGCTAGATGGCCAATGAGCTGGGCTTTACGGGAGTATCCGGAAACCCTGTATCTGTTGTAAAATGTTGCTACTGACCTTGTACGACCGCATGCTTTTTCATTTTGGCCAAAAATGATAAGAATATTCAGAGTTATGAAAACTGGTTGTTTTGCAAATGTTGAACATAACATGTCTACTAATACTGGAAAAGCTAAATTAAACTCCAAGTATACAGATGTGACTATATTCTTGCAGAAAAATGTAATATGAATGCAAATGTCTCCTTCACAATTTGCCCAAATGTACCTGGGTGACTTAACACTAAATGTTATGTCATTCACTCCTAATTCAAGTAATCCATCTGAGACTTTGCACATACACTGCTGCCATCTTGTGGACACCATTGGAATTACAAGCAGAGTGATGGCTGGAACTGGGATGTTTCTGTTGCATTTCAAAGATGGTGGTAGAAAAAAAGTTATTATTTTCTTTGTATTTTCTTCTACCAGATATATTGTTTTATTCTCCTACATTCAATTTGCATTTCCACAAACTTCAAAAGTGTTTCCTTTCAAATGGTACCAAGAATATGCATATCCTTGCTTCAGGGCCTGAGCTACAGGCAGTTAGATTTGGTTATGTCATTTAGGCGAAAATTGAAAAAAAGGGGGCTATCCCTAAGTTGTAATACCAGGTCTGGCCTCCATTCGGCGATGGTGTTTGTTTACCATTGTTGGTCTTCTGTCTGTTGTTTGGATACTGTTGTTTTTTACGTTTAGTCTGGCGCTTGTTTACTATTGTTGTATGTGTTTTTGTCTGTGCCTGGTTGTTTACTCATGTTTGTGTTTTGTCTGCAGCCAAAAGGTCAGCATGATGGTGGTGCTCATGGCCAACGAATCCAACGGCATGATATTCTACAATGGCCAGAAGACCGACGGCAAAGGGGACTTCATCTCCCTCTCCCTCAACGACGGCATCCTGGAGTTCCGCTATGACCTGGGCAAGGGCCCCGCCGTCATCAGGTGTGCACCACACTAGAACCCCATAGTGACTCTAGACTGAAACCCCATAGTGACTCTAGACTGAAACCCCATAGTCACTCTAGTCTGAAACCCCATAGTCACTCTAGTCTGAAACCCCATAGTGACTCTAGTCTGAAACCCCATAGTGACTCTAGTCTGAAACCCCATAGTGACTCTAGTCTGAAACCCCATAGTGACTCTAGACTGAAACCCCATAGTGACTCTAGTCTGAAACCCTAGACTAATCTTCTAGCCCACAGCAACTAGTCCAGAACACCATAACGACTCTTAACTAGAACTCCTATAGCAACTCTAGTCTAGAACCCCGTAGCAACTCTAGTCTAGACACCTATTTATTTTAATTGTACCTTTATTTAACTAGGCAAGTCAGTTAAGAACTAATTCTTATTTTCAATGACGGCCCAGGAGTCCTTGTTAACTGGGTTATTGTTGTCTCTTGATTTTGGATTGTACTTGTGTGTGTTGCTTTGCGACGTCCCTGACCTCTTGGCTCGTTTGTGTCTGCTCCTCTCATGCAGGAGTAAAGATAAGATCAAGATGGGTGTGTGGAACACAGTGAATCTGGAGAGGGCCAGTCGCAAGGGAGAGATCAACATAAACGGAAAGGACCCAGTCAGGGGAGAGTCGCCGGTGAGACAGAGAGAGAGAGCTAGCATTCTAGGTTTATCATGATTTATGATTAGCCTAGCTATTAGCATGCAAGGCAAACTGAATGTGAATATACTCTGCATAGCTGCTAGCATAAAAGGCAATATCCAGCCTTGCTTATACTTAGCCTGCGCTACTGTGTGTGTGTGTGTACATGCGTGTCACTGTAGCACCACATCCTTGGTCATGCATACTAGAGGTTGACCGATTAGGATTTTTCAACGCCGATACCGATACAGATTATTGGAGAAAAGCCGATACCGATTAATCTGCCGATGTTTATTTATTTGTAATAATGACAATTACAACAATACTGAATGAAAACTTAATTTAACTTAATATAATACATCAAAATCAATTTAGCCTCAAGTAAATAATGAAACATGTTCAATTTGATTTAAATAATGCAAAAACAAAGTGTTGGAGAAGAAAGTAAAAGTGCAATATGTGCTATGTAAGAAAGCCAACGTTTCAGTTCCTTGCTCAGAACATGAGAACATATGAAAGCTGGTGGTTCCTTTTAACATGACTCTTCAATATTCCCAGGTAAAAAGTTTTAGGTTGTAGTTATTATAGGAATTATAGGACTATTTCCCTCTATACCATTTGTATTTCATTAACCTTTGACTATTGGATGTTCTTATAGGCACTTTAGTATTGCCAGTGTAACAATACAGCTTCTGTCCCTCTCCTCGCTCCTAACGGGCTCGAGCAAGGAACACAAAGACAACAGCTACCATCGAAGTAGCGTTACCCAAGCAGAGCAAAGGAAACAACTACTAGAAGGCTCAGAGTGAGTGACGCTATTTGAAACGCTATTAGCGCACGCGAACTAGCTAGCCATTTCACTTCCTTTACACCAGCCTCATCTCGGGAGTTGATAGGCTTGAAGTCATAAACAGCGCAATGCTTGACGAACAACGAAGAGCTGCTTCCAAAACGCACGGAAGTCCTGTTTGAATGAATGTTTACACGCCTGCTTCTGCCTACCACCACTCAGTTAGATACTTAGATGCTTGTATGCTCAGTCAGATTATATGCAACGCAGGACACACTAGATAATATCTAGTAATATCATCAACCATGTGTAGTTAACTAGTGATTATGATTGATTGTTTTTTTTACAAGATAAGTTTAATGCTAGCTAGCAACTTACCTTGGCTTACTGCATTTGCGTAACAGGCAGTCTCCTTGTGGAGTGCAACGAGAGACAGCCAGGTCGTTATTGCGTTGGACTAGTTAACTGTAAGGTTGCAAGATTGGCTCCCCCGAGCTGACAAGGTGAAAATCTGTCGTTCTGCCCCTGAACAAGGCAGTTAACCCACTGTTCCTTGGCCGTCATTGAAAATAAGAATGTGTTCTTAACTGACTTGCCTAGTTAAATAAAGGTACAGTGCCTTGCGAAAGTATTCGGCCCCCTTGAACTTTGCGACCTTTTGCCACATTTCAGGCTTCAAACATAAAGATATAAAACTGTATTTTTTTGTGAAGAATCAACAACAAGTGGGACACAATCATGAAGTGGAACGACATTTATTGGATATTTCAAACTTTTTTAACAAATCAAAAACTGAAAAATTGGGCGTGCAAAATTATTCAGCCCCTTTACTTTCAGTGCAGCAAACTCTCTCCAGAAGTTCAGTGAGGATCTCTGAATGATCCAATGTTGACCTAAATGACTAATGATGATAAATACAATCCACCTGTGTGTAATCAAGTCTCCGTATAAATGCACCTGCACTGTGATAGTCTCAGAGGTCCGTTAAAAGCGCAGAGAGCATCATGAAGAACAAGGAACACACCAGGCAGGTCCGAGATACTGTTGTGAAGAAGTTTAAAGCCGGATTTGGATACAATAATATTTCCCAAGCTTTAAACATCCCAAGGAGCACTGTGCAAGCGATAATATTGAAATGGAAGGAGTATCAGACCACTGCAAATCTACCAAGACCTGGCCGTCCCTCTAAACTTTCAGCTCATACAAGGAGAAGACTGATCAGAGATGCAGCCAAGAGGCCCATGATCACTCTGGATGAACTGCAGAGATCTACAGCTGAGGTGGGAGACTCTGTCCATAGGACAACAATCAGTCGTATATTGCACAAATCTGGCCTTTATGGAAGAGTGGCAAGAAGAAAGCCATTTCTTAAAGATATCCATAAAAAGTGTCGTTTAAAGTTTGCCACAAGCCACCTGGGAGACACACCAAACATGTGGAAGAAGGTGCTCTGGTCAGATGAAACCAAAATTGAACTTTTTGGCAACAATGCAAAACGTTATGTTTGGCGTAAAAGCAACACAGCTCATCACCCTGAACACACCATACCCACTGTCAAACATGGTGGTGGCAGCATCATGGTTTGGGCCTGCTTTTCTTCAGCAGGGACAGGGAAGATGGTTAAAATTGATGGGAAGATGGATGGAGCCAAATACAGGACCATTCTGGAAGAAAACCTGATGGAGTCTGCAAAAGACCTGAGACTGGGACGGAGATTTGTCTTCCAACAAGACAATGATCCAAAACATAAAGCAAAATCTACAATGGAATGGTTCAAAAATAAACATATCCAGGTGTTAGAATGGCCAAGTCAAAGTCCAGACCTGAATCCAATCGAGAATCTGTGGAAAGAACTGAAAACTGCTGTTCACAAATGCTCTCCATCCAACCTCACTGAGCTCGAGCTGTTTTGCAAGGAGGAATGGGAAAAAATTTCAGTCTCTCGATGTGCAAAACTGATAGAGACATACCCCAAGCGACTTACAGCTGTAATCGCAGCAAAAGGTGGCGCTACAAAGTATTAACTTAAGGGGGCTGAATAATTTTGCACGCCCAATTTTTCAGTTTTTGATTTGTTAAAAAAGTTTGAAATATCCAATAAATGTCGTTCCACTTCATGATTGTGTCCCACTTGTTGTTGATTCTTCACAAAAATGTTAGAAGCTTGAAATGTGGCAAAAGGTCGCAAAGTTCAAGGGGGCCGAATACTTTCGCAAGGCACTGTATATAAAAAATATTTTAAAAAATCTGCAAATTGGCCCCCAAAAATACAGATTTCCGATTGTTATGAAAACTTGAAATCGGCCCTAATTAATCGGCCAATCCAATTAATCGGTCGACCTCTAATGCATACATGCCCTTATCAATGGAGCTGTTCAACTCAGTGCACTCTTTACTCCCAGAGTGCAATGATGATAACACACCAGAGCTGACTCTACAAAACGCTTACCTAGTTGCGGTCGTCCATAAGGACATACACGCTACCAGGGTTGTGTTTGAAAACACATTCCACTGTATTCTGATAGTTCGTCACGGTAAGAAATAGTACGCTGGAGACATAAAGGGCACGTTTGACAGGTGGTCTCTGAGTTGAAAATGTCTTATTTCCCTCCTTCTTAGAATCCTTTTTATCTGTCATCATTGCATCTACAGAAATGCCTACACAGAAGTATGATCTCGTTCTTATTTGTTGCAGTCACGAAAAACAACCTCTATGGCCTGAGTGGTATGCACCGATTAGTATGACTTTACTTATTCCTTTTAGCTTCTAGTGAAGCAAAGATCCCCCGATAGTGCAGCCCATTAATATGTACATGCAAGTTCTATTGTCACATGCACAAGTGCAGTTATTATCATTATTACATTAGTTTGACCCATGCTCTTAAACTCTAGGGAGGTAGATGTATAGATGGAGAGATGGGAAAAATAAATCATGATAATCAAGCAATAAACCAGGTACATAAGTGAGAGCAATCTAATAGCCAAGTACAGTATGTCTGCAAGTCATCCAATCATAGTAAAGAGTGTAATTTGTGATTAGGAACATGTACACTCCAAAGCCACCACCTCCAGAATGCATGCTGTCACTTTTTCTCTCTTTTCTTTTTGTCTTCCTGTCCTCCGTAAAGTAATTGTGTTTCCCTACTGCAAAGGAGGCAGAAAATCGTATTAAAAGACGAGAACAGGGAGCGGGTGAGAAGGATAGGGATGAGTGGAGGCTAGTGATGGAGGAGCTCAATGCATAGAGGCCCCATGCAGGATATAGTTGGCAGCTAATTTTCTCCTACTCCTGCATTTACATTGAAGATGGGAGCCAGGAAGTCCCACTGCACTCAGAGAACCTAGCATCTTTGATATAGATACCTTATATAAAGTTATTATATTATACCTGGGACAGGAATTTCTGTGATTCAGGACATCTAAAAACAGAATATTTCAGTAAAATCCAGAAGGAGATTTTAAAAAGACCAAATGTCCCGTCAAATCCATGCATGCTTTCGCACACAAACAGAAATAACACTGTCTGCATTGGCTGGCTATATGGTGGATCCAAATGATGAGCCACAGCTGCAACTTCCTTAAGCACAATTTTTGTTTCTCATTTATTTTCAGTGGCAGCCTTTCTGTCTTGTCCATGACCTTCAGGCTTCACAGTTTGTGTTGTGTTATGCGGTTTTATGTTGGTCCGGGGTGTGTATTTGAGTGTGTGTGTGTTGCCTGTTTCTCCACACACCAATGTCCATTGATAACCTTTTATGATAACCTTTTTCCCCTCCCGGTTTCTTTTCTCTTACTGTGTGCTGTCTGGAAACTAAGAAATCACGCAAGGTAATAAGACAAGTCCCATCCACCTCCTTTGACATATTTCATATCTCCACTTTCAGCTCCAATTTCAGTTCGCCACTTCTCATCCCCATGCTCCACCATACGACAGTTACTAGACTATAGAACTGACAGGGGAGAAGGGTCAGTATTTAGTACTACCATCTCACACACTGTACCAAAGTAGAGACATTTGTTCATCTGCTGTGGAGGCGGAAGGAGGGGGTGAGGGAGGCAGTTATCTTTCTGACCGCCATTGTGCCTCGCAACAATGAAACTTCTTTAAGGCCCTTTCTCACTAAGTCCGTTATTTTCGTCTGAATTATAAGACAATGTCTTGTTTATGACACCGTGCTGCCGCAATCCGTCACTTATTTATTCGGAACAGGTTCTATTTTTGTGTCTTTTCACATGTTAAAATAAGCTGTTGACCAAAAGTGATTGTTATCTGGGACAGTGCAGGCGGCTCACTGACAGGTCTGTGGGTTCATTGTGTGAATGAAAGAATTCATTCATTAATTTCTCTCGGCCTGGTTTTTACATTTGCAATGCTTCAGTGGAGCACGGTGTCGTTTTAGCCAAATTGCTACACATCGCTCTCGCCATTCAAACTTCCCCACCAGTTCTATGCCAACGATTTAGCCAATTTTCTAGACATTCAGCAAGCAAGGGGATCGATCAATGCTTCTCTCCTTGAATAGACCTAGGCCTATAAGTACATGTTTTGTTGTTGCTTGAAATACATTTCAAACTGTATCGTTGGTCAGTATCTAAATATAGAGGCTACTCATTCAAGAGCTAGAGAGAAGGGGGAAGAGAGTTGCCAGTGGCGTTGCCAGTGGAGATGTGTGAATTGCGTGAGGAGTGAAGAAGGAGATGTGCAAGTTAAGTTAGTTAATATATGAATGCATAATTTGTATAGCCTACACATTAGGCAATGTATTATATGCCTGCTAAAGTGAATCTAGGCGACCATCTGCCAGACTTGATCTTTTTCAATAAGTGGTTGCACAGATTTAGCTAAAGCACTCAAAGGTAAAATGTAGTGTTAACATAACCACCCGTTGCTTCACAAAAATGTATCAACGGGTGATCGTTAGGCTATGGATAAGTTGTGTGCATGTGTTTCTATTTTCTAATGGTTGTCAATTACATCTTCATATACCCTAAATCACAGTTGTCTCTCTGTCTCCCCCTTAAAACGTTCCTCTTCAATTTACGTGATAGGCTACATTGATTTAGCATTATCTTATAGACTCGTTTTTGATATCCTACAGAAGTGATTTGAAGCTAAGGCAAGGTTATTGCAGTAAAACGTTTTTGGGAAAGGAGAAACGTGATTTGCTTATGTCTGAGTGAGATGCGCTTCAGGCGGCCTTGATTGATGGGTCCTTTTAGGTGGCTGTGCGTGTATGAGTTCGCTAATTTTCTATGTCCATTCAGAAAGTTTCCTAAAATAGGCTTAGCCTGTCTAGGCTTAATCTCTTTAATCCAAACAGAAATAACTTAAGTCAGCAAGTGTCATGATGTACAGCATATGTGCGAGGAACGACGACAGGTTATAGTTTTGCATCTCCTCCACTTATTGAATGATTGAATGAAACGTAGCCATTCTCCATTCATGATTAATCCTATAAAATGAATAGCATATCCTAATATTTTCAGTAGCATATTATTTTTCCAATAGCCTACTATATGATTTGCTTCTCATTAAATGTCTCTCTAGCCACTTTGAACAAGGAATTGCCTTTGAGAATGACCTCAGCAGCGTTGGTGATGTTATGCAAATTCTTCGGACTTGTTGTGAATGGTTTAGTGCATCAAAATCGGAATCTGTGTTTTGGGGAATTGGGATGAAAAGATCGCAACGCAGTTGATGAGAAAAGGCTGCGTGGGCAGAGATATCGTGTGGCAGTCGAGAGTGAGAAGAAGATCAAGGAGAGAAGAATGAGAGTGAGGTGCCAAGCTGTGCTGTTCTTTTGTCATCAACATTCTCTTCTCGAAAGAGAAACAAAACGTTCTACATCATCAACTCACTTACTCAATCACTCAAACATAACAGCACTGGCATTACCAACAACACCCATGCCATTAGATATACTGGTCTGTTACCAGAGTTAGAGTATATCATTCCAATTCTCCCCTATTCAGGAATCTAATATGACCTTTCAATTTGACAGAAGCCATGTTTATTATATGATGGCCAAAGTACAACTTCATAATAATGGACTGGATGTATATATCCAAATCGTTTTACAATGTAACTGAGCGAATTGCATGTCAACTTGTATCGAATACAGGTTGAGTTGATCCCAACCCGCTACTCTTCACTTGAGCATTGCCTTCAGCTAAAGTGGGCACTTAGTCCTTCCCACAAGAGGCATGCATAGCTGGACTGTAGGTGACCCACCTGACTGGGCTCTTGGAGCCCACTCCAGGTGCACCACACAGCCGTGGGGTTAGCGAAGCCCCACTGGCCTCCACACTCCAGCTCCCATCTCAAATAGAAGCACAATCCCATGCCGGCTCTCAAACACAGCCCATGTTTACTTGGCAACTTCCATCATTTTTACACCAATAACCTCATATTTTCCCTCTGGTAATTACTGGCCTACATAAAAAGAAATATCCGCAATTCCTCCCGAAGAGGGGGCCTGTACTTTCTCTTTCGTAATTGAAGCCAAGTCCCCTGCGGGTTGCTGGATGAACCTGATTTCATGGTCCTCCAACACACAAATTAACGGCCAATTATAGGCTGCTGCTCGCTCGGCGCCGGAAAGGTCTTCAGTACAATCACTCATTCATTAGAGAGACATTCATAAAAATAACGGCATCCATATCGTCTCTCCAGCCGCACCAGCTGACT
This sequence comes from Oncorhynchus mykiss, assembly GCF_013265735.2. Taxonomy (NCBI): domain Eukaryota; kingdom Metazoa; phylum Chordata; class Actinopteri; order Salmoniformes; family Salmonidae; genus Oncorhynchus; species Oncorhynchus mykiss. Next base: position 35,502,707 of record NC_048580.1, on the reverse strand, counting down.
TTCTATTGTAGCCCTTTTCTTGTGTTTTGTACCAGATAACAAATAATTTACTGCTTGGAGAGTTGCACAGAAATCAAATACACGTATTTTATCAAGTGTATTGATGTGGAAAAGGAGGTAGCACAGTTAGTGAATTGTCCTGCATGCACTATATAGATATATCTTTCAAAGGATAAATATTTTTTCGCAGCTATTAGTCTCATTGTGCTACTGTATGGATCAAAAACTAAAAAAACGAGTCTCATTTGAATCAAAACAGAATCGATTGATCAGGTGTGGTTATAGTCCCTGTGGTAGGGTTCTAGACCACGTGGTAGGGTTCTAGTCCTTGTTATATGGTTCTAGTCTCTGTTATGGTAGGGTTCTAGTCTAGTAGGGTTCTAGTCCTTGTGGTAGGGTTTTAGTACCTGTGGTAGGGTTCCATACCCTGTTATTATAGGGTTCTAACACTTGTGTCCTATCTCCAGAACCAACACACCGCTCTCAACCTGAAGGAGTCTCTGTTCGTGGGTGGTGCTCCTGATTTCAGCCGGCAAGCGAGAGCCGCCTCGCTCAAAGATGGCTTCAAGGGGGCCATTCAGAAGGTGAGTATCCTCTCCCCACACACACTATTCACACAAAAGCAGATATTTTTTTGCCAGACACCCTGTTCAAAAGGTTATGCAAAAGTTCCTATACATTTTACCAATTATCAACAACTATAAATGATTTCATTTAAAATAGGTAGGTTTTTGACGTCTTTTAACTGTGACACAATGTTGAATCCACCTCAGACATGGATACATATATTTTAACAAAATTTAGTGATGGACAATAACTATCTGCCTAAACATGATGACCTTTACAGTGACCCCAGCTATTGTAAGGTCCGCTGTGTTGAACTGAACTGACACAGTTCCGCAGAACGAAATACAACACAGTAAAATCTGAATCTACACTAACGTTCAAAAGTTTGGGGTCACTTAGAAATGTCCTTGTTTTTGAAAGAAAAGCAACTTTTTTTGTATATTAAAATAACATCAAATTGAAATACAGTGTAGACATTGTTGTAAATTACTATTGTAGCTAGAAATGGCAGATTTTTAATGGAATATCTATATAGGCGTACAGAGGTCCATTATCAGCAGCTATCACTCCTGTGTTCCAATGGCACGTTGTGTAAGCTAATCCAAGTTTATCATTTTAAAAGGCTAATTGATCATTAGAAATCCCCTTTGCAATTATGTTAGCACAGCTGAAAACTGTTGTCCTGATTTAAGAAGCAATATAACTGGCCTTCTTTAGACTAGTTGAGTATCTGGAGCATCAGCATTTGTGGGTTCGATTACAGCCTCAAAATGGCCAGAAACAAAGAATTTTCTTCTAAAACTTGTCAGTCTATTCTTGTTCTGAGAAATGAAGGCTATTCCATGCGAAAAATTGTCAAGAAACTGAAGATCTCGTACAATGCTGTGTACTACTCCCTTCACAGAACAGTGCAAACTGGCACTAACCAGAATAGAAATAGGAGTGGGAGGCCCCGGTGCACAACAAGTACATTAGTGTCTAGTTTGAGAAACAGATGCCTCACAAGTCCTCAACTGGCAGCTTCATTAAACAGTACCTGCAAAACACCAGTCTCAATGTCAACAGTGAAGAGGCAATTCCGGGATGCTGGCCTTCTAGGCAGAGTTCCTCTGTCCAGTGTGTGTGTGTTCTTTTGCCCTTCTTAATCTTTTCTTTTTATTGGCCAATCTGGCTTTTTCTTTGCAACTCTGCCTAGAAGGCCAGCATCCCGGAGTCGCCTCTTCACTGTTGACGTTGAGACTGGTGTTCTTGAAATGTGCAGATTGACTGACCTGCATGTCTTAAAGTAATGATGGACTGTCATTTCTCTTTGCTTATTTGAGCTGTTCTTGCCATAATATGGACTTGGTCTTTTACCAAATAGGGCTATCTTCTGTATACCCCCTACCTTGTCACAACACAACTGATTGGCTCAAATGCATTAAGAAGGAAAAAATTCAGACAAATTAACTTTTAACAAGTTTTTAGCCATTTTTGCACATTTATAATACAACTGAAATACCTTATTTACATAAACAATTCAGACCCTTTGCTATGAGACTCGAAATGGAGCGCAGGTGCATCCTGTTTCATTTATCATCCTTGAGATGTTTCTCCAACTTGATTGGAGTCCAACTGTGGTACATTCAATTGGTTGGACATGGAAAGGCACACACCTGTCTATTTAAGGTCACACCATTGACAGTGCATGCCAGAACAAAAACCAAGCCGTGAGGTCGAAGGAATTGTCCGTAAAGCTCAGAGACAGGATTGTGTTGAGGCACAGATCTGGGGAAGGGCACCAAAAGATGTCTGCAGCATTGAAGGTCCCCAAGAACACAGTGGCCGCCGTCATTCTTAAATGGAAGAAGATTGGAACCACCAAGACTCTTCCTAGAGCTAGTCCCCCATTCAACCTGAGCAATCGTTCGAGAAGGGCCTTGGTCAGGGAGTTGACCAAGAAACCGATGTTCACTGAAACCTTTCAGAAGAACAACCATCTCTGCACCACTCCACCAATCAGGCCTTTATAGTAGAGTTGCCAGATGGAAGCCACTACTCAGTAAAATGCACATGACAGCCCGCTTGGAGTTTACCAAAAGGCACCTAAAGACTCCCATAGCATGGGAAACAAGATTATCTGGTCTGATGAAACCCAGATTAAACTCTTTGGCTGGAATGCAAAGCATCACGTTTGGAGGTCATTACCTGACCAATACCATCCAAACAGTGAAGCATGGTGGTGGCAGAATCATGCAGTGGGGATGTTTTTCCATGGCAGGGAGAGGGAGACTAGTCACGATCGAGGGAAAGATGAACAGATCAAAGTACAGAGAGATCCTTAATGGAAACCTACTCCAGACCTCTCAGGACTTCAGATTGGGGTGAAGGTTCACCTTCCAACAGGACAACAACGCTAAGCACACAGCCAAGACAACGTAGGAGTGGCTTCGGCACAAGTCTGAATGTCCTTCAGTGGCGCAGCCAGAGCCAGGACTTGAGACCTGAAAATAGCTGTGCAGCGACACTCCCCATCCAACCTGACAGAGCTTGACAAGATCTGCAGAGAAGAGTGTGAGAAACCCCAAGAAGACTTGAGGCTGTAATTGCTGCCAAAGGTGCTTCATCAAAGTACTGAGTAAAAGGTCTGAGTACTTCCGCTTCTTATTTTTAATACATTTGCTAAAAAATAAACTGTTTTTGCTTTATCATTATGGGGTATTGTGTGTAGATTCATGAGGGGGGGAAAACAATGTAATCAATTTTAGAATAAGGCTGTAACATAACAAAATGTGGAAAAAGTCCAGGGGTCTGAATACTTTCCGAATGCACTGTATGTCAGATGTATCTTCGATGTAAATTATTTGGCTAGGATACCAAGATAGTCCTGACCATATCACTTGACCAGGAAAGACTCTGAACCCTAGTTTTAGCCTTTAGGGCCGAGAGGATTTCCAGGTCAGGTAGGTCATGTGGTCAGGAAAAACTCAGTATGTCATGTATGTCCTATGTAGGCTACACACTGCACTATGACAGGTCTAAGTCCCCTCTCCTCCTCTCTATCCCGCCTCAGATCACCCTGATGGGCACTCCCATCCTGCGGCAGGAGAACGCATTGCACTCCAGTGACGTGGCAATGTTTAAGGGCCACCCGTGCAGCCGGTATCCCTGCCACAACGGGGGTCTCTGCAACCCCATGCTTGAGAGCTACGAGTGTGTGTGCCCCCACGGCTTCACGGGCACAGCCTGTCAGAACAGTGAGTGAACAAAGATCCTGAATTCAACGTTTCTGTTGGTGTAGTGTTGATGTCACGCTAGTCTTAAAATGTTTCCATTTGAAGGTTAGCGTAACCCCTCTGTTTCATCATTCTCAGCAGTTTGCACACGTTAACACACACGAACAACACACGTGTACTTTACCAAATACATTCACTTTGGCCGTGTGCCCTACTGTTCCTTTTACTTTAATTAGAACCATCCCCATTCATCACCATCCACTGCCTTGACTCCGATTAAAGGAGCCATGTTTCCTATTGATTCATGTGATCTCATCCAATGTTCCTCCTCCTCTTCCTCGCAGCCATCTTAGAGAAGTCGGCCGGGGAGTCAGAGTCCATTGTTTTTGATGGCCGGACTTTTATCGAGTACCACAACGCCGTCACCAAGAGGTAATCTAATCAAATCAATCAAATTCTATTGGTCACATACACGTGGCTAGCAGATGTTATTGGTCACATACACGTGGTTAGGAGATGTTATTGCGAGGGTAGCAAAATGCTTGTGCTTCCAGTTCCAACAGTGCAGCAATATCTAACATGCAATCTAACTCCACAACAATACCTAACACACACAAATCTAAATAAAGGAATGGAATAAGAATGTATAAATATATGGATGAGCAATGTCAGAGCGGCATAGGCTAAGATACAGTAGATAATATAGAATACAGTATATACAGTGGGGAGAACAAGTATTTGATACACTGCCGATTTTGCAGGTTTTCCCACTTACAAAGCATGTAGAGGTCTGTAAATCCAGAAAATCACATTGTATGATTTTTAAGTAATTAATTTGCATTTTATTGCATGACATAATTATTTGATACATCAGAAAATCAGAACTTAATATTTGGTACAGAAACCTTTGTTTGCAATTACAGAGATCATACGTTTCCTGTAGTTCTTGACCAGGTTTGCACACACTGCAGCAGGGATTTTGGCCCACTCCTCCATACAGACCTTCTCCAGATCCTTCAGGTTTCAGGGCTGTCGCTGGGCAATACGGACTTTCAGCTCCCTCCAAAGATTTTCTATTGGGTTCAGGTCTCGAGACTGGCTAGGCCACTCCAGGACCTTGAGATGCTTCTTACGGAGCCACTTCTTAGTTGCCCTGGCTGTGTGTTTCGGGTCGTTGTCATGCTGGAAGACCCAGCCACGACCCATCTTCAATGCTCTTACTGAGGGAAGGAGGTTGTTGGCCAAGATCTCGCGATACATGGCCCCATCCACCCCCCCCCCCCCCCCCCCCCCCCTCAATACGGTGCAGTTGTCCTGTCCCCTTTGCAGAAAAGCATCCCCAAAGAATGATGTTTCCACCTCCATGCTTCACGGTTGGGATGGTGATCTTGGGGTTGTACTCATCCTTCTTCCTCCAAACACAGCGAGTGGAGTTTAGACCAAAAAGCTCTATTTTTGTCTCATCAGACCACATGACCTTCTCCCATTCCTCCTCTGGATCATCCAGATGGTCATTGGCAAACTTCAGACGGGCCTGGACATGCGCTGGCTTGAGCAGGGGGACCTTGCGTGCACTGCATGATTTTAATCCATGACGGCGTAGTGTGTTACTAATGGTTTTCCTTGAGACTGTGGTCCCAGCTCTCTTCAGGTCATTGACCAGGTCCTGCCGTGTAGTTCTGGGCTGATCCCTCACCTTCCTCATGATCATTGATGCCCCACGAGGTGAGATTTTGCATGGAGCTCCAGACCGAGGGTGATTGACCGTCATTTCTCATTTCTTCAGCCTCCTGAGGTGGAAGAGGTGCTGTTGTGCCTTCACCCACACTATCTGTGTGGGTGGACCATTTCAGTTTGTCTGTGATGTGTACACCAAGGAACTTTCCACCTGTTCCACTGCTGTCCTGTCGATATTTATAGGGGGCTCCCTCTGCTGATTCCTTTGTTTTGTTGACGCTAAGTGAGAGATTGTTTTCCTGACACCCCCGCGAGAGCCCTCACCTCCTCCCTGTAGCCTGTCTTGTCATTGTTGGTAATCAAGCCTAACACTGTTGGGTCGTCTGCAAACTTGATGATTGAGTTGGAGGCATGCATTGGTCACGCAGTTATGGGTGAACAGGAAGTACAGGAGGGGGCTGAGCATACACCCTTTTGGGGACCCAGTGTTGAGGATCAGCAAAGTGGAGATGTTGTTTCCTACCTTCACCACCTGGGTGGCCCTTCAGGAAGACCAGGACCCGATTGCACAGGGTGGAGTTGGCCGATGGGAATGGCCGATTAATTAGGGCCGATTTAAAGTTTTCATAACAATCGGTAATCGGCATTATGGGCGATTATATTGCAATCCACGAGGAGGCTGTGTGGCAGGCTGACCAGCTGTTACGTGAGTGCAGGCAGTGAGGAGCCATGGTAAATTGCTAGCTAGCATTAAACTTATCTTATAAAAAACAATCTTGACATAATCACTAGTTAACTACACATGGTTGATGATATTATTAGTTTAACTAGCTTGTCCTGCGTTGCAATCAATGCGGTGCCTGAAATTGTCACTTCTCTTGCGTTCAGTGTAAGCAGACTCAGGGTATATGCAGCAGTTTAGGGCACCTGGCTCGTTTCGAACTGTGTGAAGACCATTTCTTACTAACAAAGGCCGTAATTAATTTGCCAGAATTGTACATAATTATGACATAACATTAATGGTTGTGCAATGTAACAGCAATATTTATACTATGGTTGCCACCCGTTAGATAAAATACGCAACGGTTCCGTATTTCACTGAAATAATAAACACTTTGTTTTCTAAATTATAGTTTCCAGATTTGGCCATATTAATGACCTAAGGCTCGTATTTCTGTGTGTTTATTATATTATAATTTAATCTATGATTTGATTTTTGATAGAGCAGTCTGACTGAGCGGGGGTAGGCAGCAGCATGCTCGTAAGCATTCATTCAAACAGCACTGTCCTGCGTTTGCCAGCAGCTCTTCGCAATGCTTGAAGCACAGCGCTGTTTATGACTTCAAGCCTATCAACTCCCGAGATTAGGTTGGCAGTGCCTAAAAGAACATCCAATAGTCAAAGGTCTATGAAGTACAAATGGTATAGAGAGAAATAGTCCTATAATAACTACAACTTCTTACCTGGGAATATTGAAGACTCATGTTAAAAGGAACCACCAGCTTTCATATGTTCTCATGTTCTGAGCAAGGAATTTAAACATTAGCTTTTTACATGGCACATTTACTTTCTTCTCCAACACTTTGTTTTTGCATTATTTAAACCATATGTTTCATTATTTATTTGAGACTAAATTGATTTTATTTATGTACCCTTTTTTCTCCCCAATTTCATGGTATCCAATTGTTGTAGTAGCTACTATCTTGTCTCATTGCTACAACTCCCGTACGGGCTCGGGAGAGACGAAGGCTGAATGTCATGCGTCCTCCGATACACAACCCAACCAGCCGTACTGCTTCTTAACACAGCGCGCATCCAACCCGGAAGCCAGCCGCACCAATGTGTCGGAGGCTACACCGTGCCCCTGGCAACCTTGGCTAGCGCGCACTGCGCCTGGCCCGCCACAGGAGTCGCTGGTGCGCGATGAGACAAGGAGATCCCTACCGACCAATCCCTCCCTAACCCGGACGACGCTAGGCCAATTGTGCGTCGCCCCACGGACCTCCCGGTCGCGGCCGGTTACGACAGAGCCTGGGCGCGAACCCAGGGACTCTGATAGTACAGCGCCCTTAACCACTGCGCCACCCGGGAGGCCCCTATTTATGTATTATATTAAGTTAAAATAAAGTGTTCATTGTTCATTCAGTGTTGTTGCAATTGTCATTATTACAAATATATTTACAAAAATCGGCCGATTTATCGATTTCGGCTTTTTTTTGGTCCTCCAATAATCGGTATTGGCGTTGAAAAATCATAATCGGTCGACCTCTAGTTGAGACCCAGAGCCTCAAGCTTAATGATGAGCTTGGAGGGTACTATGGTGTTGAATGCTGAGCTATAGTCAATGAACAGCATTCTAACATAGGTATTCCTCTTGTCCAGATGGGATAGGGCAGGGTGATCACGATTGCGTCGTCTGTGGACCTATTGAGGCGGTAAGCAAATTGGAGTGGGTCTAGGGTGTCAGGTAGGGTGGAGGTGATATGATCCTTGACTAGTCTCTCAAAGCACTTCATGATGACAGAAGTGAGTGCTACGGGGCGATAGTCATTTAGTTAAGGTTTAATTGGTTTAAGTGAATTGGTCTCCCAGGCTAACCGGTAGTAGAGAAATGGTTAATGGCCCCCCATTCATATTCCATTGCAGTAAGTGGTGGTGACAGGGTTGATTATTCCAGGCCCATTAGGGGCTTCGGAAGTGAGCCTGGCGTTAGTTGATTGCTCGACCACTTCCCCTGCGCTGTTTCACTGGTCTTGACTGAATTTAGCTAATTTAGCTGACTGGCTAACAATTACGGCAATGCCCCGAGCACCCCCCTTGCTTGCTGTACACCACAGCGGACTGAGCCGACACACACAGACACATACACCCACACACTCTGATTTGACACACACACCATGCATTTCACAACAACCATAGCAGCCCTTTATTCTATACTTGGTTAAAATTTGGTATAATTTAAGCTTATTTTAGAAATACACAATGAGCGACTGTGTCCCCTCAAAATAGCAGTCCTAAAGTGTCGATTTCCATTTAAACACACACTAGCTATACCAGGAGAAGCTGGATGATGTAAGTGTAAATGGTTTCAATACAAGGTGTGAACAAGAGAGAAACGTATCCTGCCTTCCAGGCTACCGCTGATACATTGTATCCTCTTCCATCCATCTACGTCTTCCACACGCCCGCAGGTTGGCATGCATTAAATGTTTGTGATGACGAACCTGAAAAGAGATGGAACATAAGACTAACCATCAAGATCCATTACAAGTCCTCCCAAAACACAACACTCCAGGGTGTGAAAATGGAGAAACAGACAGTGAATTTGAATTTGTGGTCTTATGAACACACACACACACACACACACACAATGAAACTATAAGAGACAATTGTAGGATATGTCTGTATCCTCTGTCTGTTGTCCTGGTTGAGCCTGTCAGATGTATGTGCTGCCGTCCGTCTGTCTGTCCACTTCTTTCTCTTGTCTGTCTCATGAGTGTTCCTTGTCTGTCTTTCTGATGCACTCAAGCCAACTGACCAATGACATTCCAGAGTAAGTAGACTTAAAGAGATGCAGAACCTTCACAGGTTCAGTCAAAGCCAAACTAACCCAACTCTAAATACATTACAATAGTTAACACAAAAGTAATAGATTCTTTATTTACAGTGCCTTGCGAAAGTATTCGGCCCCCTTGAACTTTGCGACCTTTTGCCACATTTCAGGCTTCAAACATAAAGATATAAAACTGTATTTTTTTGTGAAGAATCAACAACAAGTGGGACACAATCATGAAGTGGAACGACATTTATTGGATATTTCAAACTTTTTTAACAATTCAAAAACTGAAAAATTGGGCGTGCAAAATTATTCAGCCCCCTTAAGTTAATACTTTGTAGCGCCACCTTTTGCTGCGATTACAGCTGTAAGTCGCTTGGGGTATGTCTCTATCAGTTTTGCACATCGAGAGACTGAAATTTTTTCCCATTCCTCCTTGCAAAACAGCTCGAGCTCAGTGAGGTTGGATGGAGAGCATTTGTGAACAGCAGTTTTCAGTTCTTTCCACAGATTCTCGATTGGATTCAGGTCTGGACTTTGACTTGGCCATTCTAACACCTGGATATGTTTATTTTTGAACCATTCCATTGTAGATTTTGCTTTATGTTTTGGATCATTGTCTTGTTGGAAGACAAATCTCCGTCCCAGTCTCAGGTCTTTTGCAGACTCCATCAGGTTTTCTTCCAGAATGGTCCTGTATTTGGCTCCATCCATCTTCCCATCAATTTTAACCATCTTCCCTGTCCCTGCTGAAGAAAAGCAGGCCCAAACCATGATGCTGCCACCACCTTGTTTGACAGTGGGGATGGTGTGTTCAGCTGTGTTGCTTTTACGCCAAACATAACGTTTTGCATTGTTGCCAAAAAGTTCAATTTTGGTTTAATCTGACCAGAGCACCTTCTTCCACATGTTTGGTGTGTCTCCCAGGTGGCTTGTGGCAAACTTTAAACAACACTTTTTATGGATATCTTTAAGAAATGGCTTTCTTCTTGCCACTCTTCCATAAAGGCCAGATTTGTGCAATATACGACTGATTGTTGTCCTATGGACAGAGTCTCCCACCTCAGCTGTAGATCTCTGCAGTTCATCCAGAGTGATCATGGGCCTCTTGGCTGCATCTCTGATCAGTCTTCTCCTTGTATGAGCTGAAAGTTTAGAGGGACGGCCAGGTCTTGGTAGATTTGCAGTGGTCTGATACTCCTTCCATTTCAATATTATCGCTTGCACAGTGCTCCTTGGGATGTTTAAAGCTTGGGAAATCTTTTTGTATCCAAATCCGGCTTTAGACTTCATCACAACAGTATCTCGGACCTGCCTGGTGTGTTCCTTGTTCTTCATGATGCTCTCTGCGCTTTTAACGGACCTCTGAGACTATCACAGTGCAGGTGCATTTATACGGAGACTTGATTACACACAGGTGGATTGTATTTATCATCATTAGTCATTTAGGTCAACATTGGATCATTCAGAGATCCTCACTGAACTTCTGGAGAGAGTTTGCTGCACTGAAAGTAAAGGGGCTGAATAATTTTGCACGCCCAATTTTTCAGTTTTTGATTTGTTAAAAAAGTTTGAAATATCCAATAAATGTCGTTCCACTTCATGATTGTGTCCCACTTGTTGTTGATTCTTCACAAAAAAATACAGTTTTATATCTTTATGTTTGAAGCCTGAAATGTGGCAAAAGGTCGGAAAGTTCAAGGTGGCCGAATACTTTCGCAAGGCACTGTATTTATCCTATATCATCTTCATCATCTTCACCTGTGCAGAAAGCTATCATGTGTATTATGTTTAAAATAGGCCTACAGGACATTCAAACTCCATGCCCATCATTTGATTTTGTCCGGGCTTTTCTCTTTTCTCATTAAAATGGCTCATCATAGTCCAGTCTCAATGAACGCATGACTGCATGTGTACCAGATGCATTGTGTTCAAGCTCATAGCAAAGAGTGCTATATTGAAGGTGCTATATTGTATGCATGGTTGTAACTACTTTCACCAGAACCAGAAATATGTAAATTGTCATGTTGAAATTAACCCTTTCTTAACTCTTTACACTCATACCCATATACGGGTTGAAAATTGCAGATTTTGGCACTAATAAGTGCCTAAATTGGAACGCAGTGGTAAAATGCTGTAAATGACGTCAGAGTTCAGGCTCTGCCACTCACAGCGCTGTATGGGTTTTTTTGCCTGACAGCCATTCTGAACTTGAGCTCCGCACGCTTCAATAAAGTGCTCCCATCCCTGTCGTTAATTGGGCAACTTTTGCAAATTTGTAGTTGTTTGAGTGAGGAAAATGCTGTAAATTAAGAGGACTCGATGTACTTTGAAAGATGAGACATTGAGGATTCTAATAAATACCACTTTGATGTCATACAAGCAAGCCAAACACCTGTGAGTCAAAATGTGCACTATACATTTCCATATCATAAATTTCATGTCATCTACAGTGTCAAAGTTTATGATCCCGATGTTTGATGTACAGTTACAAGATGGCATGGCGCCTAGGTTGTTCTGAACAGAATGAACCTATGTTTGTCTATTTGTCTCTCAAAAATAGCCCAGAACACTCACCTGAATGCACGCATGACTTCTTTCTATGCGCACCTGAATTATGATCTGTTTCTCTGAATTATCCTGTGAAAGCCTAACACTGTAAGATCATATTTTATAACTTAACTAGTTAAGTTAGCAAAGAACAATCTGTCAAATAATGCCCACCTGACCCAGTATGTGATTTACAGTGTATTCAGACCCCTTCCCTTTTACCACATTTTGTTACGTTACAATCTTATTTGAAAATTGATTTAAAAAATGTTTTCCCCTCATCAAGCTACACACAATACCCCATAATGACAAAGCAACAACAGTTTTTTTTAAAAATTTTTGCAAATGTATAAAAATACAAAAACGGAATACCTTATTTACAGAAGTATTCAGACCCTTTGCAATGAGGCCCGAAATTGAGCTAAGGTGCATCCTGTTTCCATTGATCATCCTTGAGATGATCCAAAAACCAAGCCATGAGGTCAAAGGAATTGTCCTTAGAGCTCCGAGACAGTATTGTGTTGAGGCACAGATCTGGGGAAGGGGAACAACAAAATGTTTGCAGCATTGAAGGTCCCCTAGAACACAGTGGCCTCCATCATTCTTAAATGGGACAAGTTTGGAACCACCAAGACTCTTCGTAGAGCTGGCCGCCGTCCGGCGAAACTGAGCAATCGGGGGAGAATGGCCTTGGTCAGGGAGGTGACCAAGTAACCAATGGTCACTCTGACAGAGCATTAGAGTTCCTCTTTGAAGATGGGAGAACCTTCCAGAAGGACAACCATCTCTGCAGCACTCCACCAATCAGGCCTTTGTTAGAATGGCCAAACAAAAGCCACTCCTCAGTAAAGGGCACATGACAGTCTCTTGGAGTTTGCCAAAAAAGCACCTAAAAGACTCTCAGACAATGAGAAACAAGATTCTCTGGTCTGATGAAACCAAGATTGAACTCTTTGGCCTGAATGTCAAGTGTCACGTCTGGAGGAAACCTGGCACCATCCCAAAGGCGAAGCAAGGTGTTGGCAGCGTCATGCTGTGGGGATGTTTTTCAGCAGCAGGGACTGGGAGACCAGAGAGTACAGAGAGAGCAGAACTTGCCGAACTTGATCCCGATCGAACATCTCTGGGGAGACCTGCAAATCGCTGTGCAGCAACGCTCCCCATCCAACCTGACAGCTTGAGAGGATCTGTAGAGAAGAATGGGAGAAACATACCCAAGAAGTCTGAAATCGCAAAGTACTGAGTAAAGTACAATAATTGCTAAAAACCTGTTTTTGCTTTGTCATTATAGGGTATTTTTTTGTAAATTGATGAGGGGGATAACACAATTTAATTCAGTTTAGAATAAGGCAGTAACGTACAGTTGAATTCGGAAGTTTACATAGACTTTAGCCAAATACATTTAAACTCAGTTTTTCACAATTCCTGACATTTAATCCTAGTAGGGGGTCTTTGGTCTTTGGTTAGTTAGGATCACCACTTTATTTTAAGAATATGAAATGTCAGAATAATAGTAGAGAGAATGATTTATTTCAGATTTGATTTCTTTCATCACTTTCCCAGTGGGTCAGAAGTTTACTTACACTTAATTAGTATTTGGTAGCGTTGCCTTTAAATTGTTTAACCTGGGTCAAAAATTTCGGGTAGCCTTCCACAAGCTTCCCAGAATAAGTTGGGTGAATTTTGGCCCATTCCTCCTGACAGAGCTGGTGTAACTAAGTCAGGTTTGTAGGCCTCCTTGCTTGCACACGCTTTTTCAGTTCTGCCCATACATTTTCTATAGGATTGAGGTCAGGGCTTTGTGATGACCACTCCAATACCTTGACTTTGTTGTCCTTAAGCCATTTTGCCACAACTTTGGAAGTATGCTTGGGGTCATTGTCCATTTGGAAGACCCATTTGCGACCAAGCTTTAACTTCCTGACTGATGTCTTGATGTTGCTTCAATATATCCACATAATTTTCCTAAATCAGGATGCCATCTATTTTGTGAAGTGCCCCAGTCCCTCCTGCAGCAAAACACCCCCACAACATGATGATACCACCCCTGTACTTCACGGTTGGGATGGTGTTCTTCGGCTTGCAAGCCTCCCTCTTTTTCCCTCCAAACATAACGATGGTCGTTATGGCCAAACAGTTCTATTTTTGTTTCGTGAGACCAGAGGACAGTTTTCCAAAAAGTACAATCTTTGTCCCGATGTGCAGTTGCAAACCGTAGTATGGCTTTTTTTATGGCGGTTTTGGAGCAGCGGCTTTTTCCTTGCTGAGCTGCCTTTCAGGTTATGTCGATATAGGACTCGTTTTACTGTGGAAAAAATACTTTTGTACCTGTTTCCTCCAGCATCTTCACAAGGTCTTTTACTGCTGTTCTGGGATTGATTTGCACTTTTCACACCAAAATACGTTCATCTCTAGGAGACAGAATGCGTATCCTTGCTGAGCGGAATGACGGCTGTGTGGTCCCATGGTGTTTAAACTTGCGTACTATTGTTTGTACAGATGAACGTGCTACCTTCAGGCATTTGAAAATTGCTCCCAAGGATGAACCAGACTTGTGGAGTTCCACAATTTTTTTTCTGAGGTCTTGACTGGTTTCTTTAGATTTTCCCATGATGTCAAGCAAAGAGGCATTGAGTTTGAAGGTAGGCCTTGAAATACATTCTCAGGTACACCTCCAATTGACTCAAATTATGTCAATCAGCATGTCAGAAGCTTCTAAAGCCATGACATAATTTTCTGGAGCTGTTTAAAGGCACAGCTGTTTAAAGGCACAGTCAACTTAGTGTGTGTACATTTCTGACCCACTGGAATTGTGATACAGTGAGTTATAAGAGAAATAATCTGTCTGTAAACAATTATTCGGAAAATTACTTGTGTCATGCAGAAAGTAGATGTCCTAACCGACAAACTATAGTTTGTTAACAAGAAATTTGTGGAGTGGTTGAAAAATGAGTTTTAATGACTCCAACCTAAGTGTATGTAAACTTCTGACTTCAACTGTAAAAGATGTTGAATAAGTCAAGGGGTCTGAATACTTTCCGAATGCACTGTATAATGGGCTGTTTTTGGATTGCGTGAACAACAACAGTAATCGTGTGATGGTGGGGATGCAGGGTTGTGTTCCAAACAAGTGTGCTTGCTCTAATTCCTCAAGGGCACAGCTAGGAGAGCTCAATAAATCACATTGTTGAAGACTCTTCTTTGAGTCATAAAAGTGCATGGGAATTACTTAGGAAAAGAGGACACTTAGAAGTGTGTGGCTACTTGGAGACACCAGTTAGCTCTCTCAGTCAAACCCTTGTAATTTATTTTTGTCTTATGTTGCACCTTCCCAACATTTTCCATTAATATTCTTATCGTGTTACTGAATGTATCCAGAGTATTTTCTGATTTCGTTGTCAACAAATTACATGATAAGAACAGTAAATGTAAAAGGCACATAAAATCAACTGTGTAATGTTTGGATTCAGTCTTGTGTCAGGGGAATTGTTGTGTCAACTTTGGTCTAATAATTTTCCATAATCTCCAAACTGTACCATGCTTATTTATCTGCTTTTCATATTTATTTTGTAAGAAACATGTCAATTTAGCCATGTCCATATAGGCCAATTCCCACGAGTGTAAAGGCTTAATTGCAAGGTAGTGGACCAAGATATTCCCCCTTCCTCAGTCTTGCTGCATCAGTTATTTTACTGCCTCCTCCAGGGCAACACTTAGATCTTACTTTGTTAGTTTCCTTTTTGCTGGCATTAGCTTGGTAAGTAACTTCTTAAAAGATTTGATATGATAAAAAAACTAAGCGGGGAAGTTGGTTTTAGGTCGAGCTCATTCACCAGAGAATTTGATATCCACATTTAAGCCCCTGTCATTCACACTTAGTTCAATCTTTAACTGCAATTATGAATACGTATCAAGTTGGATGCTGAGAAAAAGAAGGCTGACATGTTAAGGAGTTGTCTCATGTTTTACAAATTATTTTCAAGAATGTAACGGCTGTCGTCAGAATGAGACCAAAGCGCAGCATGGAAAGTGTTCAAAAAATGTTCAAAAAACACTGTGATGACAAAATGACAAAAGGTGAAAACGAAAGCGCACAGTTCTGTCAGGAAAAAACAGAAAATAACATCCCACCCAAACCCAAACGGAAAATGACAACTTATATATGATCCCCACTCAGAGACAACGATAGATAGCTGCCTCTGATTGGGAACCACACTAACATAGAAATAAGGAAACTAGAATGCCCACCCTAGTCACACCCTGACCTAACCAAAATAGAGAATAAAAACCTCTCTATGGCCAGGGCGTGACAAAGAAAGACTTCAAATCGAGGCGTCTTTGAGACCAGCCCTAATTATGTTGCAGCTGGTATCAAAATCCATCAGGACAGCATTTCCCAATGATCAAAGCTTTATGATTATTTGAATCAGCTTTGTAGTGCTATGCTAAAAACTAGACGTGCACCTCTTGGAGTTTGGCCAACCCTGCGTTAGAGTGATAATCATGGTCCTTCGAGCCGGACTGGCCAGAGGAGCTTTAATAATTGTCACTTCCTGTAAGAGCGAGGGGCGCGATTATGGTCCAAACCAGAGCCAGCCCAATCTCTCCGAGCGAGTGTCATCGATTCAACATGATCTGGTGTTTAACAGAGATTCATAAATTGATCAATTAATTCCTCAGAGGAATGTTATAGCAATGTTATTACAACACACAGACCAGCGCTGTATCACCCTGGGCTAATGATGCTGTTACTATTTACTGTAGCCTAGATCGGTCTTCATTCCTCTTCTGAAAGCTTGGGTCAATTTCCTCACGCCCCAATATTGGAGCAACCAAATCATATAGGGCCCTGTCTCTGGTAATACAATATTTGACCCCATTTTTGTCGATTTCCCCATTTTTCTCATTTGGTGCTTCCTTCTCTCAAGGAAGTTGATAATAGCCACTACACACACACACACACACAGCACTGTCATCAGACTCAGTTATAGTAGTGGAAAATGTTATTATCCCCAAAAGAAAAATGGTTTGGCAAATTAATCATAAAATCATGACATTGTTGCCCAGCCCTCCCCTTAAGAGTCCCAGTGGTCCTCATTGTGTTGCTTTACTGCTCCTGGACCAGGGCTACAGTGTCTCTGATCAAATCAAATTGTATTGGTCGCATACACAAGCGAAATGCTTGTGTTCCTAGCTTCAACAGTTCAGCAGTATCTAACAATACACAACAGTACACAGAAATCTAAAATAATAGAATTAAAAAACAGAAATAATTGGACGAGCATTGTCCGAGTCAGGAGTATATAAAAACAAAAATATGACATCTCCAGAATTCCACTTTTCCTGGCACCACTCCACCAGGGCCAGCTCCTCCCTGTAAGGCCATCTTGTCATTGTTGGCAATCAGGCCTAACACTTTTGTGTCGCCTGCAAACTTGATTGTTGAGTTGGAGGCGTGGCCACGCAGTCATGGGTAAACGAGGGAAGTACAGAACGAGGCTGAGGACGCATCTTTGTGGGGCCCCTGTGTTGAGGTTCAGTGTAGTGGAGGTGTTGTTGCCTACCTTCACCACCTGGGGGGGCAGCCTGTCAGGAAGTCCAGGATCCAGTTCCACAGGGCGGGGTTCAGACCCAGGACCCTGAGCTTAATGATGAGCTCGGAGGATACTATGGTGTTGAAGGCTGAGCTGTAGTCAATGATCAGTATTCTTACATACATTAGGTAAGATGGGATAGGGCAGTGTGTAGTGCGATGGCATCATCCGTAAATCTATTGGGGCAATATGTAAATTGTAGTGGGTCTAGGCTGTCGGTGAAGGTGACATGATCCTTAACTAGTCTCTCAAAGCACTTCATGATGACGGAAGTGTGCTACGGGGCGATAGTCATTTAGTTCAGTTACCTTAGCTTTCTTGGGAACAGATACAATGGTGGACATCTTGAAGCATATGGGGACAGCAGACTGAGATAGGAAGAGGTTGAATATGTCCATAAACACTCCAGCTAGCAGGTCTGCGCCTGCTCTGAGGATGCGGCTCGGGATGCCATCTGGGCTGGCAGCCTTTCAAGGGTTAACATGCTGTCCGCGGTGTGGCTGGTTTTCTCTTTATAATACATTATTTTTTGGAGTCCCTGCCACATACATCTTGTGTCTGAGCCGTTAAATTGCAACTCCACTTAGTCTCTGTACTAACGTTCTGCCTGTTTGATTGCCTTACGGAGGGCATAACTGGACTGTTTATAACCTACCATATTCCCAGTCACCTTGCTGTGGTTAAATGCAGTGGTCACAGTGGGAACAAAATCCCCCATACACTTCTTGATGAACTCAGTCACCTTGTCAGTGTACACGTCAATGTTATTCTAGAAGCAACCCGGAACATGTCCCAGTCCGCGTGATCAAAACAGTCTTGGTCAGAGCAGCATTGAATAAACCTTAGCACAGGTATTTCCTGTTTGAGTTTCTGCTTATAGGGAGGGAGGAGCGAAAGGGAGTTGCCGAAGGGAGTTGAGGGGAGAGCCTTGTAGCCATCCTGGAAGGGAGAGGATTTCTGCAGGCAATGTGTTGGTAAAACTTCGGTAGTGTTTTCCTCAGATTTGCTTTATTCAAATTCCCAGCTTTAATAAATGTCCCCCAGGTTATGCAGTTTCCAGTTTGCACATGGTCCAGTGTAGTTCTTTGAGAGCTGTCATGTATCGGCTAGAGGGGGAATTTACACGGCTGTGACGATAACCAAAGAAAATTCTAAGGAGGTAATGCGGTCGGCATTGATTGTGAGGTATTCTAGGTCGGTGAACAAAAGGACTTGAGTTCCTGTACGTTCCCACAATCACACCATGAGTAGTTAATCATGAAACATACCCCTCCGCCTTTCTTCTTCCCAGAGAGTTCTCTATCAGCACAATGTACTGAGAACCCAGCTGGCTGTATGGATGGGAACATAATATCCAGAGAGAGCCATGATTCTGTGATCACAGCTCCAGAGCCAAACTCATAATGTGTTCTATTTCCTGTGTTCATACTACCTAGAATGTAGTAATGCATTGGCTAGTATGCTAGTATGGACCATGGAAGGTAGCTAGACATGTTTTCCCATCTCCCGGGCAACAACTTACTCTGTTCAACACATCTCCCTGATCACTGAGGCTCTTGTCTATGCTGGACGATGCTATATAGTACATCACCCTGTAAGGTTCCTTGTGGGTCCTCCTTCCACCTCCCTCCGTCCGCTTATTGCACGCCCTTCCATTCTCTCCCCTGCTCCCTTAAAGTCCAGAGTCACTGGAGAACCCGTCGGAACAGAGGTGAGTGTCCTGGAGCCTGTAGCCAGCGCTGTCCAACCAATCGCTAGCATGCTGCCTCCCCACCCTTCTGCATCCCACCCCGACACAACCCCCCTCAGGTTGGCAGCCTAACTTCTCACTACTCAAGGGTCAGAAAGTGCCCCATAGAAACAGTATTGGAGAGCCACAGTTCAATACTCTCGGCCCCATTTAGAGAAGTATAATAGGGCCACACTACTCTGTACACTGGGACCCATAGAGAAATTATTGGAGGGCCAGACTTCTCTATACTTACCTATATACTGGGCCACGTATAGAGACAGTATTATATTGTAATTTGTTTATCTGGATCCCCATAAGCTGTTGCAATCGCACCCGGGTCTATTAAGACAGCAGAGCTCAGTCCCCAATCATATCTAGCCCTAGCAGCCAAACGAGCCATCCAACCTTGCAATCTCTATGCAATGTTTTCCTTACAAGTTTAGCAATGCTCTGTTTACTTCTCCCACCTAAAGGCAATGGGGTGCACAGCCCTTTTTCAGACTTATTCAAAAAGGAATAAAAGAAGCATAGAAGACGCTACTCCATAATATTAATCAAATCCAGTAAGTAAACCCCAAAGTAAGACAACTTGGTTGCATTTGAAATCATGTATTGTTTCACATCAAATTCTTAATTCAGTTAAATTCAAACGTTGTCCCTTCTTGGAAATGTATTATGCAACCAGGAGTCCGAGACATAATTAAGACTAGTCAGTATAGTATAAATACAGTATAATATATCCTTAGTCTGAGGACCTTATTCTTTCTGAAAATCCATCCTGTTGAGGATTTATTCAACCTCATAACCAGGCTGTTGAGGATTTATTGAACCTCCTACCCAGGCTGTTGAGGATTTATTGAACCTCATAACCCAGGCTGTTGAGGATTTATTGAACCTCCTACCCAGGCTGTTGAGGATTTATTGAACCTCATAACCCAGGCTGTTGAGGATTTATTGAACCTCCTACCCAGGCTGTTGAGGATTTATTGAACCTCCTACCCAGGCTGTTGAGGATTTATTGAACCTCCTACCCAGGCTGTTGAGGATTTATTGAACCTCCTACCCAGGCAAGGGGAAAGGAGTCCAAATATTGTATGTGTTTTGTTACTGTTTGTCTAAAGGATTTCTATGACTCTAAATTCATTAGTCATTCTGTTTTGTGCATTTGTGCTTGAGTGAATTTAAATGGTGTATTTTAGAAAGATTAGTTATGCTTTGGAAATCTCAAATCCAAATGTAGAAACGTTTCACTCCTTCCTCTCTGCTGGGTCGAATACTAAACATGCGTCAAGTTCGGTTGGCCATACCTGAACAGAAACTAAATGAAAAGCCTTAAAAAATTATTCCGTTTAAACAATCCGTCCAGTCTCTTCACCACCGTTAGCTCATTAGCAGTAGCACCACTTTTGGCCGGCCCAATGAGAGGATCAAATCAACTTTATTTATACGTAGTCAAGGGTCATTTTCTCTTTTCTTCCTTTTCTCCTCTCCTTCTGCCCGTTTGTGGATAACCCCCTGTGCTCCCATAAGACTCTGTCTGTTTGCTGAGCAGACTCGTGTCGTGTACATGTCATGTCTGTCTTGTGTGATCTGGGTTTTGTGTTGTGTTGTGTGCTCTCTGTTCTGTGTTGTGTGCTCTCTGTTCTGTGTTGTGTGCTCTCTGTTCTGTGTTGTGTGCTCTCTGTTCTGTGTTGTGTTGTGTGCTCTCTGTTCTGTGTTGTGTTGTGTGCTCTCTGTTCTGTGTTGTGTTGTGTGCTCTCTGTTCTGTGTGCTTTGCCTGTTTGTCAAAAAAAAAAGTTGTTGTACCTTGTCGACTTCACAGTACATTACAGCGATACCGATTAGTGACACACACACCACAAACACATAGGCATGATTCTCTTGATATCCATCTCTTGAAGGAAACAATGGAGAATAAAGGAGCTGTTTAAAAATAGCTTCCTTTCTGGAGTCTTTTTGTTTGAGGTCTGTACCAAATGGAGCTGTGTGCATGTGTGCATACATGGATGTGTGTGTGTGTGTGTGTGTGTGTGTGTGTGTATATATATGCAAACCACCACACCAGCTAGGCTCTGAGCAGCAGCCCACTCACAGAGTAGAGACAGCTGTGGCAGTGAGATGCAGCGCTCCCCATAGGAAGGCCCAGGATGTCCCAGTCTCCACCCCTCTCCCCAGCTCCCTGACTCCCCCGCAGCACAGGCAGTCCAGAGACTGAGATCAAACAGCACCGAACCCCCCAGAATCCTGCCTCAGTCCCCCGCCTCAACAACCACCACCTAACGAGAGACAGAGAGAGAGAGAGAGAGAGAGAGAGAGAGAGAGAGAGAGAGAGAGAGAGAGAGAGAGAGAGAGAGAGAGAAAGAGAGAGAGAGAGAGAGAGAGAGAGAGAGAGAGAGAGAGAGAGAGAGAGAGAGAGAGAGAGAGAGAGAGAGAGAGAGAGAGAGAGAGAGAGAGAGCGAGAGAGAGAGAGAGAGAGAGAGAGAGAGAGAGAGAGAGAGAGAGAGAGAGAGAGAGAGAGAGAGAGAGAGAGAGAGAGAGAGAGAGAGAGAGAGAGAGCCTGAGAGGTTTCTCACATGACCCTCTCAAGTGCTTTCAGATCAGTTGTCATGAAGGAAGCTAGACAAGGAATTAGGAAACCAGTGAAGTGTATTGGGACACAGCCATCACTGGTAACCATTTAGAATGCATCCCATCACTATCAACCTTGAATCACCTCTCTGGGGTTCATACGTACAAGCAACACAGCCAGTATGCAAACGTTGACTACTTCACAGTTCACAATCACCTCACTTACTCTGCTCTCCAATAATATAAGTCATTCTAAATCTCCTCCCCCTGCCCTGCAGTGAGAAGGCCCTGCTAGTGAACAAATTTGAGCTGAGCATCAAGACGGAGGCCACACAGGGCCTGGTGCTGTGGAGCGGCAAGGGCGTGGAGCGCTCTGACTATATCGCCCTGGCCATTGTGGATGGCCGCGTGCAGATGACCTATGACCTGGGCTCCAAGCCTGTGGTGCTTCACTCGACGGTGCGCGTCAACACTAACAGTTGGATCTGCGTCAAGGCCAGCAGGTAAGGCGACGGCTAACGGGACATTCAACAGGATAGCTTGTATTTGTGATTTTGCTTTAGCGTAAATCCTAACTTCAACTTGACTAACTTTGACTTGGGTGGAAGTTAGGATTTAGCCCTAAGTGAATATTTATATTAGTGATATCGGATGCACTCACTCTCTCCCCCTTCGCTCAATCACCTGCTAAGCACATAGCCATCTGACTTGATTTTTACTACAAGCCAGTAAACAACTCCCTCTTTCTCTCCCTATCTCCCACCTCTCCCTCTACCTTCCCCCTTTCTGCCCCCTCCTCTCTCAGAGCACGTAGGGACGGATCTCTCCAGGTGGGCAACGAGGCAGCAGTCACGGGATCGTCGCCCCTGACAGCCACTCAGCTGGACACAGACGGAGCTCTCTGGTTGGGTAGGTGGATTAATAAGCCCGCAACAGGTCTTAGGTTTAACACACAGTGAAACAGACACACAGAGGCAGACACAGGTGTACAAACATACACACACCCAGATGGGAATGCACACATGCAGACACACGACAGACAGACAAATCAAATAAATGTTTATTTGTCGCATGCGCCCTTAACCAACAATGCAGTTTTAAGGAAACAAAGTGTTAAGTAAAAAATAGATACAGTTGAAGTCGGAAGTTTACATACACTTAGGTTGGAGTCATTAAAACTAGTTTTTCAACCATTC
This sequence comes from Oncorhynchus mykiss, assembly GCF_013265735.2. NCBI lineage: Eukaryota > Metazoa > Chordata > Actinopteri > Salmoniformes > Salmonidae > Oncorhynchus > Oncorhynchus mykiss. The sequence continues at coordinate 35,480,052 of NC_048580.1, read as the reverse complement.
CACAAATTTCTTGTTAACAAACTACAGTTGTGGCAAGTCGGTTAGGACACCTACTTTGTGCATGACATAAGTAATTTTTCCAACAATTGTATACGGACAGATTATTTCACGTATAATTCACTGTATCACAATTCCAGTGAGTCAGAAGTTTACATACACTAAGGTGACTGTGCCTTTAAACAGCTTGGAAAATTCCAGAAAATGATGTCATGGCTTTAGAAGCTTCTGATAGGCTAATTGACATCATTTGAGTCAATTGGAGGTGTACATGTGAATGTATTTCAAGGCCTACCCTCAAACTCAGTGCCTCTTTGCTTGACATCATGGGAAAATCAAAAGTATCTATATCCGCAGTAAAACGAGTCCCATATCGACATAACCTGAAAGACCGCTCAGCAAGGAAGAAGCCACTGCTCCAAAACTGCTATAAAAAAGCCAGACTACGGTTTGCAACTGCACATTGGGACAAAGATTGTACTTTTTGGAGAAATGTCCTCTGGTCTGATGAAATGAAAATAGAACTGTTTGGCCATAATGACCATTGCTATGTTTGGAGGAAAAAGGAGGAGGCTTGCAAGTTGAAGGACACCATCCTAACCATGAAGCACAGGGGTGGCAGCATCATGTTGTGGGGGTGCTTTGCTGCAGGAGGGACTGGTGGACTTCACAAAATAATGAAGAGGGGAAATTATGTGGATATATTGAAGCAACATCTCAAGACATCAGTCAGGAAGTTAAAGCTTGGTTGCAAATGGGTCTTCCAAATGGACAATGACCCCAAGCATACTTCCAAAGTTGTGGCAAAATAGCTGAAGGACAACAGAGTCAAGGTATTGGAGTGGCCATCACAAAGCCCTGACCTCAATCCTATAGAACATTTGTGGGCAGAACTGAAAGTGTGCGAACAAGGAGGCCTACAAACCTGCCTCAGTTACACCAGCTCTGTCAGGAGGAATGGGCCAAAATTCATCCACATTACTGTGGGAAGCTTGTGGAAGGCTACCTGAAACATTTGACCCAGGTTAAACAATTTAAAGGCAATGCTACCAAATACTATTTGAGTGTATGTAAACTGACCCACTGGGAATGTGATAAAAGAAATAAAAGCTGAAATAAATCACTCTACTATTATTCTGACATTTCATATTCTTAAAATAAAGTGGTGATCCTAACTGACCAAAGACAGGGAATTTTTGCTAGGATTAAATGTCAGGAATTGTGAAAAACTGAGTTTAAATGTATTTGGCTAAGGTGTATGTAAACTTCCAAATTCAACTGTAAATAGAAAAATAAAAGTAACAAATAATTACACAGCAGCAGTAAAATAACAATAGCGAGGCTATATACAGGGGGTACCGGTACAGAGTCAATGTGCGGGGGCACCGGTTAGTCAAGGTAATGGAGGTAATATGTTCATGTAGGTAGAGTTAAAGTGACAATGCATAGATAATAAACAGAGCAGCAGCATAAAAGATAGGGGGCAATGCAAATCGTCTGGGAAGCCCTTTGATTTGCTGTTCAGGAGCCTTATGGCTTTGGGGTAGAAGCTGTTGAGAATACTTTTGGACTTAGACTCTGTGCTCTGGTACTGCTTGCCATGCAGCAGCAGAGAGAACACTCTATGACTAGAGGGCTGGAGTCTTTGAAAATGTTTAGGGCCATCCTCTGACACCGCCTGGTTTAGAGGTCCTGGATGGAAAGAAGCTTGGCCCCAGTGATATACTAGACCAATCACACTACCCTCTGTAGTGCCTTGCGCTCGGAGGCCGAGCAGTTGCCATACCAGGTGATCAGGGCTGCCACTGTTGTGTCATCGGAAAACATGATGATGGTGTTGGAGTCGTGCCTGGCCATGCAGTCATGAGTCCTCCATACATCAATCCGTCAGACACTAAAATGTTGTTTTTAGAAACAGCAAGTGAGTAAACGCTGATAATACTTGGTCTAACTTCCCTCTGATAGTGTAACGGACATGGACTAGTGACCAAGGTACTGTTGAGCAACACATAGGGTTAACCTGAAATTTGACACACACAGTACATTTCCATCTGTAACAATGGTAGGTGTGTGCCAGAAATGAGGAATGCGCTCACTATGCATTGCAGTGGATGTGAGAGAACTCGCTGGCATGAAAATAATTGGTCATAAATGTAAGATGACGGTCTGGAAAGAGTGTCCAACTCTATTCTGGTATTGATTTGAGAAATGAAAAGCAATCTGACTAAACTCAAAAGTTTTCTTTTCTCTGGAATTTGAAACGACCAAAGAAGTCTGCCTGTTATCTTTTTGAGTTCCATTTGACCTGAACTTCGCTCAGCGAAATGGCTTTTGAAGTAGCACACGCTGATAGATTGAATATTCTGGGGAAATGGCGCTGGTAGAATTTTTTTTCCTTGAAATGCATTTGGTCGTGTAAGGTGTTGGGAAGGTATGTGTGGGTGTTTTGAGTTAGGAGAGCCAGCAGGTGGAAGGACACACATAATCCCTCTCTTTCTCACACACACACGCACACACACACTGACACACCACACATACACACCGCTGCGGTTCCAAACAGGTGCCGAGCACGCCCCACAGCTAGAATACATTATCCTTTCAGCAGGCCTCACATCAAGCAGCTCCTCGCTTTTAAATCCTTCTCTTTCACTGCTCATCATTAATTAATCTTTTACTCGCATAAAATTAGCCCTGTCGATCCCCGATTCAGAGGCACGCAATCCGATTAGAGGGGACAGAGAGAAGGGGGAAAGAGCTTGACGGAAAGGCCAACTCGGGGCAGCAGATGAAACAGGGACAAAAGCAGGAGAGGGAAGAGAAAGGAAATAAGTGGAAAATAGTGTCTTTGAGAGGGAAAGAGATATAGGCAAAGAGTGTGTGAAAGTGTTTGATAGAGAATGAGAAACAGAAAACGAGAGAAAGATAAATCCAGGTGAATTATCAGAAGACGGGCTCCCCTTGGAATGAATGAGAGACAGAAAACGAGAGAAAGATAAATCCAGGTGAATCTATCAGAAGACGGGCTCCCCTTGGAGTGAATGGTGATTTCTAGTGACTGTACTGCTCGAGCAGGCCTCCAGAAAGGACCACCTGTTTGATATGCAGTTCGTTCCTGTTCACCAGAGCTACATGTCTCTCTCTCATCATCTACTGCCAGTGTCAACATCACACAGTACTTTACAGCAGTTAGTTATCCTTTGTGGCAGGACACATGCTGCTTTATGGGAGATGCAAGGACGTGACCTCAATCTGTGGGAGTGCTGGGGTGCATGCATTTGTTGTGTGTCTGTCCATGCACCTCAGACACTGTTCTAAAGCGCCCTCCTTCTCTTCCCTTCTCTCTCTCTCGTTCTGTCTCCAGGTGGCTTGGAGGAGTTGATGGTGGCCCACAGGCTGCCTAAGGCCTACAGCACGGGCTTCGTTGGCTGTGTAAAGAATGTGGTGGTGGACGGCATGGGGCTTCACCTGGTGGAGGACGCCCTCAATAGCCCAAAAATATTACACTGTTCTGCCGCTGAGGACAAAAAATAGCCTGGCTAAACCACCCCCTTCATAAACTACATGTCTAATGCTGTAATTAAGTTCTATTTTTGTATAATTGTCATCGCTTTTTATATTGGAAAAAAATAATACATCGTTTAAATTTGTTTTATTTTGTTTTGTTATACTGTATTTTTTTTGTTTGTTTATCTACGCCTCCCGTTCATTCATTATCCCCCTCCTGAAAGGCCGGTGTAAATACCTTGCGTATATGCGTACATTTGTGTGGCGTTGCAAGACAAGCGAAAGTTGCATTAATTGTATTTGTTATTTTCAAACAAACGCGCATTGCTTGAACACTGGTGAACCACATTGGTCCTCTCTATTATTGCCTCGTCTTGGTGTCATATCAGTCACTACCACCCAACACAGCCTATAGACATAACCCTAACTCTACATACAAACATTCCCGTGTGAGGCAAATGCAGTAGACATACTGCAGATACCTGTGTCATGTTCATTAGAGCACACTGTTACAAAATGTTTTACAACATTTTGCAACGAAAACAAGCCTGTCTTATTGGTGCCTCATGAACACAACTCTGGTTTCATAGAACCCTCTGCTTGCCCCTGATAGGACACAAGTTTATTCCATATTAGTTAAGACTGAGTTTCGGAAACCGCCTGATCAAACTCTTCTAACTCCTCATACAGCGCAAATACTCTCAGTTGGCTCTGAACCAATGACTAAGTCTCATTTTTGAACAAAGACGAAGTGCCATGCATTCCAGAACAACTTACATATCATAATTTCAAAACATCCATTAATCAAGAAATGTAATAATAATTTACATAAATAAATGTAATAAATATAGAGTATATAAATACCTGAGACTGTGAATATGTAAGATTGGTTCTCTTCTCATGTATTGTGCTTCTCATGTATTGTGCATATTCTATTTTGCAATCAGTAAAGCTAACAATGACCACTAGTTGCATGCGGTTTCTGCGATGTTGATTTTGTTTTGTTTTAGTTTTGCCAGATCTTTTCATTTTCTGAGGCGAACGTGTCAGCGGTCAAGTGGATTATTTTACTCTCACCTGATTTCACTGAGCTTGTAGAACTATTTCATTTGGCTGGGTCCTTTTTTGATGGTGTAAGAGAACAAGTTGTTGTTTTTACCACATCTGGCCTGATGGAGGAGCTGTAAGATAAGGCTAAATAGAGGAAGAGGAGAGATGTCATACCAGGTGGGCAGTGGGACCCTTCAATGCTCAGTCATGGAATGTTCAGTCATCAATAAAATTCTTCAATCTTTCAAACTTCAGAGTAAAAAAAAATGTCTCAAATTGAAAGGAAAACTGGTTTATACTCTTGCATTAAAATAACATAAACTCTTGCTGTTGGAAAGGGGATAATGTGATAAGTTGGGATATTGGGCGGCAAAATGTAAAGAAAAATCGCAAACATAATTGCAATTGCAAATAAACATACTAATACATGGGTTTGTATTAAGATGAATTCTGCAACATCCAAAAACTGGCATAAACCCACTCTGTTTTGATACATAAGATACTTGGCAATATTGTTCACTTCATATTTCCCCCTTCTGAAACAAAGGCGGCCATTTTGTACGTGTAAATTTAGCATTGTGTAAAACTGTGGAGGTTATGTTTTTAGTACTATACACTGGAACCAAGAAGTCTGACTTGTCTGTTCACTACACACAATAATTATGTTCTTATGTCAATGGGGAAGGAAAGGGAAGGGGAAGAGCATTGAAGCATATGACTTTTGAGTCAAATCAAGGACTAGTTTCCAAAGCTAAGACCAGTAACCGTGTGTGCTTATGTATGGTCTACACCACTGCATTTCTATGTTGTATTACTGTTGAATTGGACCTATTCCAGTAGTTGTGGAATGTGTCCTGTGTTATTGACACTCAGAAGTGACACTGGCTCAAGAGTAAGACGGGCACAATCTAATGTCGGGGTAGTTGCAACTGTCTATGAATTGCCTTAAAACAGTTCAACGGCTCACCGGTTGACAAAGTCATTGTGCTCTTATTTTAGCCAGCATCCTAGCCTCATCAACCCCATGGTGTAAATTAATATGTAATAATTAAATTCATAATAATACTCATACAAGTCATCGGAGAGCCTCAAAAATGTCTGCCTCTGGCTTTTACAGAAAAGGTACTATTTACTGTTTGAATCTATTTTCTGTTCCTTTATGTCTTCATGTGGATTCCCCTATCGACTGGCCTCTAAACTACTGTTTGATTTAGACGCTCCTGAAGGGCAGTGCACCGAGTAAGAGTGGCATGACCTGACCATTACTAACTTTATTACCTTTGTCTTTTGTTCCTACCACCATGAAATAAAATGTCAAACAGACCTGACTCTGTCGCCTGTCTCCGTGGAATCCATCTCCTTCCGTCGAAACAACATAAGGATTACTTAACGGCTTCATAAGCAATGCATAACGGCATTATAAGCACTACCTAAACATTGATCGACGCTTACTGCACACGGTATGTCAATAACATAAATTTTACTCATGCTTATTAAAGTGTTAATGACTCCTAACAAACCTTATGTAGTTACTCTTGGATGGTTGAATTATAAATATAAATTAGGAGTTGTCTGTGCAGTATGAACTGGGGCCTTTATAATTCAAGCCATAGCTTAATGAGAACTCGTGTAGGGCACACATCTAACATACGAGTACCTCCACAGATAACTATGAGTTCAGGACTAATGTAAAGCTGGAATGTCAACATGTGCTTTGGGTGAGAAAATTAGATGGACAGGCAGGCAGTAATGCCAATCTCATTATTATTCTGAGTTCAACTCAAGTGGGATTTTGGACTGGCATCAGAGTGTAAAGCCTCCAGCCAGCTAAGCACATTTCAAGATTTGTTATTTTTAACAGGGAATACATTATGAAATTATTATTTTTACAAAGGTCAAAGGAGATTTATGAATTATGCAACAATGCCGGGCCTTCAGTAGATATCCTGAGCAGCAGAAGAGAGATGGAGTGGGGGGAAAAGTGCCTGGAGATGTGTGGGGGGAAAAGCAATTTCATCCATGAGCCTTTCTCATGACATAACTGCACAAATAAAAACAGACTGTGTTTGATTTCTGCGGTCCAACGTGAAGTAATGATGAAATTATCCGAGCTCTGATAAGAGGGATCTTTTCTCTTTGGGAGGGGGGTTTCTAGCTAGGCCACCACACACCTTTCTGTCAATGGCAACCTGGATGTCACATAGCAATAAATCTGCTAATTCCATTGTAGTCCATTTTAGTGGATCTATCAGTTTAACTGTGAGTGAGGGAAGGACAGTGGAAATGGGTAAAGGAAACCATTTCAAAGTATTTGGACCCAGCCTTGGTCTGCACAACAGTGTCCTCTCTATACATTCTCAACATTCTGTTAGTAAACTCAACCTCAAACATGTCCACGGCATATTCAAATCAAGTTTATTTATAAAGCCCTTCTTACATCAGCTGATGTCACAAAGTGCTGTACAGAAACCCAGCCTAAAACTCCAAACAGCAAGCAATGCAGGTGTAGAAGCACAGTGGCTAGGAAAAACTCCCTAGAAAGGCCAGAACCTAGGAAGAAACCTAGAGAGGAACCAGGCTATGAGGGGTGGCGAGTCCTCTTCTGGCTGTGTCGCATGGAGATTATAACAGAACATGGCCAAGATGTTCAAATTTTCCAGCAGGGTCAAATAATACAATTCACAGTGGTTGTCGAGGGTGCAACAGGTAAGCACCTCAGAAGTAAATGTTAGTTGGCTTTTCATAGCTGATCATTCAGACTATCTCTACCACTCCTGCTGTCTCTAGAGAGTTGAAAACAGCACGTCCGGAGAACAGGTCAGGGTTCCACAGCCAGAGGCAGAACAGTTGAAACTGGAGCAGCAGCACGGCCAGGTGGACTGGGGACAGCAAGGAGTCATCAGGCCAGGTAGTCCTGAGGCATGGTCCTAGGGCTCAGGTCCTCCGAGAATATTCTGTTAATTGAAAATGCAACAAACCTTTCTCCATGGCTCTCAAGTTATCTATTTTGGCTTTAAGACCCGTCCCTAGAATTCCCTAAAAGAGCAATGACATATCAATTACATTTGAATTCAACAGAACTCCCACTGTGTTGTGTTACTGGTGCGGTATAGAGTACCACAGTATGAATTATAATACCCGTAAAACCTAGGGGTCAAATGGTTCCAATCGTTTCACCATTCATTTTTCCATAGGGGATTCTAGGAACACTTTAAATAAGGGCTGTGTTTCATATCGACTTACCCTGGCATGACGTTTTGATATTTGCCTGTATTTACAACCCCAAAAATGAAATGCTAATTTGCTGTTAATGAGGCTATCATACATGAGGCTATCAAACTACAGATGCCTGTCTCAAGCTTTACGTCACTCACTAAGCCATGATGATCTGGATGAGTCTGTCGAATCAAGGTGAAGGTAAGAATCTCTGGATTAAAGAGCTGAATTATCTGTTAGCTAAATTTAGTAATTAATAAATTGCCTATATTTATTTAAATTCACAATTCTGTGAACTGTCTTGGGCAAGTTTTTAATTTACTGTATTTAATACATGTTATTAAGCCAGCTAGCTCATGGTTAGCTGGTTAACAATATTAGTCTGGCTAGATAGCTACATTAGCTGTCTGTCTAGCCATTTAAATGCATGAAAAAATGAGTTTAGCTTTCTTTGGCTTTTATAAACCAACAAGGCAGCTTGCTAGTTAACTCGTTTGCTAACTTAGATGGTGAGCAAGGCGTCCTTGATAATGTTTGTATCTGTGGGTGAGGGGTGGGTCGCCTACTTCAATTCTACTTGACTTGTACAGTAGCTACCCTAGAATTATTTGGATTATTTGGATTAGCATCCTCTCTTGAGTCAACAGTGCTTTACTTTACTGTGTTTTCTGTTACCCTCTTAACAGCAGATCATTAGTAGAGCTAGCAGGCAATATTGATGCAGGAAAAATACAATCAATACAGATACATCACATTATTATTGTGGATGATATTATATCAATACTTAGACTCCAAGTATCGATGTGTAATTTTTTAAATAAAAACTAAGTTAGCCAAAATAGTGAGCCAACATGTTTTTAGCACTTATTTCCCTGACTGATCAGAACTCCTTTTCTCATGTTCTCTCTTGTCTCTCTGCAGCAGACACGTACTGAGCAATATGCTTGGAATGTCAAACCGCAATAAAATCACAGTATCGAATCGCAATACATATCGAATTGTGAGAATCAGGCCTCCCGAGTGGCGCAGCGGTCTACGGTACTGCATCGCAGTCCTAGCTGCGTCACTACAGATCCTGGTTCGATCCCAGGCTGTGTCGCAGCCGGCTGCGAAAGGGAGACCCATGACGAGGCGCACAATTAGCCCAGAGTCATCTGAGTTAGGTGAGGGTTAGGCTGGCCGGGTTGTTCTTCTCCCATTGTGCTCAAGCAACTCCTGTGGCAGGCCAGGCACAATGCACACTGACATGGTCGCCAGGTGTACAGTGTTTCTTCCAACACATTGGAGTGTCTTGCTTCCGGGCTAAGCGAGCATTGTGTCAAGAAGCAGTGCGGCTTGGCGGGGTAGTGTTTCGGATAATGCACGGCTCTTGAACTTCGTCTCTCCCGAGTCTGTATGGGAGTTGCAGCGATGGGACAAGACTGTAACTACCAATTGGCCATCACGAAATTGGTGAGAAGAAGGGGTAAAACAATTACATCGAAACAATATATATGAATACAATTTTGAAAAAAAGGTTGGTGAGAATCACAATACAGTGGTAAGAAAAAGTATGTGAACCCTTTGGAATTATCTGAATTTCTGCATAAATTTGTCATAAAATAGATCTGATCTTCATCTAAGTCACAACAATAGACAAACTCAGTGGGCTTAAACTAATAACACACAAAGTATTGTATTTTTCTTGTTTATATTGAATACATAATTTCAACATTCACAGCGTAGGTTGGAAAAAGTATGTGAACCCCTAGGCTAATGACTTCTCCAAAAGATAATTGGAGTCAAGAGTCAGCTAACCTGGAGTCCAATCAATAGACAAACACAGTGTGCTTAAACTAATAACACACAAAGTATTGTATTTTTCTTGTCTATATTGAATACATCATTTAAACATTCACAGCGTAGGTTGGAAAAAGTATGTGAACCCCTAATGACTTCTCCAAAAGCTAATTGTCAGTCAGCTAACCTGGAGTACAATCATTGAGACGAGATTGGAGATGTTGGTTAGAGCTGCCCTGCCCTATGAAAAACACTCACAAAATGTGAGTTTGCTATTCACAAGAAGCATTGACTGAAGTGAACCATGCCTCGAACAAAAGAGATCTCAGAAGACCCAAGATTAAGAATTGTTGACTTGCATAAAGCTGAAAAGGGTTGCAAAGTATCTCTAAAAGCCTTGATGTTCATCAGTACATGGTTGTTGAGTTGTTTGGAAGGAAGGAACACACAACACTATGTGTGGAGAAAAAAAGGCACAGCACACCAACATCAAAACCTCATCCCAACTGTAAAGTATGGTGAAGGGATCATCATGGTTTGGAGCCGCTTTGCTGCCTCAGGGCCTGGACAGCTTGCTATCGTCGACGGAAAAATGAATTCCCAAGTTTATCAAGACAATTTGCAGGAGAATGTAAGGCTGTCTGTCTGCCAATTGAAGATCAACAGGAGTTGGGTGAGGCAACAGGACAACGACCCAAAACACAGAAGTAAATCAACAACAGAATGGCTTCAACAGAAGAAAATACGGCTTCTGGAGTGGCCCAGTCCTGGCCCAGTCCTGACCTCAACGCGATTGTGATGCTGTGGCATGACCTCAAGAGAGCGGTTCACACCCAATATCCCAAGAATATTGCTGAAGGCAAATTGTAAAGAGGAATGGTCCAAAATTCCTCCTGAACATTGTGCAGGTCTGATCCACAACTACAGAAAATGTTTGGTTGAGGTTATTGCTGTCAATGGAGGGTTAACCAGTTATTAAAACCAAGGGTTCACATACTTTTCAAACCCTGCACTGTGAATGTTTACACGGTGTGTTCAATAAAGATATGGAAAAATGTAATTGTTTGTGTTATTAGTTTAAGCATACTGTATTGTTGTGACTTAGATGAAGATGACTTAGATGAAGATCAGATCAAATGTTTTGACAAATTTATGCAGAAGTCCAGGTAATTCCAAAGGGTTCACATACTTTTTCTTGCCACTCTGCATATCGTATCGCTATCTAAGTATCTTGATAATATCGTATCGTGAGATCCCTGGAAATTCCCAGCCCTAGTAGGCAAGGTTATGAAACCTTATTTAGTCCTACATGCTATGGTGGGTTTTAAATTAGTTGGTATTCACGTTTGTTTTTTGAGTTAGAATTACTGTCATATTATTGATGCCAAATTGCAAACCTTATTTGCACCTTCTCTGTTCCAGAACCAATGGGTGTGCCTGAGTCTTATCACCTCTCAACTAGATAAACTGTTGCAACCTGGAAGACTTTTCTCATGCTTTGGTCTGTTTGGCAGGAAGTCCTGATGAGCAGGAGTCCGTGAAAGGTTTTGTCCCAGCCCAGCTCTAACACCTGATCAACATAATCCATTGACCATAACATTGACCATAATCAACATAACAAATTACGGCAATAGGCTACGGTTTGTAATCAGGTATGATCTGGGTTGGAACAAAAAGCTAATACTGTCTCCTGCCATTCAGATCTGGTGCTGTCCACTATTTTAAGTAATTCTGCACAATGGTATACATACCACATGCTCCACTCTCAAGTTGAAGTTGAACTTGTTGACTGATGCAAAGGCTACTAAGAAGAACGGAGCAGGTGCGGACCAGAAGACTGCAGCCAAGGCAGCGCTGGTCCACACTTGCCTTGTCTGTCGGGTGTGGTGTATTGGCTGGTACTGTATGTACCATTAGGTTCCTTTCCATTTGTAAGCTATTGTACTGGCCTTTGTGGAATAGTCTTTCGTATGTGTAGAACATAAAATGGGGTGCTGGAGTGTGTAGAAATTTGTATTGATTTGTTCACCATTTGTGTCATTTTTTTATTCAGTCTAAGCCACAGATGAACTTCCTCCATTTTGTACTTGACCTTTATAGATGCAGACCCAAATACATTCAAACAGCACTTTGAGAGCAAACATCCCAAGTCTCCAATGGTCCCAGTACTGGTTGATGTACAGTGACCACACACACTCAAATGGACCTACAGCTGGGGTAAGATTCTTCCATCATTAACACACGTAAACCACCATGTTATCAACAAAATGCTGACCTCAATGATTAAGTTGTATTATGTATGGTTCAATCTGTGGAAATGCTGTGATCACTCATCGTCTTTAACGTTGTGATTCACAGACACTCGATGACCACGATTTGAATGACGTCGAGGGACACACACTGAGGCCCCGAGTATGACTGGACATGGGCCGGATATTTGTGACAACAGCATAAAAGGGGTGCAGAAGCACTCCAGCACCCCATTTTATGTTTATGTTAATTTCATGGCCAACCATCCCTCCAGCTGCCCCTTATTCCACACTTTGCCTTTTACATCTCATGCTCCCTCAACTTCGGACACTTCTCCATCTTATCTCTATAAACCCACCCTACCTTCACCTATTTTCCCTATGCTGCTTCCTTCTTCTCCTGATTTGTAGACTCTGTAACACATTCAAAGGCGCTTACACACTGCGAGGAAATCAACATACCTTAAGTGTACCAGTGGTCCCAGTTGATGTCAGCTCGAATGTTGTCATTAAAACATTGTTTGATTGGTTGAAAATATTAGCTCTTCTCATTAGTCAACCATTTGCGGTGGGCGTTCTAGACTCCAGCTAATTCCATCTTTTGGCGCCTCGTGCGCCGAGCCAGCGGCGCCGCTCACGGGAGCGAGCACCACAAACCAGTGTCCTCCTTTTGGGGTTCAGACTGAACGCAGGGGTAAATGTGCTGCTCACAATTGACAGCAGCAACATGGACCTGTTGTCTTGAGATATTGCTCGCCTGAGGTAGAATACCTCATGATAAACTGTAGACCACACTAAACCACACTATCTACCAAGAGAGGTCTCATCTATATTATTCGTAGCCGTCTATTTACCGCCACAAACCGATGATGGCACTAAGACGGCTCTCAACAAGCTGTATAAGGTCATAAGCAAACAAGGAAATGCTCATCCAGAGGTGGTGCTCCTTGTGCCCGGGCACTTTAATGCAGCCAAACTTAAATCCGTTTTACCTCATTTCTACCAACATGTTACATCCAGTGCAACCAGAGGGAAAAAAACTCTAGACCACCTATACTCCAGACAGAGAGATGCATAAAAAGCTCTCCCTCGCCCTCCATTTGGCAAATCTGACCATAATTCTATGCTCCTGATTACTGCTTACAAGCAAAAACTAAAGCAGGACGTACCAGTCACTCGCTCAATACTGACGTGGTCAGATGAAGCAGATGCTACACTACAGGACTGTTTGGCTAGCACAGACTGGAATATGTTCCGGGATTCATCCAATGGCATTGAGGAGTATACCACCTCAGTCACCGGCTTCATCAATAAGTGCATCGACGACATCGTCTCCGCAGTGACCGTACGTACATTTCCCAACCAGAACCCATGGATTACAGGCAACATCTGCACCGAGCTAAAGGGTAGAGCTGCCGCTTTCAAGGAGCGGGACAATAATCCAAATGCTTATAAGAAACCCTACTATGCCCTCAGACGAAACATCAAACAGGCAAAGTGTCAATACAGGACTAAGATTGAATCCTACTACATCGGCTCTGATGCTCATTGGATGTGACAGGGCTTGAAAAATATTACGGACCACAAAAGGAACCGCGGCCGCAAGCTGCCCAGTGATGTGAGCCTAACAGACGAGCTAAATTACTTTCATGCTCGCTTCGAGGCAAGCAACAATGAAGCATGCATGAGAGCAACAACTGCTTCGGAAGACTGTGTGATCCCACTCTCTGTGCTGATGTGAGTAAGACCTTTAAACAGGTCAACATTCAAAAAGCTGCAGGGCCAGATGGATTACCAGGGAGTGTACTCAATGTATGCACGGACCAACTGGCAAATCAAATCAAATCAAATTTTATTTGTCACATACACATGGTTAGCAGATGTTAATGCGAGTGTATCGAAATGCTTGTGCTTCTAGTTCCGACAATGCAGTAATAACCAACAAGTAATCTAGCTAACAATTCCAAAACTACTACCTTATAGACACAAGTGTAAGGGGATAAAGAATATGCACATAAAGATATATGAATGAGTGATGGTACAGAGCGGCATAGGCAAGATACAGTAGATGGTATTGAGTGCAGTATATACATATGAGATGATTATGTAAACAAAGTGGCATAGTTATAGTGGCTAGTGATACATGTATTACATAAAGATGCAGTAGATGATATAGAGTACAGTATATACATATACATATGAGATGAATAATGTAGGGTATGTAACATTATATTAGGTAGCATTGTTTAAAGTGGCTAGTGATATATTTTACATCATTTCCCATCAATTCCCATTATTAAAGTGGCTGGAGTTGAGTCAGTGTGTTGGCAGCAGCCACTCAATGTTAGTGGTGGCTGCTTAACAGTCTGATGGCCTTGAGATAGAAGCTGTTTTTCAGTCTCTCGGTCCCAGCTTTGATTCACCTGTACTGACCTTGCCTTCTGGATGATAGCGGGGTGAACAGGCAGTGGCTCGGGTGGTTGTTGTCCTTGATGATCTTTATGGCCTTCCTATGACATCGGGTGGTGTAGGTGTCCTGGAGGGCAGGTAGTTTGCCCCCGGTGATGCGTTGTGCAGACCTCACTACCCTCTGGAGAGCCTTACGGTTGTGGGCGGAACAGTTGCCGTACCAGACGGTGATACAGCCCGACAGGATGTTCTCGATTGTGCATCTGTAGAAGTTTGTGAGTGCTTTAGGTGACAAGCCAAATTTCTTCAGCCTCCTGAGGTTGAAGAGGCGCTGCTGCGCCTTCTTCACGATGCTGTCTGTGTGGGTGGACCAATTCAGTTTGTCTGTGATGTGTACGCCGAGGAACTTAAAACCTACTACCCTCTCCACTACTGTTCCATCGATGTGGATAGGGGGGTGTTCCCTCTGCTGTTTCCTAAAGTCCACAATCATCTCCTTAGTTTTGTTGACGTTGAGTGTGAGGTTATTTTCCTGACACCACACTCCGAGGGCCCTCACCTCCTCCCTGTAGGCCGTCTCGTCGTTGATGGTAATCAAGCCTACCACTGTTGTGTCGTCCGCAAACTTGATGATTGAGTTGGAGGCGTGCGTGGCCACGCAGTCGTGGGTGAACAGGGAGTACAGGAGAGGGCTCAGAACGCACCCTTGTGGGGCCCCAGTGTTGAGGATCAGCGGGGTGGAAATGTTGTTGCCTATCCTCACCACCTGGGGGCGGCCCGTAAGGAAGTCCAGTACCCAGTTGCACAGGGCGGGGTCGAGACCCAAGGTCTCGAGCTTGATGACGAGCATGGAGGGCACTATGGTGTTAAATGCCGAGCTGTAGTCGATGAACAGCATTCTCACATAGGTATTCCTCTTGTCCAGATGGGTTAGGGCAGTGTGCAGTGTGGTTGAGATTGCATCGTCTGTGGACCTATTTGGGCGGTAAGCAAATTGGAGTGGGTCTAGGGTGTCAGGTAGGGTGGAGGTGATATGGTCCTTGACTAGTCTCTCAAAGCACTTCATGATGACGGAAGTGAGTGCTACGGGGCGGTAGTCGTTTAGCTCAGTTACCTTAGCTTTCTTGGGAACAGGAACAATGGTGGCCCTCTTGAAGCATGTGGGAACAACAGACTGGGATAGGGATTGATTGAATATGTCCGTAAACACACCAGCCAGCTGGTCTGCGCATGCTCTGAGGGCGCGGGTGGGGATGCCGTCTGGGCCTGCAGCCTTGCGAGGGTTGACACGTTTAAATGTTTTCCTCACTTCGGCTGCAGTGAAGGAGAGTCCACATGTTTTAGTTGCGGGCCGTGTCAGTGGCACTGTATTGTCCTCAAAGCGGGCAAAAAAGTTATTTAGTCTGCCTGGGAGCAAGACATCCTGGTCCGTAACTGGGCTGG
This sequence comes from Oncorhynchus mykiss, assembly GCF_013265735.2. Lineage (NCBI taxonomy): Eukaryota > Metazoa > Chordata > Actinopteri > Salmoniformes > Salmonidae > Oncorhynchus > Oncorhynchus mykiss. The sequence goes on along the minus strand of NC_048580.1, from coordinate 35,464,405 downwards.
TTTTCTTTTTGTAATCCGTGATTGACTGTAGACCCTGCCACATACCTCTTGTGTCTGAGCCGTTGAATTGAGATTCTACTTTGTCTCTATACTGACGCTTTAGCTTGTTTGATTGCCTTGCGGAAGGAATAGTTACACTGTTTGTATTCGGTCATGTTTCTGGTCACCTTGCCCTGATTAAAAGCAGTGGTACGGGCTTTCAGTTTCACGCGAATGCTGCCATCAATCCACGGTTTCTGGTTTGGGAATGTTTTAATCGTTGCTATGGGAACGACATCTTCAACGCACGTTCTAATGAACTCACTCACCGAATCAGCGTATTCGTCAATGTTGTTGTCTGACGCAATACGAAACATATCCCAGTCCACGTGATGGAAGCAGTCTTGGAGTGTGGAATCAGATTGGTCGGACCAGCGTTGAACAGACCTCAGCGCGGGAGCTTCTTGTTTTAGTTTCTGTCTGTAAGCAGGGATCAACAAAATGGAGTCGTGGTCAGCTTTTCCGAAAGGAGGGCGGAGCAGGGCCCTATATGCGTTGCGGAAATTAGAATAGCAGTGATCCAAGGTTTTTCCAGCCCTGGTTGCGCAATCGATATGCTGTCTTGTTTTCAGATTAGCCTTGTTAAATGATGGTGTTGGTGTGAGCCATGACCAACCTTTCAAAGCACTTCATGACTACCGACGTGAGTGCTACAAGGCGGTAGTCATTTAGGCAGGTTACCTTTGCTTTCTTGGGCACAGGGACTATGGTAGTCTGTTTGAAGCATGTAGAATCAGTCAAGGAGAGGTTGAAAATGTAATTGAAGACTCTTCATTGTAGCTGGGGATTTTAACAAGGCTAATCTGAAAACAAGACTCCCTCAATTTTATCAGCATATCGATTGCGCAACCAGGGGTGGAAAAACCTTGGATCACTGCTATTCTAACTTCCGCAACGCATATATACTCCCTGTTCACCCACGACTGCGTGGCCACGCACTCCTCCAACTCAATCATCAAGTTTGCGGACGACACAACAGTGGTAGGCTTGATTACCAACAACGACGAGACGGCCTACAGGGAGGAGGTGAGGGCCCTCGGAGTGTGGTGTCAGGAAAATAACCTCACACTCAACGTCAACAAAACTAAGGAGATGATTGTGGACTTCAGGAAACAGCAGAGGGAACACCCCCCTATCCACATTGATGGAACAGTAGTGGAGAGGGTAGTACGTTTTAAGTTCCTCGGCGTACACATCACAGACAAACTGAATTGGTCCGCCCACACAGACAGCATCGTGAAGAAGGCGCAGCAGCGCCTCTTCAACCTCAGGAGGCTGAAGAAATTTGGCTTGTCACCTAAAGCACTCACAAACTTCTACAGATGCACAATCGAGAGCATCCTGTCGGGCTGTATCACCGCCTGGTACGGCAACTGCTCCGCCCACAACCGTAAGGCTCTCCAGAGGGTAGTGAGGTCTGCACAACGCATCACCGGGGGCAAACTACCTGCCCTCCAGGACACCTACACCACCCGATGTCATAGGAAGGCCATAAAGATCATTAAGGACAACAACCACCCGAGCCACTGCCTGTTCACCCCGCTATCATCCAGAAGGCGAGGTCAGTACAGGTGCATCAAGCTGGGACCGAGAGACTGAAAAACAGCTTATATCTCAAGGCCATCAAACTGTTAAACAGCCACCACTAACATTGAGTGGCTGCTGCCAACACACTGACTCAACTCCAGCCACTTTAATAATGGGAATTGATGAGAAATGATGTAAAATATATCACTAGCCACTTTAAACAATGCTACCTAATATAATGTTTACATACCCTACATTATTCATCTCATATGTATATGTATATACTGTACTCTATATCATCTACTGCATCTTTATGTAATACATGTATCACTAGCCACTTTAACTATGCCACTTTGTTTACATACTCATCTCATATGTATATACTGCACTCAATACCATCTACTGTATCTTGCCCATGACGCTCTGTACCATCACTCACTCATATATCTTTATGTACATATTCTTTATCCCCTTACACTTGTGTGTATAGGGTAGTAGTTTTGGAATTGTTAGCTAGATTACTTGTTGGTTATTACTGCATTGTCGGAACTAGAAGCACAAGCATTTCGCTACACTCGCATTAACATCTGCTAACCATGTGTATGTGACAAATAAAATTTGATTTGATGCCAGAAACCCTAGACCCACTCCAATTTGCATACCACCATAACAGATATGACGCAATCTCAATCACACTAGACAATGCCCATTCACACCTGGACAAAAGGAACACCTATGTTCAACACCATAGTGCTCACAAAGCTCATCATTGAGCTAAGGACACTTGAACATAAACACCTCCCTCTGCAACTGGATCCTGGACTTCCTGACAGGCTGCCCACAGGTGGTAAGGGTAGGCAAAAACACATCTGCCATGCTGATCCTCAACACGGGGGCCCCTCAAGGGTGTGAGCTTAGTCCTCTCTTGTACTCCCTGTTCACCTACAACTGCGTGGCCAAACACGACTCCAACACCATCATTTAGTTTGTTGACGACACAACAGCCTGATCACCGACATCCATGAGACAGCCTATAGGGAGGAGGTCAGAGACCTGGCAGTGTGGTGCCAGGACAACAACCTCTCCCTCAATGTGAGCAAGACAAAGAAACTGATCGTTGACTTCAAGAAAAGGAGGGCCCAACAGGCCCCCATTAACATCAACGGGGCTGAAGTGGAGCGGGTCGAGAGTTTCAAATTCCTTGGTGTCCAGATCACCAACGAACTATCATGGTCCAAACACACCAAGAGAGTTGTGAAGAGGGCACAACAACATATTTCCCCCTCAGGAGACTGAAAAGATTTGGCATGGGTTCCCCCATTTCTACAGCTGCACCATCGAGAGCACCCTGACCGGTTGCGTCACTGCCTGGTATGGCAACTGTTTGGCATCTGACCGTAAGGAGCTACAGAGGGTAGTGCGTACGGCCCAGTACATCACTGGGGCCAAGCTTCCTGACATCCAGGACCTATATACCAGGCGGTGTCAGAGGAAGGCCCAAAAAATTGTCAAAGATTCCAGTCACCCAAGTTATAGACTGTTCTCTCTTAGGCATGTTTTGGGTCTTTTAAATGTGTTTCTAATTCTGCTGGAGTTAACCTACAGTGCCTTGCAAAAGTATTCATCCCCCTTGGCATTTTCCCTATTTTGTTGCATTACAACCTGCAATTTGAATGGATTTTTATTTGGATTTCATGTAACAAACATACACAAAATAATTCAAATTGGTGAAGTGAAATTTAAAAAATAGCTTGTTTCAATAATAAATAAAAAATATTAAACGGAAAAGTGGTGTGTGCATATGTATTCAACCCTTTTGCTATGAAGCCCCTAAGTCAGAAGTCACATAATTAGTTTAATAAAAGTCCACCCGTTTGCAATATCAGTATCACATGATCTGTCACATGATCTCAGTATATATACCTGTTCTGAAAAGCCCCAGAGTCTGCAACACCACTAAGCAAGGCGCGCCACCAAGCAAGCGGCACTAAGAAGACCAGCGAGCTCTCCAGACAGGTCAGGGACAAAGTTGGGGTTGGGTTATAAAAAAATATCCAAAATGTTGAACATCCCACGGAGCACCATTAAATCCATTATTACAAAATGGAAAGAATACGGCACCACACACAAACCTGCCAAGTGAGGGCAGCCCACCAAAACTCACAGACCAGGCAAGGAGGGCATTAATTAGAGAAGCAATAAAGAGACCAAAGATAACCCTGAAGGAGCTGTAAAGCTCCACAGCGGAGAATGGAGTATCTGTCCATAGGACCACTTTAAGCCGTACACTCCACAGAGCTGGGCTTTACAGAAGAGTGGCCAGAAAAAAGCCATTGCTTAAAGAAAAAAATAGGCAAACACGTTTGGTGTTCGCCAAAAGGCATGTGGGAGACTAACCAAACATATGGAAGAAGGTACTCTGGTCAAATGAAACAAAAATTTAGCTTTTTGGACATCAAGGAAAATGCTATGTCTGGCGCAAACCCAACACCCCTCATCACCCTGAGAACACCATTCCCACAGTGAAGCATGGTGGTGGCAGCATCATGCTGTCGGGATGTTTTTCATCGGCAGGGACTTGGAAACTGGTCAGAATTGAAGGAACGGTGGATGGCGCTAAATACAGGGAAAGTCTTGAGGGAAATCTGTTTCAGTCTTCAAGAGATTTGAGACTGGGACGGAGGTTCACCTTCCAGCAGGACAATGACCCTAATCATACTGCTAAAGCAACACTTAAGTGGTTTAAGGGGAGACATTTAAATGTCTTAGAATGGCCTCGTCAAAGCCCAGACCTCAATCCAATTGAGAATCTGTGGTATGACTTAAATATTGCTGTACACCAGCGGAACCCATCCAACTTGAAGGAGCTGGAGCAGTTTTGCCTTGAAGAATGGGCAAAAATTCCAGTAGCTAGATGTGCCAAGCATATAGAGACATACCCCAAGAGACTTGCAGCTGTAATTGCTGCAAAAGGTGGCTCTATAAAGTATTTACTTTGGGGGGTGTTAAAGGTCTGTGTGTAGCTGGAGCAGAGGAGTCAGGTGCAGGACAGCAAAGATGAGTAGTAAAAGTAACTTTCCTCAAAATGACCAAATACATGTAGTAATACCAATCCCACACAAAAGGACCAAAATACATAAAATAAACACGCACAAAAACCATGGGGAAAACAGAGGGTTAAATAATGAACATGTAATTGGGGAATTGAAACCAGGTGTGTAAAACAAAGACAAAACAAATGGAAAATGAAAAGTGGATCGGAGATGGCTAGAAGGCCAGTGACGTCGACCGCCGAACTCCGCCCGAACAAGGAGAGGGATCGACTTCAGCGGAAGTCGTAACAGGGGGTGAATAGTTATGGACACAAGTTTTTTTCCCGTCTTATTTCTTGCTTGTTTCACAGTAAAAAATATTTTGCATCTTCAAAGTGGTAGGCATTTTGTGTAAATCCAATGATACAAACCCTCCAGAAATCTATTTTAATTCTATGTTGTAAGTCAACAAAATAGGAAAAATGCCAAGGGGGGTGAATACTTTCGCAAGCCACTGTAATATTTTATATTAAACCTACCTTACGCATCCAGTTGTTTCTCAATTTGTAACTCACCCACCCAAAATCACAACATGACGTTTTACATTTTGTGTTATTTGTGCTGGTGTCAACGGTGGGTGTAGCTTGTGCATGGAAATCCAGCGCAGGAGAGCAGAGATGAGTGAATACAAAGCACTTTACTGAGGCAAATAGTACGACCAGAACGCAACAGCGTCACCAAAACCAAATGCCCAAAACAAGTAAGGCCCCAAACAAAGTACAAAGTACCGGCTGCCACAAAACACAGGTATACATAAAACCTGGCACTAACCAGCCGGAAGCGTGCCAACCTCGACAAATAAACAATACCCCACACAGACATGGAGGGAACAGAGGGCTAAATACACATAGTAATTATGAGGAGACATAAACCATGTGTGGAGGAAAACAAGACAAAACAAATGGAAAATGAAAGGTGGAGCGGCGATGGCTAGAAGACCGGTGATGTCAACCGCCGAACGCCGCCCGAACAAGGAGAGGGACCGACTTCAGCGGAAGTCGTGATAGCTGGTCTAATTCCTAAAATGGAAAAGCAGAAGAATATGTTAAGTTCTCAGATAGTGATAATAATTAATATGGTGCTCTTCGATGTTCGAGGTTTGTGGCATTGATTGATACTTCAAGTCAGATGTCTTTATGTTATGTACAGTATAAAAGGCATATTGTATGCGTTGTTTATTATGCGTTGTTTATTATTTTGATTTTTTTTAAACAATGTAATTTATTGGAATTCAGGTTTTTGATGTGATTGACTAGGTGCATTCTTGTCAAATAAATACACTTATTCATTCTTGATTATGGATACTGCAATGAGTTAATTTGGCTTTGAATCTGCAACAGAACATGTCAAAATTTAGTGCATTATGACACTATGAATTGAAATACATTTCATATCATTCATATAGTTGGCAGACATTATAAAGGATTAAATATGCTTCTACACCTGCATTGCTTGCTGTTTGGGGTTTTAGGCTGGGTTTCTGTACAGCACTTTGAGATATCAGCTGATGTACGAAGGGCTATATAAATAAATTTGATTTGATTTGATATAGACCTCCACCGGCTGAAGGAGAAGAGGATCTAGTAAAATACAGGTATGTTGCTAATATCATCTAGGTAGGTAGGTAGCTAGCTAGCTTCTTTGAAAAAAACTAGCCTAGTATTCATGAAAAATTGTAAATATCTGACTGCTACTACGAAAGTATTCTGTACAAGATACAAGAACAAATGCATAAATATGACAACAAATATTAGTTAAATAAAATATGGAACAGTAAATGAAAATGGGAGCGTGCAATTGGAATGCAGGAATGTCCACCAGAACTGTTGCCAGAAAATGGAGTATACATTTTTTTCCATATGCCACCACCGTCATTTTAGAGAATTTGTCAGTACGTCCAACCGGCCTTACAACCGCAGACCACATGTACCCACGCCAGCCCAGGACCTCCACACCTGCTTCATCACCTGCGGGATCATCTAAGGGGGTGCTGAAGAGTATTTCTGTCAGTAATAAAGCCATTTTGTGGGGAAAAACTCACTCTGATTTGCTAGGCCTGGCTCCCCAGTGGGTGGGTGTATGCCCTCCCAGACCCACCCATGGCTGTGCCCCTGCCCAGTCATGTGAAATCCATAGATGATGGCCTAATTAATGTATTTAAATTGACTGATTTCCTTTTATAAACTGTAACTCAGTAAAATCTTTGAAAATGTTGCATGTTGCATTTATATTTTTGTTCAGCATATACAGTGGGGAGAACAAGTATTTTGATACACTGCCGATTTTGCAGGTTTTCATACTTACAAAGCATATAGAGGTCTGTAATTTTTATCATAGGTACACTTCAACTGTGAGACGGAATCTAAAAAAAAATCCAGAAAATCACATTGTATGGTTTTTAAGTAATTAATGTGCATTTTATTGCATGACATAAGTATTTGATCACCTACTAACCAGTAAGAATTACGGCTCTCACAGACCTGTTAGTTTTTCTTTAAGAAGCCCTCCTGTTCTCCACTCATTACCTGTATTAACTGCACCTGTTTGAACTCGTTGCCTGTATAAAAGACACCTGTCCACACACTTTATCAAACAGACTCCAACCTCTCCACAATGGCCAAGACCAGAGGGCTGTGTAAGGACATCAGGGATAAAATTGTAGACATGCACAAGGCTGGGATGGGCTACAGGACAGTAGGCAAGCAACTTGGTGAGAAGGCAACAACTGTTGGCGCAATTATTAGAAAATGGAAGAAGTTCAAGATGACGGTCAATAAACCTCGGTCTGGGGCTCCATGCAAGATCTCACCTCGTGGGGCATCAATGATCATGAGGAAGGTGAGGGATCAGCCCAGAACTACACGGCAGGACCTGGTCAATGACCTGAAGAGAGCTGGGACCACAGTCTCAAAGAAAACCATTAGTAACACACTACGCCGGCATGGATTAAAATCCTGCAGCGCACGCAAGGTCCCCTTGCTCAAGCCAGCACATGTCCAGGCCCGTCTGAAGTTTGCCAATGACCATCTGGATGATCCAGAGGAGGAATGAGAGAAGGTCATGTGGTCTGATTAGACAAAAATAGAGCTTTTTGGTCTAAACTCCACTCGCTGTGTTTGGAGGAAGAAGAAGGATTAGTACAACCCCAAGAACACCATCCCAACCGTGAAGCCTGGAGGTGGAAACATCATTCTTTGGGGATGCTTTTCTGCAAAGGGGACAGGACGACTGCACCGTATTGAGGGGAGGATGGATGGGGCCATGTATTGCAAGATCTTGGCCAACAACCTCCTTCCCTCAGTAAGAGCATTGAAGATGGGTCGTGGCTGGGTCTTCCAGCATGACAACGACCCGAAACACACAGCCAGGGCAACTAAGGAGTGGCTCCGTAAGAAGCATCTCAAGGTCTTGGAGTGGCCTAGCCAGTCTCCAGACCTGAACCCAATAGAAAATCTTTGGAGGGAGCTGAAAGTCCGTATTGCCCAGCGACAGCCCCGAAACCCAAAGGATCTGGAGAAGGTCTGTTTGGAGGAGTGGGCCAAAATCCCTGCTGCAGTGTGTGCAAACCTGGTCAAGAACTACAGGAAAGGTTTCTGTACCAAATATTAAGTTCTGCTTTTCTGATGTATCAAATACTTATGTCATGCAATACAATGCAAATTAATTACTTAAAAATCATACAATGTGATTTTCTGGATTTTTGTTGAAGTGTACCTATGATAAAAATACAGACCTCTACATGCTTTGAAAGTAGGAAAACCTGCAAAATCAGCAGTGTATCAAATACTTGTTCTCCCCACTGTATCAGTGCAAAGGAAATCCATAGAGGAGAGAAAGCCCTGTGGCTTCAGACAATTGCATAACCCCATTCCCCAGCAGATTAACCTCTTGTTGATAACCACACAGCCTGGTGACGTCAATGCTGCTGCAGCCATGGAAGCTCTGACTGAGATTCCTTTCGCTCTGACTGAGGAGCACTCTCTCTCTCAATTCAATTCAATTCAAGGGGCTTTATTGGCACGGGAAACATATGTTAACGTTGCCAAAGCAAGTGAAGAGGATAATATACAAAAGTGAAATAAACAATAAATATTAACAGTAGACATTACACTCATAAAAGTTCCAAAAGAATAATGACATTACAAATGGCATTATGTATGTATAGAGTGTAACGAGATGTGCAAATGATTAAATTACAAAAGGGAAAATAAATAAACATAAATATGGGTTGTATTTACAATGGTGTTTGTTCTTCACTGGTTGCCCTTTTCTTGTGGCAACAGGTCACACATCTTGCTGCTGTGATGGCACACTGTGGTATTTCACCCAGTAGATATGGGAGTTTATCAAAATCAGGTTTGTTTTCGAATTCTTTGTGGATCTGTGTAATCAGAGGGAAATATGTGTCTCTAAATGGTCATACATTTGGCAGGAGGTTAGGAAGTGCAGCTCAGTTTCCACCTCATTTTGTGGGCTGTTTGCACATAGCCTGTCTTCTCTTGAGAGCCAGGTCTGCTTACGGTGGCCTTTCTCAATAGCAAGGCTATGCTCACTGAGTCTGTACATTGTCAAAGCTTTCCTTAAGTTTGGGTCAGTTACAGTGGTCAGGTATTCTGCCACTGTGTGCTCTCTGTTTAGGGCCAAATAGCATTCTAGTTTGCTCCGTTTTTTGTTAATTCTTTCCAATGTGTCAAGTAATTAATTATCTTTTTGTTTTCTCATGATTTGGTTGGGTCTAATTGTGTTGCTGTCCTGGGCCTCTGTGGTGTCTGTTTGTGTTTGTGAACTCTCTCTCTCTTTCTCCGTTTCTACAGTATCTCCCTCCCCCTGCCTCTCAATCCAATTCAATTCAAGGAGCTTATTGGCATGGGAAACATGTGTTAACATTGCCAAAGCAAGTGAAGTAGATAATAAACAGAAGTGAAATAAACAATAAAAATGAACAGTAAACATTAAACTCTCTCACCCCTGTAATTTTTCTTGGCCTCGCTCTTGGCCTCTTCCCCCTCTCCCCTTTTTCCTTTCTCTCTCTACATCTGTCTATCTTATTTTGTCTCCCTCTGTTTCTGTGCTTCTCTCCCTCTCTCTCTCTGCAACCTACAACTTGCCTTCATGCCATTGTAAGATGAAGTGGACAGAGGCAGGCAGAATATTTAAATAGGTTTGCCATTATCCTTGCATTGTTGCTGTTAATAACTCAAAAGGGAGTTCGTGGAGGGCTATTTTCTTATCAAGACTTGCATTTCAATACGAAAATTGGCAGCATTTAGGATACAGAATGTTATTTCAACTAGTTACCTTCTCACGGACTACTCTAATATGATGTGAGGTCCCATGTAGTGATAAGTAGGTCATGATTGAGATTATATAAAATGGTCTTTAATTTGCTTGCCCTCCCCTTTTGGTTTTAGAGGCTATATAATATTGAATTAGATTATATAATACAGACAAATGTTTGATAGGCAATAGGCCTCTACACGCATGCACCAGACACAAGCCCACGCGCCTTCAGTCTGTTCTTCATTGTTCTGCTATTCCACCTGTAAGCGATCTGACATGAACCAAGTGGATATTATGGACACAGTATCGTTTTTTTTAACGACACACTTCAGTCTTTGTGTAAGCCACACCGACCCTTAGTAGAATGAGTATCCCTAACTGTGGGCTTTGGAGGCGGGTTATCCGGGGATATTGTCTTTGGAGTTGAACCTTGTTCTACAACCGCTCTCCCCAGTGCATGCTCGCCAACAGCGACACCGTGAAGCCCTAAAGGGAAGGCTTGCTTTATTTGACTTTCGCTTCTCATTCGACGACAGCTTTCCAAGACTGCTATGACGTCTCGCAGGTAAGACCGGCTTTATCGAAACCAATGGAAGGAACCGGGAATAGTCCTTTCACCCATTATAACAGCGTATCACGACTTATTCCCGGGACTAGCCGTGTTGGACTTGCAGGTTGACGTTTTGACCCATTAAAACGCACAAAGCCCACAATGGTTGCTTCAATTAGTGGTATTGTTTTTGCTTTTGTCGGCATCTTGTATTTGGTATGGCACAAGTTATTGACTGTAAGTTCAGAGTTACAATAACATTGTCATAGACAGTTAGGTTATAGGCTAGTTTACGCTTGTAAGGCTATGGGACATGGCAAAACTCCTGAATATAGATTGATATAAAACGACAACTGTTCATTTGAAAACCAGGAGGGTCTTATTTGCTATAGCACACTAGTTCTCTCTCTCTCTGCTGTGCAGGAAACCACCAGGAGTTGAGCTATGATATCACGGTCCCCGGTTTGGCTTTTGCAGAATGCAAGCTCTGCTTTTGTAGTTGGAATGCAACATACTTGTTCAAATGTAGGTTGGATTGAGCTGGCTAGTTGTTGTATTTAGAAACAATAGGATAGGCCACAAATTAATGACACTTTGGTTTGGTTACATCAGAAATACGTGTTGCATTTTTACCTCAATGTGGTTAAAACCTGTTAGAACAAACATTTGAATGATTTGTAAACCTAAAACAAGTAACCACTATTAACTATTTGGGAGGCTACTGTAGACTAGCTTACATTACTGTCTTAGTTGACACGTGGTTGTTTTACAAAGTATTTCTCGATGATGTTTGAGAAACTTCATTAATTAGTCTTCACATTTAGATTTGATATTATTGTTGAACTATTAGAGCACAGCACACTGTTTGGAATTTACAGATAGGCCTTGATTTAAATTATGTTTGGTATGTTTGTTCAGTGAGGTATTTCATTCACTGACTTTTTGTAATCTGAACAGGACTGGTCAATATCACATTTAAAATTAAGTTATCACCTCAAGTGTGTCCCCTCATATCAGTCATATCAGTAGGAAATAAGATAGTTTTAACCCAGTAAATAAGTAATTTTCAAATGTAGCCTAGTGTCAGTCTCATAAGACAATAGTAAAATCATGAGAATGGGGTTTAGGTAGGCCTATGCTATCCATGACTTGTTTTAGGCAGGCATAACCGCCACAAAACATTGTAGCTCAACCGTAAATTGTTCAATTACAACTGCAGTTTGTAATTGAGTTCAGCAAAGGCTATTGATTGCCATTTCAATCAATACATTTATCTTTATGTACTAGTTCAAACCACCATACATATTATGCTTTTCTGGTAAGTGTGTAAGTGTAATCCTACCTGTCCAGCTGTATACTGTAGTTATGTAAACACTTTTTTGACATGTAGTTGTAACAGTATAATTTTAGACCGTCCCCTCGCCCATACCCGGGCGCGAACCAGGGACCTTCTGCACACATCAACAGTCACCCTCGAAGCATCGTTACCCATCGCTCCACAAAAGCCGCGGCCCTTGCAGAGCAAGGGGAACTACTACTTCAAGGTCTCAGAGCAAGTGACGTCACTGATTGAAACGCTATTTAGCGCCCACGCTAACTAAGCTAGCCGTTTCACATCCGTTACACTCACCCCCCTTTTGACCTTCCTCCTTTTTCCGCAGCAACCAGTAATCCGGGTCAACAGCATCAATGTAACAGTATAATTTTAAACCGTCCCTCGCCCATACCCGGGCGCGAACCAGGGACCTTCTGCACACATCAACAACTGACGCCTACGAAGCGTCGTTACCCATCGCTCCACAAAAGCCGCGGCTCTTGCAGAGCAAGGGGAACTACTACTTCAAGGTCTCAAAGCAAGTGACGTCACTGATTGAAACGCTATTTAGCGCCCACGCTAACTAAGCTAGCCGTTTCACATCCGTTACATAGTCTTAAGGTGGGCAGCTGCAAGTACCTGCAAGTGGAGATAAGTCTACAGTACACAAAATAACATCAACATTGACCATGTCAGCAATCTAAGAGTTGACAATGTACACAGACACCCCTATATGAGTACGCTCTAAATGAGAGAGATGCATCACATCAACGTTTCCAAACGGGATTGCCACTGTAGAAGCAAAGCTGTGCGAACAAATGAATGGATGTTAGATAACAACAACGTCGTTTAGCAATGCGGTCCAACGACATTTATTTCTGTTTCTTGAGAACAAAGGGGTGTAACAGCTTATAAAACAGCTTTCATTAATACTGCCTGGATCTGGCGTTAGTCTCTGTGCATCACAAAGGACTTGTTGTGAAGTAAACATCTCGGCTCGTTCCCCTGAGAACTTTCTCATGTGTCTTTTTAGGTTCTCAGTGAGTTTGTGTCGAGCCTTTACTATGGACAAACGATAGGCTACATGTAGTTTCATGCTTGGGAGACACTGATAATATGACGTTGGTTGGCGAAACAGTTGTAGGGTTGTTGTTGATTATAGGGTTGTCACGATACCAGTATCACACTACTATGAAACTTTTATTTTCCCTGGCAAAGAAAGGAAAACATAAAGCAGTCCGATCGCTTTAGTCCTTAATAGCTTGGCAAATAAGAAAATGTGACACTCAATAAATGAAGTGTGCTTCATGTTTTGTTTTAATGCCATGATATTTCTGAGTACCACAATGCTGGTATCGTGACAACCTAGTTGGTTAGTGGGTGTTTGTTTCCATCCTTTGTCACCTGTTCTGTTTAGTCTGTGGTTCAGTACTTCCTGCTCCTGTGAGCCACAGGGGAACCGTTTCTGACACATTCATCTGAACAATAGTCTGGGTGCCATCTTGGAAAGACCGTCTGCTTCTGAACTTTAGCAGTCAAACATTTGAGTCCGTCAGTTTTTACTTCAGAACAACCAATAATTAATAGTTAGTGTGTTTTGCCTTTTATCATCAAATGCAAAGTACTTCATAACTATTAGTGACAGTTCAATGAAGAGCGTCGTTTTGACAATGAAGGGCGTCGTTTTGAGTAAGGCGCATGCAAAACGTTCTAAAATCGGTGCTGTACATAATGCTGCTCCTGAGTGATTTATTCCCTGCACCAGAATTCACAACATTTCGACAACCGTGTGTGTCCCTCTTCTTTCATCATTCAGTAACACATTACTGGAGGTTGGCTTGCACATTGCCACACTAACACTGTAATAAGCTTGACATGATGCCTAATCACAATGGAGTTGCATGTGTCATACCAATTTTACATTGTTACCTAAAGCAGGAGTTATCATACCTAGAACGTTTTGCCGGTCCATCCTGGTGCTCTTCAGATAAAGCGGTTCCAAGTTTTCCAGTATTGGAAATCTCTTTGGGCTCTTTTGTTTGTGGAACGAGTCTTTCACTGAAACGGATTGAAACTGTGGAAAACAGTGAGTCATTCGGGGTGGAGAAGCACTCAGGAAAACAACAGGCCAATGTGGAGATGTAAGATAGCCCATCCAAAATGTCCAGGAATTCACAATAAAAGCTGTTATAGCCATACTATAATTACCAATGCAGTCAAATCCTTTCATCTTCCCTCCAGCTGCGTTTGATTTAGGTTATCACATTTTGATATAATTTCCAGCAACTGTTTGATGCATAAGCACAGCACTCTCAAATGTATCTGCCAGTTTGTCATTTTGATATAATTTCCAGCAACTGTTTGATGCATAAGCACAGCACTCTCAAATGTATCTGCCAGTTTGTCATTTTGATATAATTTCCAGCAACTGTTTGATGCATAACCACAGCACTCTCAAATGTATCTGCCAGTTTGTCATCTTGATATCATTTCCAGCAACTGTTTGATGCATAACCACAGCACTCTCAAATGTATCCGCCAGTTTGTCATTTTGATGGTTGGTTTGTTCTAGGATATTTTGGGATTTATGAAATATGTTTCTTCTGTTATTCGTAGCTGTATGATTCATAAACTAATGCTATTCTTTTTTCATTCTTGGACTTTCCACATGGGTGTGTGTGGAGATAAAGCCACCACGTTTAGATCAAAGTTACTGCTACTGGCGAATGACTAACTGATGCCATTTAAAGGGGTAGCTCACAAGCTTGAAGTATGAACATGTCTGATAAACTTTGATTTGGGTTAACTATCCCTTTAAATGTGCACATTTCTGGCTTCATAAAATTTCACCAATTTAAACTACAATAACATGCATTTTAGCTACCAGTTGCTAAAGTCACATTTTGAAGAGGATATAGCTGTCTAAGCTTTATCAGTTTTTCATACCTGCATTCTTCTCAATTGTGATTGATCAACATCTTGCTTCAAAAATGTTATCCAAGGTTTGGGAAGTTAGGTTTTTCCATCATCAAATGAATCAAGATAGCGCAACACTCTCAAAATGGGTTAAATATCACAGACAATGTGTAATGGTCAGGTTATATTAAACCACCAATGCTACACTTGTCTGGCCACAGTTGAACCTGTAGCTCCATGTAACCAGAGTAGCACGGCTTGCTCTCTCTTCAAACTGTGTGCATAGCCTCTGCTCATGCAATTTAAATGGATTGCCCATTAAGTCTAAAAGCCCTCTTACCAAGATGTTCAATATCATTGCACTCAAAAAGGCAGAATAGTTAGCCATCCCCTCAAAACAGAGGGGGCTAGTCTATATGCATACCTTCATATACGCATTTCATGTGCAACTTGAAAGCGCTAAGTTAGCTGCTAACCGCTAGCTGACTACATAGTGATGTGGGGCATCTAGCCGCTGAGGGTGGGTTTGCACTGCAGGTAAATACCGCAAGATTATCAGCTGTTCTAAAAATACCAGTAACATGACCAAAATCCACACCCCGGGGCTTGTCTGTGACCGATATAGCCCTAACGGAGCTTTCATGCAGCGTTGGGGGCACTAAGTACATCACCATTTTGTCACCAGGCCTAGCCAGTGCTTTAAATAGCCCAGGCTGTACTGATCTTGAGACATTATGTAAGAGAATAGAGAGCAGGCGTGATGTATGCACATGGGGCCTCTGTTTCCCCTGTCTGTCTGTGCAAGCTAGCGCTGTGCTCTGTGCTGTGTTCAACCCGCTGAGCCATGGCTTTTTGACTGTGTTGCTCTCCCTTCCATCTGTCACTCTACAGTTTGCTCTCTCCCTCTCTGTATGTCTTATGTCTTATACCAGTCTCTCATTGACAGTTTCGCATCAGGCACATTGAGAAACACTGGTTCTGCCGCAGTGAAACTATTCTCTCTCTCTCTCGCTCTCTCTTTCGGCCAGTGCTCCATGCCTGATACGGGAAATTGAAGGGCCTGGTAGTTGTCAAAGGAAATTCCCTGCGTCACTCCTGCAGTCGTGTTCTGTGAGGATAGAGAGATGATATTTGTAGCGCGAGGACACCACAGAAAGGGCCCGCTTCAGGTATTTTTATACTGCAAATGGCTTTTACTTGTTGAATTCATAGTATAGTAAGTCAAGTTGTCTTAATCTGTTAAATATATTCATAAACAAAATGACAAACAAGGGTCTCCATTTTGGTGGGGCACATCTGTTCAAGCTGATCTATTTGCAAAAGGGATTTCTCAGTCAGAGATGTGGCTAGCATGGACACTACCCGTTAATCATTAAACTCTGCACAAAGAAAAAGAGAAAGGGCAAACGCATTGGCCCCAGACTTACACAATAACCAGCCAATTCAAAGTTTGACAAAGAAATCCCATTCTGGTGTCCATTCCTACCACATCACATTGGTGTATTGTTTTTTAACTGAACGTCAGAGTAACACTTTACCTAAGATATCCAGGTATAATTCCTTGTAACTTGTTATAAGCATGTATGAGCCTTTGTCATGTCTTAGAACAATGCTTATAATATGTCATGTCTCTCCATGCGCCAATGAAAGGCCATAGAGGAGCCTGCAGGCCTCATGTCTTGAGGGTGTACTTGCTAACCATTAGCGTCTTCATGGCAGATTGAATAGGACCCCTGGGACTGGATCAGGCATAAGCAGGAAGCTTACGAGGGGAAACTTAATAAGCTGGCCTGGCCTCGTGGCTTCATATCTGGGCACATGCTGCTAGTGACATGAGCTTTCTGGGGAAAGTCTGCTAGTTTCTTCACTTCAATGTGATTTATATACCTAATGTACAGTAAATGTCTTTAGAATTGGACAAGTAAATGGCATAGCTGAGCATTGAAAGCTGAGGATATCTTTATGTTAGAATTGGAAAGTTTGGTTTTGTCCTTGTCCTGGTCATGTTTATCTTTGTTCATCCACCATGTCTTGGTTGACATGCAGTAGCAATTGCTCATTCCTCTCAAACTTAAATAGTAATGTATCTTGCAATGCTCAAAGAGAATGCAAAAGAGAGCACAATCATTGGCATGCCTAATTTCAGGCATTAATCATGTACCTGATCTGATTCATTTCTAGATCATTTTGAAATAGTTTCCATTTGTTTCACTGTTCCCTATTTCAGATATCATTTTTGTGATGAAAATGCATTTAATATTGTGTTGCAACGTAATACTTTTTTTTCCATCAGCATCATTCGGAAATGCCGGGACTAAGGTGTTGGACCTAACTCATGTAGGCCAGCTACAATCGGCTACTATATCCAATAGTACTTTATGTTCAACATTATCTAGCACATAACAGCAACATAAACTCCAATATGCTACTAGAGAACATACAGAGAGACCTAGCATAGTTTTCTATGTTGTACATCCTTACTAGGCTCGGTGGTCAGTAATGTCCTACTGCGCATGTAGACTGGGCCTTTCTATCGGCCTTGCTTTGGGAACTGGCAACCACTGTCCTTCAAGGAAGGAAGACATTAGTAAGAGTTGGAGTCTTTGGTTGGCATGTCGACGGTGCCGCATCATGTAAGTCCCGAGGGACAGCCTGATAGCCGCTCCGAAGCCGATAGGAGCGCCTGTATCGTACTATCAGGGCCGCTCGCACTCATCCAAATCCCAGATTAAATGCCCCCGCCTCTCTCGCTCCAACCCACAGTGGCAGCACTCCTACAAGTCCCAGCCCTTCCCCCTCGTTCCTCCCTCCCTCCCTTCACCTCCTTGTGTAACCGTGTAGGGGCTGGATTACTAAACTCTGAGGGAACTGAACCAGGGGGCTCTGACAAGCTCCAATCAGAATGGTGAGGTCGGGGAAAAAACCTTCCTGACATTAAAATGTATTTTAGTCACCCACATGCATTGGGTCTTACCAGTAAGTTGCTGTTGTTGTGTTTAGGTCAAGTTAGGCTCACGCTTCAATTGTTGATAGTTCATGACTTTGTGTGCATTTTGGAGGATCTGGCTGGAGTTGACTGGGTAGTGCTGGGTGGGTGTGCTTGTTGGCGGACATTTGGTGTTAGGGCTTCTTGAGGGGATTGACCCTGCTGAACTGCCAAGTGTGTGTGAACAGACCTGGGCAGTGTGATCCCAGGCCAGGTCAAGCCAGGGTGAGAGAGAGAAAGAGAGGGAAGGATTATGTGCAGTAATTGGTGAGCAGTGCTATTTGTTCCATTGAGGGGGTCAGGGGTCAAACAGGGGGTGACCTCCTGTCTGATCTTCATTAGCAGGCAAGCAGGTGTGTGTGTGTGTGTGTGTGTGTGCACGTCTGTGCTTGCGTGCATTTGTTTGTTAGTGTGTGTTTTGTGTTGAGGTGAGGGTTGCAGGCAAGACAGACTAGAACCCGAAACAGAAAGTGATACTGACCGCTCTCTGTTGTCCTTTGACCTGCAATCGACACAAAGGTATTTTGCTTGTGTTTAAGTGTCGGGCACTTTGTCGGGTGTTTGTTCCAATTTCAAAGCAAACCAAACAAAGCTCTTTGAACATTGTTGCATGTGTAGTGCTAGTACGTGATTCACTAAAACTGTTGTATAAGCTGTGCATAAAAGATGCAAGTAATTTTGTTTGCTGGTTGTTAATATAGAACAATGGTGAACAGTTTCCAAGACTGAATGGTCTGAGTGGGCTGCCATTGTTTCATCAGATGACATGAATGAAAGCAGTGCTGGTGTGACTTAAAGTACAATAGCATTCTTTTCCGATTGGTAGAGAAATGTTTTTCCATGGCCCGTGAAAACAATACTATTAAATCTAATCTGCAACCCAGTCAACAACCCAAGGTCTACAGTAGTCTACGGGACCCCAGTCAACACTCAATAAAACCCATGAGACTGTGTATTCAAGATGGCAGCACCACAGAATGCCATATATGTCCGTAGAATGTTGCTCATAACCATAGCTCAAGTAACAACTAGTGGCAGCGGTGGCATTTGGAGGATATACAGTGAGCTCCAAATGATACAATGACTGAGGTTAAGGTGCAGACTGTCAGCTTTAATTAGAGGATATTTTCATCCATATCGGGTAAAACTATTAGAAATTCACTTATGTGTATTAAAGTAGTAAAAAGTTAAGTATTTGGTCTCATATTCATAGCACACAATGACTACATAAAGCTTGTGACAAATTTGTTGGACGCATCTGCTGTATGTTTTGGTTGTGGTTCAGATTATTTTGTGCCCATGTCACATCTCTTCAAAATTGAACCCAGAAGCAGACCAGGACAAGGAGAGTAGGAAGAAGGTGAGTATTTATTTACAAGTGAATGTGAATGGGTAGATATATCCAGGTGGCGTAGCGGGCAGCGGTGGTGAGTTGATGGGAGTAAATAGGTGGATCCAATGGGGAAGCGGAATCCTCCGACGACCAGGCGGGAATGGGGGAAATGATCCGGGTGAGTAACTGAAGACAGAACAAACGGAGGTAAGTTTAAGGTAAGCAATACGTAAAAAACAACAAAACTAATTCTATCCAACTTGAGGCTGATACTATGGCACAACATACTGTTCATGGCTAACGATCCGGCAGGGAATGGATGTCAGGTCCGGGCTTATGAAGAGGAGAGATGATGATCAGGACCAGGTGTGCAGATAGCTGATGGGATACAGGTGCGGGTAATCAGAACTCCCAACTGGCTACATTGCCCGGCAACCAGACAGGGTGCGTTCCAGGACGCCGGAAAAAACACTCCAGGACAGAACACAGGCAAAAACAGACTCAGGAAACGGGATTCGTAACAGTACCCCCCTCCTCGACTCAGTCCGTAGAGGAAGATCCCGTGAAGCCAACCAAACCCTATCTCCAACGGTATAAGCGGGGGCAGAAATACGGCGACGATTCGCCTGGATCTGATACCGGTCAGAAACCTTAAGGAGGGCCTTCCTGGCCCGATGCCAGGTGCGGTGGCAATGACGAATGTGGGTCTGGACAGAAGGAACCGAGAGATCCCGCTCCTGAGAACGAAACAATGGAGGTTGGTAACCGTACAGGCACTGGAAGGGAGACATCCCAGTGGCAGATGAAGGGAGAGTATTATGAGCATACTCGACCCAGGGTAATTGAGAGGACCAAGAGGTGGGATCAGAGGAAACAAGACAGCGCAGCGTGGACTCCATCTTCTGGTTGGCTCTCTCCGCCTGACCATTAGATTGGGGGTGAAATCCAGATGTGAGACTGACTGTAGCTCCATTGGCCAAACAGAAGGATTTCCAGACAGCAGAGGTAAACTGAGGACCACGGTCAGAAACAATGTCACAGGGCAACCCGTGGACCCTGAACACCTCCCTAACCAGGATCTCGGACGTCTCAGTGGCAGAAGGCAGCTTGGAGAGGGGAACAAAGTGGGCAAACTTGCTGAATCTATCCACAATGGTCAGAATAACCGTGTTACCAACAGAAGAGGGCAACCCCGTGACAAAATCCAGGGCCAGATGCGACCAAGGTCGCCGGGGAATAGGTAGGGGGTGAAGAAGCCCAGAGCTGGCCCGATTTGGTACTCTTATTCTGCGCACAAACAGGACAAGCGGCAACAAACCTCCGGGTATCTTCTCCCATGGCAGGCCACCAAAATCGTCTGCGCAGTAACGCCATAGTCCGAGCAACACCAGGGTGACAAGCTATCTTGCTGGCGTGGGACCACTGAAGGACAGCAGAACGAACCGACTCAGGCACGAACAACTGACCGGGTGGACCGTTATCGGGCCCGGGCTGTGTCCGAAGAGGCGCCATCACCTCCTCCTCAATCCTCCATGTAACGACTCCCACGACAACGTTCTGGGGAAGAATCGTCTCAGTCTTGGCCCCACTCTCCTCAGTCTTGGAGAACATCCGGGACAGGGCGTCCGCCTTCCCGTTCTTCTACCCAGGTCGGAACGTCAGGGAAAAATTGAAGCGTCCAAAAAACAAAGCCCACCGGGCCTGACGGGAGTTGAGACGTTTATCCGATTGCACGTAAGCCAGATTCTTGTGGTCAGTCCAGACCACAAACGGTTGCTCCGCTCCCTCCAACCAGTGATGCCACTCCTCCAAGGCAAGCTTCACAGCGAGAAGCTCCCGGTTACCCACATCGTAGTTTCTTTCAGCTGGAGAAAGACAACAAGAGTAGAAGGCGCAGGGATGGAGTTTACAGTCAGTGGAGCTACGCTGGGACAGGATGGCGCCCACCCCCACATCAGACGCATCCACCTCCACAACGAACTGATGGGAAGTGTCAGGTTGAGAGAGAAATCGGCTCTTCAAATCAAGAAATGCTCAGTCTGCCTCAGGAGACCAACAGAACTTTCTGGTGCAAGACGTCAGTACAGTTACATCTTCATCTCTCCCCTGGAGATGATGTACCCGAGGAAGGACGTCGTGTGGGCGTGAAAATCACACTTCTCAGCCTTCACGAACAGACGGTTCTCCAATAACCGCTGCAGGACCTGCCTGACATGCTGAACGTGGCTAGAAAGCTCCTTCGAGAAGATGAGGATATCATCCAGGTAAACGAACACAAAAATACCAATCATATCTCTCAGAACGTCATTCACCATACTTTGGAACACAGCAGGAGCGTTGGTCAGTCCAAACGGCATCACCTGGTACTCGAAATGTCCCATCAGAGTATTGAACCCAGTCAAACACTCGGCCCCCTCTTTGATCCGAACCAAATGATAAGCATTACGTAAATCAAGCTTCGTAAAAACCGTAGCACCCTGTAAAGAATCAAAAGCCGAGCTCATCAAGGGCAGGGGATACTTGTTCTTGACCGTAATATCATTCAACCCCCGATAATCAATACACGGTCGAAGAGAGCCATCCTTCTTGCTCACAAAAAAAAAATCCTGCTCCCAGAGGTGATGACGAGGGCCGAATGAGACTTGCAGCTAGAGACTCCTTGATGTAGGTCTCCAAGGCCTCACGTTCAGGTCGAGAGATACTGTATAACCGTCCCTTGGGAAAGGCGGCTCCAGGAAACCGATTAATCGCACAGTCATAAGGTCGGTGGGGAGGAAGGGACTGAGCCTTCTGTTTACTGAATACTTCACCCAACTCGTGATATGTTTCTGGAACCAGGGACAAATCAGGAGGAGCAGAGTCACTGACCTGACTGGAAACGGCAGGAGAACAGGCAGTCAGTCCTAAGACAGTTAGCATGACAATCAATGCTCCAACTAGTTACCTTACCCGTCACCCAATCAAACGAGGGATTTTGTTCCTTCAGCCAGGGGTAACCAAGAACCAGAGGAACATGAGGCGAGGACAGAATGAAGAAAGAGAAACTCTGAATGATTCCCCAACAACAACATCTTAACCGGTTCAGTCCTCATAGTGAGCCGTGCCAGACTACTGCCGTTCAGTCAGAGTGGTTGCTTCAATGGCTTCCGGCAATTGCTCCTTGGAAAGCCCCAGCTGTTCCACCAAGTCGGCATCAATAAAGCTGCCATCGGCACCTGAATCGATAAAAGCGTTCATCTCTAAGCTCTGATCCTTATTCATAAGGGTCGCAGGAAAACGGGGTCTGACAGGATTCTTGAGAGGTTGAAACTGGCTCGCTAAAATTCCTCCCAAAACTAGCGAGCCGGGCAGTTTAACGAGCGCTGTGGACAAGCGGAGATGTAATGTCCTAAGCTACCACAGTAGAGACTGCTGTTGGTCTCACGTCTACGTTGGCGCTCCTCCTTAGTTAGCCCGTGTCGCCCCACTTGCATTGGTTCAGGATCTGGTGGCAAGACCCCTCCACTAATCCCGTGTGGGGAATAACAATCAATACGTTCTGGTTCACTTCCTGAACCGAATGGTAACCGAGTTGCTGATTGATTGGATGGACCCCACTGCTTCTCCCTCCTTCTCTCTCGGACTCTATTATCTACCCGAATAGATAAAGTGACCAAGCTGTCTAGGTCACTAGGCTCTGGATAGGATATCAGCTCGTCCTTGAGTTGCTCCGACAACCCCTGGTAAAAAGCCGCTTGTAGTGACTCCTCATTCCAACCACTCTCCACAGACAATGTCCTGAACTCGATCATAAAGTCTGCCACACTGCGAGCTCCTTGGCGAAGAGTGAACAAACGTTTAGCTGCGTCCTTACCTTGGACTGGATGGTCAAAAAGCCTTCTCATCTCTCCCGTGAATGCCTGGTATGAAGCCATGCAGGTCTCCTGTCGTTCCCAAACGGCTGAAGCCCATTCCAGAGCTCTTCCACGCAGCAGTTCAATAACAAAGGCTATCCTAGCCTTGTCAGTGGCGTAAGAATGGGGCTGCAGATCAAACACTAACCCACACTGCATAAGAAACTAACGGCATCTTCCCAAATCCCCTTCATATTTATCAGGCGTCGGTACCTTGGGTTCACAGAAGGAAACCGCATCAGACACGGCAGGTGAGATGGGTGAAACAGGTGGTGACTGAATCGCCAGCAAACTGAGCTGATCCTGGATTTGTGTCAAGCTAGCAGATAAGTTCTGGATTGCAACCGCTGTCCCAATGTCTTCCCCTGCTGGGTAATGGCATGGCAAACGGAATCCAGGTCCGCTGGGTTCATCCTTGGCCGGATCGTTCTGTCACGTTTCTTCAAAATCGAACCTAGAAGCAGACCAGGACAAGGAGAGTAGGAAGAAGGTGAGTATTTATTTACAAGTGAATGTGAATGGGTAGATATATCCAGGTGGCGTAGCGGGCAGCGGTGGTGAGTTGATGGGAGTAAATAGGTGGATCCAATGGGGAAGCGGAATCCTCCGACGACCAGGCGGGAATGGGGTAAATGATCCGGGTCAGTAACTGAAGACAGAACAAACGGAGGTAAGTTTAAGGTAAGCAATACGTAAAAAACAAAAGAAATTCTATCCAACTTGTGGCTGATACTATGGCACAACATACTGTTCATGGCTAACGATCCGGCAGGGAATGGATGTCAGATCCGGGCTTATGAAGAGGAGAGATGATGATCAGGACCAGGTGTGCAGATAGCTGATGGGATACAGGTGCGGGTAATCAGAACTCCCAACTGGCTACATTGCCTGGCAACCAGACAGGGTGCGTTCCAGGACGCCGAAAAAAACACTCCAGGACAGAACACAGGCAAAAACAGACTCAGGAAACGGGATTCGTGACAGCCCAATAGAAATGAATGGTAAATAATGTATTGTGTCATTGTCACAAGTCGGTTCCTCTCCTTGTTCGGGCGGCGTTCGGCGGTCGGCGTCACCGGTCTTCTAGCCATCATCGATCCACTTTTCATTTTCCATTTGTTTTGTCTCGTTTTCCTACACACCTGGTTTTCATTTCCCTCATTAATTGTTGTGGACCGTTTTTCTAAATCCTGCCGCCTCCTCCCTCTGCCCGGTCTCCCTACGGCCCTACAGACTGCGGAGGCCTTGTTTACACACGTCTTCCGGCACTACGGGGTGCCTGAGGACATAGTGTCTGATCTGGGTCCCCAGTTCACTTCGAGGGTCTGGAGGGCGTTCATGGAACGTCTGGGGGTCTCGATCAGCCTTACCTCAGGTTTTCACCCCGAGAGTAACGGGCAGGTGAAGAGAGTTAATCAGGATGTGGGTAGGTTTCTGAGGTCTTATTGCCAGGACCGGCCGGGGGCGGAGTTCGTGCCCTGGGCAGAGAAACCCCAGAACTCGCTCTGCCACCCCTCCACTAACCTTTCCCCCTTCCAGTGCGTACTGGGGTATCAGCCGGTTCTGGCTCCTTGGCCTCAGAGTCAGACTGAGGCTCCTTCGGTGAACGACTGGTTCCGGCGTGCGGAGGAGACATGGGACGCCGCTCATGTTCACCTTCAGTGCGCCGTGCTGCGCCAGAAAGCCTTTGGGTTTGCACTGCCGTGCGGCGCACCACCGGTGGAGTTCGTCACCGGTCTTCTAGCCATCGCCGATCCACCTTTAATTTTCCATTTGTTTTGTCTTGTTTTCCTACACACCTGTTTTTCATTTCCCTTATTCATTGTTGTGTGTTTAACCCTCTGTTCCCCCCCATGTCTTTGTGTGGAATTGTTTGTTGTAAGTGCTTGTGCACATGTTGACTGGTATGCGTCGGGTTTTGTACCCATGTTGGTTATTTCTTTATGCCGTTGGTTTTGCTCTCCTGTGTCTAACTTCCCTGCCACCAGTTACCCTTACAGTCATTTTGGAGTCACTTTTACTGTAAATAAGAATATGTTCCTAAACACTTTTACATTAATGTGGATGCTACCATGATTACGAAAAATCCTGAATGAATAGTAAATAATGATGAGTGAGAAAGTTAGACCCACAAATAGGTTGAGTAATTAAGAATTTTGTCCACAAATGTACCCACATTTATTTTATACCGTACCAGTCAAAAGTTTGCACACACCTACTCATTCAAGGGTTTTCTTTATTTTTTACTATTTTCTACATTGTCGAATAATAGTGAAGACATCAAAACTATGAAATAACACACATGGACTCATGTAGTAACCAAAAAAGTGTTAAACAAATATTTTAAACAAATATATATTTTATATTCTTCAAAGTAGCCACCCTTTGCCTTGATGACAACTTTGCACACTCTTGGTTTTCTCTCAACCAGCTTCATGAGGTAGTCACCTGGAAGGCATCTCAATTAACAGGTGTGCCTTTTTAATTTGTGGAATTTCTTCTTAATGCGTTTGGGTCAATGGGTTGTGTTGTGACAAGGTAGTGATGGTATACAGATGATAACCCTATTTGGTAAAAGACCCAAGTCCATATTATGGCAAGAACAGCTCAAATAGGCAAAGAGAAATGACAGTCCATAATTACTTTAAGACATGAAGGTCAGTCAATGCAGAACATTCCAAGAACTTTGAAAGTTTCTTCAAGTGCAGTCGCAAAAACCATCAAGCGCTATGATGAAACTGTCTCTCATGAGGACCGCCACAGGAAAGGAAGACCCAGAGTTACCTCTGCTACAGAGGATAAGTTCATTAGAGTAGCAGCCTCAAGAATTGCAGCCCAAATAAATGCTTCACAGAGTTCAAGTAACAGACACATCTCAACATCAACTGTTCTGAGGAGACTGCGTGAATCAGGCATTCATGGTCGAATTGATGCAAAGAAATCACTACTAAAGGACACCAATAATAAGACGAGACTTGCTTGGGCCAAGAAACACAAGCAATGGACCGGTGGAAATCTGTTCTTTGGTCTGATGGGTCCAAATGTTCTACTTTTGGTTCCAACCGCTGTGTCTTTGTGAGACGCAGAGTAAGTAAACGGATTATCTCCATGTGGTTGACACCGTGAAGCATGGAGGAGGAGGTGTGATGGTGCTTTGCTGGTGACACTGCCTGTGATTTATTTAAGGCTCACTTAACCAGCATGGCTACCACAGCATTCTGCAGTGATGCGCCATCTCATCTGGTTTGCGCTTAGTTGGACAATCATTTGTTTTTCAACAGGACAATGACCCACACACCTCCAGGCTGTGTAAGGGCTATTTGACCAAGAAGTAGAGTGATGGAGTGCTGCATCAGATTACCTGGCCTCCACAATTACCTGACCTCAACCCAATTGATGGTTTGGGATGAGTTGAACCGCAGAGTGAAGGAAAATCAGCCAACAAGTGCTCAGCAGATGTGTGAACTCCTTCAAGACTGTTGGAAAAGCATTCCAGGTGATCTGGTTGAGAGAATGCTAAGAGTGTGCAAAGCGGTGTTCAGGAAAGGAGGACTCGCAGGTCGAGAAAAACATTGTTAGCACATAAAATGCATGTTTCTTTATTGTGCTGTATTCCTCTGAGTAAGCCTCCCAAAATGCACACAAGGCCTTGGCACTCCTGAGCACACCCAATAGGATAAATTGCGGCCTCATCCAGCGAGGGTATCGTATTCTTAGCAAGGGAGGAGAATTCTCCACCTGGGCAGACTGTGAGAGGATCACGTACAAACACAATGATGTCCTTGGGCATGCTGTAGTCTTCAAATCTGGTGGATAAGTTGTCCCTCAGCTGCTTGAGGAAATCTTCCAATACCTCTGTGACAATGCCTAGTCCCTCTGTCTGTTGTTTATTCTGTGTGCTGAAGTGCAGTAGCCTTCCAGATGACAAGTCCAGATCAAACAACTCAAGCTCCCTAGTAGAGGCCTCCAATTTTTCCACCATGTCCACGACTGTGAAAGAATGTCAGCCAAAAAAGAAACATTGCAACATCCCTCAATTTCCAGAATAAGGTGGTGGTCAACTGCTGCCCTCATTTTACTTTTTAAATATTTTGTTATCCACAACCTGGTCATGCAGCTCACAGAACCGCTCCTGCTCTTTTCCTTTACTCAGCCAGCGCACATCATTGTGAAGCAGATCTTTGGGTGGCCTCCTCTGATTCTGTCACAAACTTGCATAAAATACGTTGGTGGGTACTTGATGTCCCTCTGATAAAGTTGATTATGCGCATTACTTTACCCATCACATCTTTCAGCTCACTGTTTAGTCTGGCACACAGCAAACTGATGGATGAGACAATGCAAGCCATTCATTTCCTTCACCAGCTGACCAGACCCCTGTGTCTGCCCACCATAGCAGGAGCCCCTTTTTCGAATGGCAGACCTTGCTGCGTAAACAATTCTTCCAGCTGTGTGAATATAATGTCCCCAGTGGTGTCCTTCGAGGGGAATCGGTGCCAGTAGCTCTTCTTAAAATTCATTTCCATCAAAATAATGAAAATACAGTGCCATACAAAAGTATTCATGCCCCTTGGCGTTGTTTCTATTTTGTTGCATTACAACCTGTAATTTGAATGGATTTTTATTTGGATTTCGTGTAATGGACGTACACAAAATAGTCCAACTTGGTGAAGTGAAATGAAAAAAAAATAGATTGTTTCAAAAAATTTTGAAAAATAAATAAATGGAAAGTGGTGCGTGCATATGTATTCAACCCGTTTGCTATGAAACCCCCAAATAAGATCTGGTGCAACCAATTACCTTCAGAAGTCACATAATTAGTTAAAATAAAGTCCACCTGTGTGCAATATAAGTGTGACATGATCTGTCACATGATCTCAGTATATATACACCTGTTCTGAAAGGCCCCAGAGTCTGCAACACCACTAAGCAAGGGGCACCACCAAGAAAGCGGCACTATGAAGACCAAGGAGCTCTCCAAACAGGTCAGGGACAAAGTTGAAACAGGTCAGGGACAAAGTTGTGGAGAAGTACAGATCAGGGTTGGGTTATAAAAAAATATCCAACACTTTGAACATCCCATGGAGCACCATTACATCCATTATTACAAAATGGAAAGAATATGGCACATCAACAAACCTGCCAAGTGAGGGCAGCCCACCAAAACTCGCAGACCATGTAAGGGGGGCATTAATCAGAGAGGCAACAAAGAGACCAAAGACCAAAGATAACCCTGAAGGAGCTGCAAAGCTCCACAGTGGAGATTGGAGTATCTGTCCATAGGTACCATTTCAAGCCATACATTTCACAAAGCTGGGCTTTACAGAAGAGTGGCCAGAAAAAAAGCCATTGCTTAAAGAAAAAAATAAGCAAACAGATTTGGTGTTTGCCAAAAGGCATGTGAGAGACTCCCCAAACATATGGAAGAAGGTACTCTGGTCAGATAAAACTAAAATGTTGCTTTTGGCCATCAAGGCAAACGCTATGTCTGGCGCAAACCCAACACCCCTCATCACCCTGAGAACACCATTCCCACAGTGATGCATGGTGATGGCAGCATCATGCTGTGGGGACGTTTTCATCGGCAGGGACTGGGAAACTGGTCAGAATTGAAGGAATGATGGATGGCGCTAAATACAGGGAAATTCTTGAGGGAAACCTGTTTCAGTCTTCAAGAGATTTGAGACTGGGACGGAGGTTCATCTTCCAGCAGGACAATGACCTTAAGCATACTTCTAAAGCAACACTCGAGTGGTTTAAGGGGAAACACTTAAATGTCTTGGAATGGCCTAGTCAAAGCCCAGACCTCAATCCAATTGAGAACCTATGGTATGACTTAAAGATTGCTGTACACCAGTTGGAACCCATCCAACTTGAAGGAGCTGGAGCGGTTTTGCCCTGAAGAATGGATAACAATCCCAGTGGCTAGATGTGCCAAGCTTATAGAGACATTCCCCAGTTTGCGCTGTTCTGTAAAGGGAGTAGTACACAGCATTGTACGAGATCTTCAGTTTCTTGGCAATTTCTCGCATGGAATTTGCCTTCATTTCTCAGAACAAGAATAGACTGACAATTTTCAGAAGAACGTTTTTTGTTTCTGGACATTTTGTAATTGAACCCACAAATGCTGACGCTCCAGATACTCAACTAGTCTAAAGAAGGCCAGTTTTATTGTTTCTTTAATCAGAACAACAGTTTCAGCTGTGCTAATGTAATTTCGAAAAGGGTTTTCCAATGATCAATTAGCCTTTTAAAATGATAAACTTGAATTAGCTAGCACAACGTGCCATTGGAATACAGGAGTGATGGTTGCTGATAATGGGCCTCTGTACGCCTATGTAGATATTCCATTTAAAAAAATCAGCCGTTTCCAGCTACAATATTCATTTACAACATGAACAATGTCTACACTGTATTTCTGATCAATTTGATGTTATTTTAATGGACAATTTATTTATTTTTGCTTTTCTTTCAAAAACAAGGACATTTCTAAGTGACCCCAAACTTTTGAACGATAGTGTACAAACCACCAGTCAATCAAATATTCCTGGGAAGTAAATTTGTTTTTGTGCTTTAGACTTAAATACGCATAGATATTAAGGTGTAATTAGATTCCATCCTATCCCTTCAAGCTAAAAACAACATGATGCCATTGGTTCTACAACCATACATCCCACTTTCAACAGTATTAGCTAGCTAAACCCCAGTCACGCTAAGTTGAACTAGCTCTCTCAGGCTAACAAGATTGAAGTCAATTTGAAACTTTTGGACAAAGATAAATACTTACATGCTTCATTGCCAAACCCAAACACACCTGTACCAGCCAAAGGGGTGACCGAAGATGTGTGTTGAACAGTTGCCAGAACAGGGCATCTGTTCCCCACACAGAATACAATTACCTTAACAAAGGACAAGAACTGAATCAGAAAACCTTTATGTTGATATTTAAAGAAGTGCATGTGAATCGATTATTTCTCTCAGAAGCTAGAGAGGAAAATGTCTCCAATTGTCACGGTATTCATCGGAAGAAGAGGAATCGTCAGACCAAAATGCAGCGGGGTACGTGTTCATCTTTAATATACTGAACTTAACATGAAGATACAAAATAACAATAGGAATAACCGAAAACAGTCCTGCAAGGTGAAAACACTAAACAGAAAATAACCACCCACAACTAACAGTGGGAAAACAGGCTACCTGTTATGGTTCTCAATCAGAGACAACGAAAGACAGCTGTCCCTTGATTGAGAACCATACCGGGCCAAAACATAGAAATACAAGACCTAGACATACAAACATAAAATGCCTACCCACATCACACCCTGACCAAACAAAAAATAGAAACATACAAAGCAATCTACGGTCAGGGCGTGACACCAATATCCATTGTCATGGAGTGATGAGAATTCACCAAGTCGTCTGTGCACCAGAGATTACATTTTGTAGGAGACAAATGGATTAAATAATGAATTGAGCCCATATTGAGACCTTGGCTGAGGTCGTTTGAAGACAAGACACTGTAGGCCTACTGCCGACCAATAAGTTTCACTGACAACATATTACAGCTAATGTTCATCAAATCAAACTTTGTCACATGCGCTGAATACAACAAGTGTAGACCTTACCGTGAAATGCTTACTTACAAGCCCTTAACCAACAGTGCAGTTCAAGAAGAGTTAAGAAAATACTACAAATACTACAAAATCCGACAATGTGATTATCTGGATTTTTTTTCCTCATTTTGTCTGTCATAGTTGAAGTGTACCTATGATGAAAATTACAGGCCTCTCTCATCTTTTTAAGTGGGAGAACTTGCACAATTGGTGTCTGACTAAATACTTTTTTGCCCCATTGTACAAAAGTTCTGTTATACTCACAGACATGATTCAAACAGTTTTAGAAACTTCAGAGTGTTTTCTATCCAAATCTACTAATAATGTGCATATCTTATATTCTTGGAATGATAGCAGGAAGTTGAAATTGGGCACACTATTTATCCAAAAGGGAAAATGCTGCCCACTATCCCAAAGAGGTTAAGTGCGTAATATGTTTATGTTGCAACTTATTCTGTTTTGGTTTATTACTATTATTTTGGTTTGTTTTTTTAGATGCTAAATGAACACTTGATTTGCGGGAGCCTCCTCAGTTCATATGTTAGTAGATGTTTTAGGATAGTGAGAGGTGAATGTATAGTTAGGATTTAATTTTTGTTTTACCTCTCGTTCGAGGTCGCGCCGTGCATTTTTGGCATCGGACAGACAGTTTATTTTTATTTTTTATACAATGTTTCTATTTGTATATGCTTGTTGAAGGTTGATTGGGGGGGGGGGGGGGGGGTAAATGTTGGGGAGGGTTGGGG
The DNA here is from genome assembly GCF_013265735.2 of Oncorhynchus mykiss. NCBI lineage: Eukaryota > Metazoa > Chordata > Actinopteri > Salmoniformes > Salmonidae > Oncorhynchus > Oncorhynchus mykiss. The sequence continues at coordinate 35,433,115 of NC_048580.1, read as the reverse complement.
ACAGGGTGGTGATTAAGCTTACATTAAGCTTACATTTACTTCCTGGAATGTCAAGGGTTTAAATGAACCAATTAAGAGAGTCAAGGTAACTGTGTGCTTGCCCAATATTTGGATAGATCCTCTACCCAGCGTACCGCTACCTCCTATTCAAGCAAATTCTTGAATACCTACAGTGCCTTGCGAAAGTATTCGGCCCCCTTGAACTTTGCGACCTTTTGCCACATTTCAGGCTTCAAACATAAAGATATAAAACTGTATTTTTTTGTGAAGAATCAACAACAAGTGGGACACAATCATGAAGTGGAACGACATTTATTGGATATTTCAAACTTTTTTAACAAATCAAAAACTGAAAAATTGGGCGTGCAAAATTATTCAGCCCCCTTAAGTTAATACTTTGTAGCGCCACCTTTTGCTGCGATTACAACTGTAAGTCGCTTGGGGTATGTCTCTATCAGTTTTGCACATCGAGAGACTGACATTTTTTCCCATTCCTCCTTGCAAAACAGCTCGAGCTCAGTGAGGTTGGATGGAGAGCATTTGTGAACAGCAGTTTTCAGTTCTTTCCACAGATTCTCGATTGGATTCAGGTCTGGACTTTGACTTGGCCATTCTAACACCTGGATATGTTTATTTTTGAACCATTCCATTGTAGATTTTGCTTTATGTTTTGGATCATTGTCTTGTTGGAAGACAAATCTCCGTCCCAGTCTCAGGTCTTTTGCAGACTCCATCAGGTTTTCTTCCAGAATGGTCCTGTATTTGGCTCCATCCATCTTCCCATCAATTTTAACCATCTTCCCTGTCCCTGCTGAAGAAAAGCAGGCCCAAACCATGATGCTGCCACCACCATGTTTGACAGTGGGGATGGTGTGTTCAGCTGTGTTGCTTTTACACCAAACATAAGGTTTTGCATTGTTGCCAAAAAGTTCAATTTTGGTTTCATGTGACCAGAGCACCTTCTTCCACATGTTTGGTGTGTCTCCCAGGTGGCTTGTGACAAACTTTAAACGACACTTTTTATGGATATCTTTAAGAAATGGCTTTCTTCTTGCCACTCTTCCATAAAGGCCAGATTTGTGCAATATACGACTGATTGTTGTCCTATGGACAGAGTCTCCCACCTCAGCTGTAGATCTCTGCAGTTCATCCAGAGTGATGTTCCTTGTTCTTCATGATGCTCTCTGCGCTTTTGACTGACCTCTGAGACTATCACAGTGCAGGTGCATTTATACGGAGACTTGATTACACACAGGTGGATTGTATTTATCATCATTAGTCATTTAGGTCAACATTGGATCATTCAAAGATCCTCACTGAACTTCTGGAGAGAGTTTGCTGCACTGAAAGTAAAGGGGCTGAATAATTTTGCACGCCCAATTTTTCAGTTTTTGTTTGAAATATCCAATAAATGTCGTTCCACTTCATGATTGTGTCCCACTTGTTGTTGATTCTTCACAAAAAAATACAGTTTTATATCTTTATGTTTGAAGCCTGAAATGTGGCAAAAGGTCGCAAAGTTCAAGGGGGCCGAATACTTTCGCAAGGCACTGTACATGAAAAATTCTAACTTATTTGAAACTTGGAGGATCTCCAACCCTATGGGTAGGGAATAGTCCTTTTACTCTCATTTTTCCAATGTTTATACCTGAATTGACTACTTTTTGGTTGATGCTAAATTACTCCCTTATACCTGTAATGCGAGATATTATCATTTCTGATCACAGTCCACTCACCTTCTCCCTGAGATTGTGTGACATCGTATCGAATGAGAGGGTCTGGAGGTTGAATCCTCAACTCCTCACAGAACCAACATTCTGTGAACATCTTAAATAACTAATTACATTTTTCTTTGATACCAATGACATCACAGAGACTTCCACAGCATTATTGTGGGAAACACTGGAGGCTTATTTGAGAGGCTGTATCATGTCCTTTCAGGCTGCCATGAGAAGGTAAAACAGAGAAAAATGGTAGAATTGGAGGCACAAATTCACCTACTGGATAGGGAGAATGCTAGTCATCCATCTATGGATAAACATTAAAAAAATAACCACTTTCTTTCAGCTAAAATTGCAAAATCTTTTCTCTGTACCCAGCAAATCCAAGATGGAAGGAGGATTGTCTCTCCCAAATGTTATATTTTACTATTGGGCCGCTAACCTCGGTGCTGTTACATTTTTGCTGGCTTAGTATGGACTGTGAGAATGTCCACCCCTTCTCTATTGACGCTGTGATTTTGTCACTTGTCAAGTTGGAAATGTCACTTCATAGTAACAATCCTATTATACATAGCACAGCCCGAATCTGGAAGCAAATTAAAGTGTACTTTGACCTCAGACTAATATAATTCCAGCTCCCTGTTGCCAGGAATCACTCCTTTGCCCCCCCCCCCCCCCCCCCCCCCAACCTTGATAACACCTTTGAGAGATGGGGAGAACTATGGATCAATACCATAGGGGATCTATATTTAGAAGAGACATTTGTCTCCTTTGATTTGCTGAGGGAAACCTATAATCTTCCCATAAATAACTTTTTCAGATACCTACAGATTAGAGACTGTTAGAAAACATCTGACATTTGGAAATGCTAAAAAAAATTGACGGATGCATAAAAATTGGGCCCATCTCAGGCAAACTGTTATCTCGTCTAGATGACGCTCTTCAATCTGTTAGCACACCTTCTACAGATGCCATTAAAACTTCTTCATGATCGGTGTGTCCCCCACTGGATGGTTGAGCTAACGTAGACTAATGCGATTAGCATGAGGTTGTAAGTAACAAGAAAATTTCCCAGGACATAGACATATCTGATATTTGCAGGAAGCTTAAATTCTTGTCAGACTGCACTGTCCAATTTACGGTAGCTATTACAGTGAAAGAATACCATGCTATTGTTTCAGGAGAGTGCACAGTTTTGAACTTGAGAAGTTATTAATAAACAAATTGGGCACATTTGGGCAGTCTTGATACAACATTTTGAACAGGAATGCAATGGTTCATTGGATCAGTCAAAAAACTTTGCACATACACTGCTGCCATGTAATGGCCAAAATCTAATTTGCACCTGGGCTGGAATAATACATTATGGCCTTTAACTTGCATTTCAAAGATGATGGTACAAAAAAACCCCAAAATATAGTTTTTTTCCTTTGTGCTATCTTTTATCAGATCTAATGTATTATATTCTCCTACATTCATTTCACATTTCCACAAACTTCAAAGTGTTTTCTTTCAAATGGTAACAAGCATATGCATATCCTTGATTCAGGTCCTGAGCTACAGGCAGTTAGATTTGGGTATGTCATTTTAGGCGAAAATTGAAAAAAAAGGTTCCGATCCTTAAAACCTGTTGGTACTAGGGGGCAGTATTTTCATTTTTGGAAAAATAATGTTCCCAAATTAAACAGGATATTTTGTCAGGACAAGATGCTAGAATATTCATATAATTGACAGCTTAGGATAGAAAACACTCTAAAGTTTCCAAAACTGTAAAATATTGTCTGAGTATAACAGAACTGATGTTACAGGCGAAAGCCTGAGAAAAATCCAATCCGGAAGTGACTCATCTTTTGAAAGCCCTGCGTTCCGATGCGTCCCTATTGAGCTGTGAATGCCCTATCAACCAGATTACGCTTTCTATGTATTCCCCAAGGTGTCTACAGCATTGTGACGTAGTTTTACGCATTTATGTTGAAGAATACCCGTAGGCGGCTTCATTGCACAAGGTCACCTGATGCTCCCAGAGAAATTATTGCGTAAAATACAGAGGTAGCCATTATTCCAATCGCTTCTACTGAGAAACCAATTGTCCCGGTTGATATATTATCAAATAGATATTTGAAAAACACCTTGAGGATTGATTATAAACAACATTTGCCATGTTTCTGTCGATATTATGGAGCTAATTTGGAATATTTTTCGCTGTTGTCGTGACCGCAATTGCCGGTTGATTTCTCAGCCAAACGTGAAGAACAAACGGAGCTATTTCGCCTACAAAATAATATTTTGGGAATAAATGAACTTTGGCAATCTACCTGGGAGTCTCGTGAGTGAAACCATCCGAAGTTCATCAAAGGTAAACGATTTAATTTGATTGCTTTTCTCATTTTCGTGACAAGGTTGCCTGCTGCTAGCAAGGCATAATGCTATGCTAGGCTATCGATAAACTTACACAATTGCTTGTCTAGCTTTGGTTGTAAAGCATATTTTGAAAATCTGAGATGACAGGGTGATTAACAAAAGGCTAAGCTGTGTTCCAATATATTTCATTTGTGATTTTCATGAATAGGAATATTTTCTAGGAAGATGTATGTCCGAAGCGTTATGCTAATTAGTGCCAGATGATGACAACGGTCCCGCTCACAGGATGGGGTGTCACTAGAGGTTAAGAGGTTTTAAGGCAGCTAGGGACTGACATCTCTGTGGCAGATTGGGAAGATAGATTGGAGTATATCCACACCTGCTCCATTAACTCCAGACATTGTCTCATACAATTCAAGGTATTCCACATATTACACTATTCTAAAACTAAGCAACATAGGATATTTCCTGATACATCCTTTGTGTGATACATGTCATGCTGCAGAGGGTACACTACTCTACTGCTTTGCATTATGCCCTAACTTATATGGTTATTAGTGTGGAATTTTTAGGATCCTTTCTGAAGTTCTAGAGGCTTCAATTAACCCAGACCCGCTTCTGATCATCCTGGGAGTGTCAGAAACCGTAAACAGATGAACCAGTCCCCAAAACAACTCCTCTCTTACAGTCTCATTTCAGCAAAAAAATATATCTTGTTGTTTTGGAAAAGGAAGGAAGCTCCCTCCCAAATTATGGCTCAGTGAGTTGGCAAACACTCTACACTTAGAAAGAATTCGATATATTCTAAGCAATAAATTATCAACATTATCAAAATCTGGCAGCCTCTCCTCTCTTGAATGATGAATGGGCGGGGGGGGGGGGGGGGGGTAGATACAGTATGTCTTATTTTGAATAACTTATTTTGTACATATTACTCTGGGTATTTTTGTATCTATCGGCTCTTTTATGTTTATATAAGAATTGCATGCTTGTCTTTTCTACAAAATACCTATGCACCATTATTGTGTGTGTTCAATAAAAAATATTTGAACAGAATAATAGATGAATAAATGTCAAGAAAATATGCCTAAACTTCAACAAAAATGAAAAGATAATTTCACTGTAAAGAAGTTTAGACATAAGGGGCATCAGAGAAGAAAGTGCATCACCGAGAGCAGAGGGGGGTCAAAAACAGCCATTCACAGATACAGAGAGCAGAGGGGGTCTATAACAGCCATTCACAGATACAGAGAGCAGAGGGGGTATATAACAGCCAATCAAAGATACAGAGAGCAGAGGGGGTCTATAGCAGCCAATCACAGATACAGAGAGCAGAGGGGTCTATAACAGCCATTCACAGATACAGAGAGCAGAGGGGGTCTATAACAGCCATTCACAGATACAGAGAGCAGAAGGGGTCTATAACAGCCATTCACAGATACAGAGAGCGGAGGGGGTCTATAACAGCCATTCACAGATACAGAGAGCAGGGGGGGGGGGTCTATAACAGCCAATCACAGATACAGAGAGCAGAGGGGGGTCTATAACAGCCATTCACAGATACAGAGAGCAGAGGTGGGGTCTATAACATCCATTCACAGATACAGAGAGCCGAGGGGGGTCTATAACAGCCATTCACAGATGCAGAGAGCAGAGGGGGTCTATAACAGCCAATCACAGATACAGGGAGCAGAGGGGGTCTATAACAGCCATTCACAGATACAGAGAGCAGAGGGGGGGGGGGGGGGGGGGCTATAACAGCCATTCACAGATACCAGAGAGCAGAGGGGGTCTATAACATCCATTCACAGATACAGAGAGCCGAGGGGGGTCTATAACAATCAATCAAAGTTGCAGAGAACAGAGGGGGGGGGGGGGGTCTATAACAGCCAATCACAGATACAGAAAGCAGAGGGGGGGGGGGGGGGTCCTATAACAGCCAATCACAGATGCAGAGAGCAGAGGGGGGTCTATAACAGCCAATCACAGATACAGAGAGCAGAGGGGGGTCTATAACATCCATTCACAGATACAGAGAGCAGAGGCGGTCTATAACAGCCAATCACAGATACCAGAGAGCAGAGGGGGTCTATAACATCCATTCACAGATACAGAGAGCCGAGGGCGGTCTATAACAGCCAATCACAGATACAGAGAGCAGAGGTGGTCTATAACATCCATTCACAGATACAGAGAACCGAGGGGGGTCTATAACATCCATTCACAGATACAGAGAGCAGAGGGGGGTCTATAACAGCCAATCACAGATACAGAGAGCCGAGGGGGGTCTATAACATCCATTCACAGATACAGAGAGCAGAGGGGGATCTATAACATCCATTCACAGATACAGAGAGCCGAGGGGGGTCTATAACAGCCAATCACAGATACAGAGAGCAGAGGGGGGTCTATAACAGCCATTCACAGATACATAGAGCAGAGGGGGGTCTATAACAGCCAATCACAATTATAGAGAGACAATTTGAAACCTCAAGATTCAAAGCAAGAAATTCCAACTGTTTACAAATAGTTTCAGACTTTGCCACACTTACAGGGAATTTAATTTGTACATATATAGCCACACCCCTACCTTTCTTACCCCGATCAGTGCGTTACACATTGTAAACATTTATACAAATATCCTTATTAAGAACAGACTTGCTGAGCCAGGATTCAGAAAATACAATTAGCGTCAGTTGATTTAGCCCCAATCCTAACCAATCCAATTTTAGACAACAGGCTGTGTACATTTAAATGAAAAATACCAAAACCAGATCTTGATTTAAAATCAGAGGGGGTTTGGAGACATTGCATATCAGGGCCAGGGTTAGGTTGCACGTTACCTGATATCAACAAAAGAAGAATAACTAGGCACCTGGGTTTAATAACCTTGCACGGCTTCTCTTTTTTAAGAGACCTACTGCAAGCGAATTCCACAAGATATATTCTAGACAATGCAAAACAGTAATGGTAGTGACACTAGTTCGTGCTGCTCACATCATGACACACATGCATCGGCACTTGGACGAGTCGCTCGAGTGGAAAAAGAGTGAGTGCCCACAGACACAATGTCTAATGTAGGGGAGAGCACATTGTCTGATGTTCATTTTCTCCAGTAAAGTCAGTGCGCAAAGCAATACCACAAATTGGTGTTTTCTCTGAGAGATGTAAGAAATCGAGGCCAAGGAAATGTAAAGGGAGAGAGGGACACTGAGTATGTGTGAGTGTATGTGAGTGTGCGCCCGTGTGAGTAGATTGGGGGTCGATTTAGAGAACTGGTTGGGGATTGTTGAGGTTACTGCCAGGTGGAGAGCAAAGTGGAGCAGCTTGAACGAGACACTCCACAGAGGGAAGGCAGAGGATAGAACCCAGGCCAGCCTGAGAGAGGGTAACTTTGGTAAACTTCGAGTAGGGAAGTGCAAATAGTGATAAAAAAAAAGATCAGAGTTGAGCGAGACCTGGGATCTTTACACCAGCAAAACTAAATAGTTGCACTACACAGCAAGGAAAGTGTAGATTTGCTCCACCATGAATGAATAGGTTAAAAACTACCAGTCACAGACAAACAACTATACATGCTGCCATCTTGGATTCTGGTTGATTTGGTTTGATTTGATAAAAGTACCATGTGCAGTGCCTTCAGAAATTATTCACACCCCTTGAAGTTTTCCACATTTTGTTGTGATAAAAAGTGGGATTAAAATGGATGCTATTGTTATTTTTTTGTCAATGATCTACACAAAATACTCTCTAATGTTAGTGGAAGAAAAATTCTCACATTTGTAAAAAAAACAACAAAAAAAACACGAATATCTCGATGAAATAAGTATTCAACCCCATAACTCAACACACGTTAGAATCACCTTTGGCAGCGATTACAGCCTTCTGAAGGAACTGTATGTAAAATGTGTGTAAAACGTCACAAAACAGCTGTAGAAACAAAAAAAGTGAAAGAAAGTTACTTGTGTCCTCCGAAAAGGGATGAGAGTGTCATGTACTGTCATGTTGTGTCTTGTTTCTGTCCTTTCCCTTCACCCTGTCTCCCTCTGCTGGTCGTTGTTAGGTTACCTTTTCTCCCCCTCTTTTCCCCAGCTGTGCCTTGTCTCCTCCTAACTACCTCGTCACCCCTTTTCCCACCTGTTCCCTTTTTCCCTCTGATTAGGTCTCTATATCTCTCTCTGTTCCTGCTCCTGTCCTTGTCGGATTCTTGTTTGTGTTGTTCATGCCTGAACCAGACTATCGTCATGTTTGCTGCAACCTTGTCCTGTCCTGTCGGAACCTGCCGGTCCATCTGAGCCTACGTTTTGTTTTGTTATTAAAGAAGCTCTGTTTACGTTAATTCGCTTTTGGGTCCTCATTCACGCACCGTAACAGAAGAATCCGACCAAGAATGGACCCAGCGACTTCGGATCCTCTCCACTCAGCCGTCGAGATCCAGGGAGCGATGCTAGGCAGACACAAGCAGGAATTGTCTGCTGCTCGGCATGCCGTTGAGACCCTGGCCACCCAAGTCTCCAACCTCACAGAACAGGTTCACCATCTCCGCCTCGATCCACCGGCCACTTCCAGGGCTTTCGAATCTCCAGAGCCCAGAATCAATAACCCGCCGTGTTACTCTGGGGAGCCCACTGAATGCCGCTCGTTCCTCACCCAGTGTGATATTGTGTTTTCTCTCCAGCCCAACACTTACTCCAGGAGCACTGCTCGTGTCGCCTACGTCATATCTCTCCTTACTGGACGGGCTCGTGAGTGGGGCACGGCAATCTGGGAGGCAAGGGCTGAGTGTACTAACCAGTATCAGGACTTTAAGGAGGAGATGATACGGGTTTTTGATCGATCTGTTTTTGGGGAGGAGGCTTCCAGGGCCCTGTCTTCCCTATGTCAGGGTAATCGATCCATAACAGACTACTCTATTGAGTTTCGCACTCTTGCTGCCTCCAGTGGCTGGAACGAGCCGGCTTTGCTCGCTCGTTTTCTGGAGGGTCTCCGCGCAGAGGTAAAGGATGAGATTCTCTCCCGGGAGGTTCCTTCCAGCGTGGATTCCTTGGTTGAACTCGCTATTCGCATTGAGCGACGGGTTGATCTTCGTCACCGAGCTCGTGGAAAGGAGCTCGCGTTCTCCGTTGCCCCCCTCTCCGCATCACTACCATCTTCCTCTGCCGGCTCGGGTGCTGAGCCTATGCAGCTGGGAGGTATCCGCATCTCGACTAAGGAGAGGGAACGGAGAATCACCAACCGCCTCTGTCTCTATTGCGGTTCTGCTGGTCATTTTGTCACTTCATGTCCAGTAAAAGCCAGAGCTCATCAGTAAGCGGAGGGCTACTGGTGAGCGCTACTACTCCTGTCTCTCCTTCAAGATCCTGCACTACCTTGTCGGTCCATCTACGCTGGACCGGTTCGTCAGCTTCCTGCAGTGCCTTAATAGACTCTGGGGCGGAGGGCTGTTTTATGGACGAGACCTGGGCTCGGGAACATGACATTCCTCTCAGACAGTTAAGGGAGTCCACGGCCTTGTTCGCCCTGGATGGTAGTCCTCTCCCCAGGATTCAGCGTGAGACGCTACCTTTAACCCTCACTGTTTCTGGTAATCATAGCGAAACCATTTCTTTTTTAATTTTTCGTTCACCTTTTACACCTGTTGTTTTGGGCCATCCCTGGCTAGTTTGTCATAATCCTTCCATTAATTGGTCTAGTAATTCTATCCTCTCCTGGAACGTCTCTTGTCATGTGAAATGTTTAATGTCTGCTATCCCTCCTGTTTCCTCTGTCTCTTCTTCACAGGAGGAGCCTGGTGATTTGACAGGGGTGCCGGAGGAATATCACGATCTGCGCACGGTGTTCAGTCGGTCCAGGGCCACCTCTCTTCCTCCACACCGGTCGTATGATTGTAGTATTGATCTCCTTCCGGGAACCACTCCCCCCCGGGGTAGACTATACTCTCTGTCGGCTCCCGAACGTAAGGCTCTCGAAGATTATTTGTCTGTAGCTCTTGCCGCCGGTACCATAGTCCCCTCCTCCTCTCCCGCCGGAGCGGGGTTTTTTTTTTGTTAAGAAGAAGGACGGGTCCCTGCGCCCCTGCATAGATTATCGAGGGCTGAATGACATAACAGTGAAGAATCGTTATCCGCTTCCTCTTATGTCTTCAGCCTTCGAGATCCTGCAGGGAGACAGGTTTTTCACTAAGTTGGACCTTCGTAACGCTTACCATCTCGTGCGCATCAGGGAGGGGGACGAGTGGAAGACGGCGTTTAACACTCCGTTAGGGCACTTTGAATACCGGGTTCTTCCTTTCGGCCTCGCTAACGCTCCAGCTGTCTTTCAGGCATTAGTCAATGATGTCCTGAGAGACATGCTGAACATCTTTGTTTTCGTTTACCTTGACGATATCCTGATTTTTTCACCGTCACTCCAGATTCATGTTCAGCACGTTCGACGTGTCCTCCAGCGCCTTTTAGAGAATTGTATTTTTGTGAAGGCTGAGAAGTGCTCTTTTCATGCCTCCTCCGTCACATTTCTCGGTTCTGTTATTTCCGCTGAAGGCATTAAGATGGATCCCGCTAAGGTCCAAGCTGTCATTGATTGGCCCGTCCCTAAGTCACGCGTCGAGCTGCAGCGCTTTCTCGGCTTTGCGAACTTCTATCGTCGTTTCATCCGTAATTTCGGTCAGGTGGCAGCTCCTCTCACAGCCCTTACTTCTGTCAAGACGTGCTTTAAGTGGTCCGTTTCCGCCCAGGGAGCTTTTGATCTCCTCAAGAATCGTTTTACATCCGCACCTATCCTTGTTACACCTGACGTCTCTAGACAGTTCATTGTCGAGGTTGACGCGTCAGAGGTGGGCGTGGGAGCCATTCTTTCTCAGCGCTCCTTCTCTGACGACAAGGTCCACCCTTGCGCGTATTTTTCTCATCGCCTGTCGCCGTCGGAACGTAACTATGATGTGGGAAACCGCGAACTGCTCGCTATCCGCTTAGCCCTAGGCGAATGGCGACAGTGGTTGGAGGGGGCGACCGTTCCTTTTGTCGTTTGGACTGACCATAGGAACCTTGAGTACATCCGTTCTGCCAAACGACTTAATGCGCGTCAGGCGCGCTGGGCGCTGTTTTTCGCTCGTTTCGAGTTCGTGATTTCTTATCGTCCGGGCTCTAAGAACACCAAGCCTGATGCTTTATCTCGTCTCTTCAGTTCTTCAGTAGCCTCCACTGACCCCGAGGGGATTCTCCCTGAGGGGCGTGTTGTCGGGTTGACTGTCTGGGGAATTGAGAGGCAGGTAAAGCAAGCACTCACTCAAACTCCGTCGCCGCGCGCTTGTCCCAGGAACCTTCTTTTCGTTCCCGTTCCTACTCGTCTGGCCGTTCTTCAGTGGGCTCACTCTGCCAAGTTAGCCGGCCACCCTGGCGTTCGGGGTACGCTTGCTTCCATTCGCCAGCGCTTTTGGTGGCCCACCCGGGAGCATGACACGCGTCGCTTCGTGGCTGCTTGTTCGGTCTGCGCGCAGACTAAGTCCGGTAACTCTCCTCCTGCCGGCCGTCTCAGGCCGCTTCCCATTCCCTCTCGACCGTGGTCTCACATCGCCTTAGATTTTGTCACCGGACTGCCTTCGTCAGCGGGGAAGACTGTTATTCTTACGGTTGTCGACAGGTTCTCTAAGGCGGCTCATTTTATTCCCCTTGCTAAGCTTCCTTCTGCTAAGGAGACGGCACAAATCATCATCGAGAATGTTTTCAGAATTCATGGCCTTCCGTCAGACGTCGTTTCGGACAGAGGTCCGCAATTCACGTCTCAATTTTGGAGGGAGTTTTGCCGTTTGATTGGGGCTTCCGTCAGTCTCTCTTCCGGCTTTCACCCCCAGTCTAACGGTCAAGCAGAACGGGCCAATCAGACTATTGGTCGCATCTTACGCAGTCTTTCTTTACGCAACCCTGCGTCTTGGTCAGAACAGCTCCCCTGGGCAGAATACGCCCACAACTCGCTTCCTTCGTCTGCGACCGGGCTATCTCCTTTTCAGAGTAGCCTCGGGTACCAGCCTCCGCTGTTCTCATCTCAGTTCGCCGAGTCCAGCGTCCCCTCCGCTCAGGCTTTTGTCCAACGTTGCGAGCGCACCTGGAAGAGGGTCAGGTCTGCACTTTGCCGTTATAGGGCGCAGACTGTGAGGGCTGCTAATAAGCGTAGGACTAAGAGTCCTAGATATTGTCGCGGTCAGAGAGTTTGGCTCTCCACTCAGGACCTTCCCCTTAAGACCACTTCTCGCAAGTTGACCCCGCGGTTCATTGGTCCGTTCCGTATTTCTCAGGTCATTAATCCTGTCGCAGTTCGACTTCTTCTTCCGCGATACCTTCGTCGCGTCCACCCGGTCTTCCATGTCTCCTGTATCAAGCCCGTTCTTCGCGCCCCCGCTCGTCTTCCCCCCCCCCCCCCATCCTTGTCGAGGGCGCACCCATCTACAGGGTCCGTAGGATTTTGGACATGCGTCCTCGGGGCCGTGGTCATCAGTACCTAGTAGATTGGGAGGGGTACGGTCCTGAGGAGAGGAGTTGGGTTCCCTCTCGGGACGTGCTGGACCGTGCGCTGATCGATGATTTCCTCCGTTGCCGCCAGGTTTCCTCCTCGAGTGCGCCAGGAGGCGCTCGGTGAGTGGGGGGGTACTGTCATGTACTGTCATGTTGTGTCTTGTTTCTGTCCTTTCCCTTCACCCTGTCTCCCTCTGCTGGTCGTTGTTAGGTTACCTTTTCTCCCCCTCTTTTCCCCAGCTGTGCCTTGTCTCCTCCTAACTACCTCGTCACCCCTTTTCCCACCTGTTCCCTTTTTCCCTCTGATTAGGTCTCTATATCTCTCTCTGTTCCTGCTCCTGTCCTTGTCGGATTCTTGTTTGTGTTGTTCATGCCTGAACCAGACTATCGTCATGTTTGCTGCAACCTTGTCCTGTCCTGTCGGAACCTGCCGGTCCATCTGAGCCTACGTTTTGTTTTGTTATTAAAGAAGCTCTGTTTACGTTAATTCGCTTTTGGGTCCTCATTCACGCACCGTAACAGAGAGGGCCAATAAACAAGTCCAGCATGCAGGTTTTAAATAACAGAGGACTAGGGAGGGGTAGGCACTCCTCTAACAATTTGAAGTACCAATGTGCCACTCCACCCCAATCCCTTTGAGAGAAATGACTGGTAACAAGTGTCACTGTTATAAAACAGATGAATATAAAATATACAGAATAGAAACCCATATCTACTGTAAAATATGTTGGAGGATCTTCGAAATTATGGGGCTATTTTGCTTCCACTGTTCCTGGGGTCCTTTTACATTTTAGCCAAATACCTGGTTGCCTCTGCCAGGAGTCTGAAACTTGACTGCAAGTGGATCTTCCAGCAAGACAATAACCCCAAGCACACGTCAAAATCCACAAAGAAATGGTTAATTGACCACAAAATCGGTGACAAACAAAATTGAAAACCTGTGAACCCCTTTGAAAACCTGAAGAGGGCAGCCCATAAGCGCAGACAAAAGATATCAAGGATCTGGAAAGATTCATTATGAAATAATTGTCTAAGATCCCTCTCAAGTCATAAAACATTTAGAAAAAGGCACAGTTCCATTATTCTCGCAAGGTGAGGTGTTGAAAAATATATGACTGCTGTCATAAAAAAAGTATTACTTGTTAAACTAAATACATATTCTTAGCTATTTTTTCTTAGCTATTCTATTAGTATAAATGATATTCATTTTGGGGGGAGGCATACACTATAGCTCTGTATATGTATTATTTTTGTTATATAGTCTTTTTTTTGCTCATCTTTATCAAAAGGTGCCAATACTTTCGGACCTAACTGTATATCCAATTTTCTGTGGTGTCCATACAGCTCAAGGTGCATGATTAGGTTTTGCAAAGCCAGACGCCGTACTTTCCTTGAGTGGCCCTGCAGAGCCCGGACTTGAACCCAATCCAACATCTCTGGAAAGAAAATAGATGTGCAGTGACACTCCCCATCCAACCGGACAGAGCTTGAGACGATCTGTAGTATAATACCCAAGAAGACTCAAGGCTTGAATTGCTGCTAAAGGTGAATGGAGCAAAGTACAGAGAGCTTCTTGATGAAAACCTGCGCCAGAGCGCTCAGGACCTCAGACTGGGGTGAAGGTTCACCTTCCAACAGGACAACAACGACCCTAAGCTAACAGCCAAGACAACGCAGGAGTCTCTGAATGTCCTTGAGTGGGCCAGCCACAGCCAGAACTTGAACCCGATCAGACATCTCTTGAGAGGATTGAAAATAGCTGTGCAGCGACACTCCCCATCCAAACTGACAGAGCTTGAGAGGATATGCAGAGAAGAATGGAAGAAACTGCCTAAGTACAGGTGAGGCAAGCTTGTACCCAAGAAGACTCAAGGCTGTAATCGCTGCTAAAGGTGCTTCAACAAAGTAGTGAGTAAAGGGTTCTGAATATTTATGTAAATGTATTCTTTCAGTTTTTTATGTATTTATACATTTATGTTTTGCGTGTCTGTAGATTGATGAGGGGGGAAAACTATTTAATCAATTTTAGAATAAGGCTGTAACCTAACAAAATGTGGAAAAGGTTAAGGGGTCTAAATAGTTCAGTTAGATAGCTTGGTAGACGCAGCATGAAGCTGCTGAAATTTCAGACAGAGAAAAAGTAACATTTTTATTTTAGGCAGCTCCTGTTATTATTTAGTATGTGTGTAAAAACTCCTGTTATTATTTAGGATGTGTGTAAAGTAACAATTGCTTGTTTTCCATTTATTTTATACTATGCTACACTTACCCTAATATAATGAAAGCTGGTTCAACAGCAATGCATCTGGTGTCTTTCTTATCCTGGCCATGAATTAGCCAAGGAGTCAATCCATGTCAATCAATCAATCAAATGTATATATAAAGCCCTTCATACATCAACTGATATCTCAAAGTGCTGTACAGAAACCCAGCCTAAAACCCCAAACAGCAAGCAATGCAGGTATAGAAGCACAGTGGCTAGGAAAAACTCCCTAGAAAGGCCAGAACCTAGGAAGAAACCTAGAGAGGAACCAGGCTATGAGGGGTGGCCAGTCCTCTTCTGACCCTGACGGGTGGAGATTAACATGGCCAAGATGTTTATAGATGACAAGCAGGGTCAAATAATAATAATCACAGTAGTTGTCGAGGGTGCAACAGGTCAGCGCCTCAGAAGTAAATGTCAGTTGGCTTTGCTTAGCTGATCATTCAGAGTATCTCTACCGCTCTTGCTGTCTCTAGATAGTTGAAAACAGCAGGTCTGGGACAGGTCAGGGTTCCATAGCCGTAGGCAGAACAGTTGAAACTGGAGCAGCAGCACGACCAGGTGGACTGGGGAGAGCAAGGAGTCATCAGGCCAGGTAGTCCTGAGGCATGGTCCTAGGGCTCAGGTCCTCCAAGAGAAAGAAAGAGAGATAGAGAAAAAGAGAATTAGAGAGTATACTTAAATTCACACAGGACACCGAATAAGACAGGAGAAATACTCCAGATATAACAGTCTGACCCTAGCCCCCCGACATATAAAATATTGCAGCATAAATCCTGGAGACTGAGACAGGAGGGGTCGGGAGACACGGTGGCCCTGTCCGACGATACCCCCGGGCTGTGCCAAACAGGCAGGATATAACCCCACTCACTTTGCCAAAGCACAGCCCCCACACCACAAGAGGGATATCTTCAACCACCAACGTACTATCCTGAGCTCACAAAGATTTCCCCCACGGCACGAACCCAAGGGGGGGGGGGGGGGCGCCAACCCGGACGGGAAGATCACGTCAGTGACTCAAACCACTCAAGTGACCCAGCCCTTCTAGGGACGGCATGGAAGAGCACCAGTAAGCCAGTAACGCAGCCCCTGTAATAGGGTAGAGAATGAGTCAGAGAATCCCAGAGGAGAGAGGGTAACCGGCCAGGCAGAGACAGCAAGGGCGGTTTGTTGATCCAGTGCCTTTCAGTGCCTTTCCGTTCACCTTCACACTCCTGGGCCAGACTACACTCAATCATAGGACCTACTGAAGAGATGAGTCTTCAAAAAATACCTAAAGGTCGAGACTTAGTCTGCGTCTCTCACATGGATCGGCAGACCATAAAAATGGAGCTCTATGGGAGAAAGCCCTGCCTCCAGCTGTTTGCTTAGAAATCTTAGGGACAGTAAGGAGGCCTGTGTCTTGTGTAGGTACGTACGGCAGGACCAAATCGGAAAGATAGGTAGGAGCAGCCTATGTAATGCTTTGTAGGTTAGCAGTAAAACCTTGAAATCAGCCCTAGCCTTAACAGGAAGCCAGTGTAGAGAGGCTAGCATTGGGGTAATATGATCACCTTTTTTTGGTTCCATTAATGATTCTAGCAGCCGTGTTTAGCACTAACTGAAGTTTATTTAGTGCTTTAGGGTTTCTAAATGGTCTACTCGTGAGGCTTTTGCCAACATGATTTTGCATGATTCACAATTCACATAAGCCTACCTGCAATGCAATCTCCATTTGGCTTGTATCCATCCTCATTTCCAAAGAGCACCTCTTGTCCGGTTACCAAAGACGCGCTCCTCCAAACATTGGCTATTCAAAATGTTCAGCCCTATAACACCATATCAACAGTAGGCCTGGGCTATACAGTCTCTTGCTTATTGAGAATGGGGTAGCAGCTGAGTAGATATAATTCCTCTTATCTCCTTCTGACGGACTGTTTTTGAATCAGGTGGATCCTGCAGTGACCCCTCTTCTACAATTACGTCAGGCGTGTTTCTGGATCTCTACACATGCTCCTTTCATTGATGTATATCCCAGTATATTGTTCATGACAGAGCATGGGCCTTTGATGATGCAGAGCCTTGTTCAATTCCCCCCTGTCATGTATTTGTGTCTAATCCCTTGTTGAATGCCAGTTGTAATCTGTTACAATTTGCCTGCTGCTGTTTGAAAAGTTTCTCAGTAATCTCATGGGTTTAGAATGAGAAATAAGCCTGGTACCCGGCTGGATAAGGGGGTCAGGTGCAATCTGGGCCAGTGTCGCTCCCCAGATGTCTGAGGCTTTGCGGGGCTTTGGCCCTGTCTGTTCCCTCTTCCATCAGCTCTACTACTGTCTACTGATGTCTTCTCTTGCTCTCTCTCTCTTTCTCTGTTTCTCTCTCTCTCTCTCACGTCTGGTTTGTGAATGACGAGCCGCCACTAAAGCCTGATTCATCCTGATCTGAGTGTCATTGCACCGGAGGCACGGAGCGAAGGCACAGGACAACGTCCCGCCATTCCAAGGACTTAGTTTACTCTGTTGACATTGTCGGGACTTTATTAATTTAGATGTTTGCCCAGCAGTTGAGCTCAAGCTCCCCAAGAGTCCGGTTAAATTGGATCCACAGTTTTGCCATCAAACAGAAATATGAAAGGATGTGCGTTTCACGGCTGCTTGAAGGCTGTACGAAAGTCTCACAAGGCTTGTAAGTAGATCGAGTGTTAACATGCCTGTTGATCTCCTTAGTTTATTAATAGTAATTGTAAGATGAAAAAAAAACATTTTTTTTTTTGTTACTGGTCATGGGTTTGTCTCCTAAATATAAACATGAGCAGCTCCCACTCAGCCCAGTCTAAGATCTTCTCTGTCCTGGTACCCCGATGGTGGAATCAGCTTCACCCTGAAACTAGGACCGCAGAGTCCCTGCCCATCTACCCCAAAACATTTGAAACCCTACCTCGTATATAATCAAACAGCAACCCCCTCACCCCTTCCCTTGCCTTCTGTGAAGTAACACTTGACTTGTTTCTCCTCTGTTAGCACTGACTGCTGATACTTAGTAAAAAATGTACTGTAAGTCTCTCTGGATATGAGTGTCTGATAAATGACTCAAATGTACACGAATATACCCAAATACTCACTTTTGTGCCATGGCATAGAGGCCTGATCTGGCAAAGATTGTGTGTGTGGAGTTTTATAAAAAGTTTATCTTATTGTTGCATTTACTGCATTTATCGCTGTCCGTGATTCTTTGTGAAGCCTGGGGGAAGCGATATTTTGCCTTGGAAATACATGTGCTATGTGACTCACTGATTCTATCAATCTCAGTGTCAAAAAGTATAATGTCCCCCCCCTACCAAATTCCCCACTTATCTCTGATATTTCCTCAAAAGAAAGAATCCCCTAGAGTGTTGGAAACAGTGAATTGGAAACGGCAGTGGTGGTCGGTGCCGATTAGAAAGGACAATAATTGTTTTATGAGCAGGACCCTTTACAGCATAATATGAGCTCAATGTAACATCGATAGGTTTAGGCTACTACAAGATTCTCAAATGTTTCCTTTACCCATCACAACCTAGCCTAAGAATGAAAGTTCACAAGATAGTTGCGCAGGTCAAGTAATCAAGGTGACAGACAGTGAGACATTATATTCCGCATTGCACACTCAGGCCTGCATCTAGCGTGTAATCATTACTCCAAACAGTTGCAAACAAGAGTTTTGGTTGGACAAATTCAGGCACGTTTATCCTTGTTTCGTTCTGTTTGCTTCCGTTTAAGAAACGTTTTAACAGAATCGGCAGAATGAATACACCCCTGATCACACGCAAACACTTTCATAGCGGCCACATTTCACCTTTATTTAACCAGGTAGGCTAGTTGAGAACAAGTTCTCATTTACAACTGCAACCTGGCCAAGATAAAGCAAAGCAGTGTGACACAAACAACAACACAGGGTTACACATGGAATAAAGAGGCGTACAGTTAATAACACAATAAGAAAAAAGAAAGTCTATATACAGTGTGTACAAATGGCATGAGGAGGTATGGCAATAAATAGGCCAAAGTAGCGAAGTAATTACAATTTAGCAGATTAACACTGGAGTGATAGATGTGCAGATGATGATGTGCAAGTAGAAATACTGGTGTGCAAAAGAGCAGAAAGGTAAATAAAAACAAAATGGGGATGAGGTTGGTAGATTGGATTGGCTATTTACAGATGGGCTATGTACAGCTGCAGCGATCGGTTTAGCTGCTCAGATAGCTGATGTTTAAAGTTAGTGAGGGAAATATAAGTCTCCAGCTTCAGAGATTTTTGCAATTCGTTCCAGTCATTGGCAGCAGAGAACTGGAAGGAAACACGTCCAAATAGGTGTACAATGACCACTTTGCTCATTGTATAATTCCTTATCGCATCTACACACTTTATCCCTTTTCCCTTCGCTTGTGGACTTCAGTGCTAAACACAACAGCTGTTTGTGACCAGGCAAAAAAAAAGGGGGTTAGGACAATTCTAAGGGCCTGTGACTGACAGGGGCCCTAAAAAATGATTAGAACATTAGGTAAAAAAAAATCAATATTAAATTATTGACCTGTCATCATTAATATAATATTTTACTAATAAAACAAATGGTTTATTTTTCTTGTTTTTGGCAAAAAATAAATATCCAGAGAGCCTCTGTATTGCCCATGCCCCAACCCTATTTACATTAAATGGTTCCGTCCTGCCCCCAAACCAGGCACGAACGGTACTTGAATTGAGAGTGAGGAGTGCAGTGGAGCATAGTGTCTCAGCTTCCTAAAGACAAATCTGGCTTCCAAAAACGAAAAGGAAAAAAAAGAAAGACAGGAGATAGAAAAGAAAGCTGTTGCCCAATTTTAAACAAAGGAAGGTGGGTGTTGTCCGTGAGTGGTGGGAACTAACCTGTTAGCTTAGTCCATAGTTATATAGGCTACCTTTGCTCCACTAAAATTATTTACTTGATATCTTCAAAGAATATTCTGAGTGATTACATTTTGCTCCTCTTTTAGCCAACATTTAATCAATGCAGGCAAACTTTTAGCAAGCTAATACTGAATCAGTTGTCCCTGCCCTTGCCTGGTGCCAGGCCCAACAGATGCAGCTTCAGGCTCAGCAGCCCAGTCTCCCCATCCCCATACCCCTCAACCAGCCCTACTCCCAACTGAAAAAGGAGGTGAGCAGCATTGTGTTGAATGACATGTCAGGTGGAATAAATGCAGGTACTGTAATGCATTGAGGACAGGAATGTGATTCTCCAGTCAGGAAAAATCTCACTTGACACAGAGGCAGCCAATATCAGAGCCTTAAAGGAAGAGATGCAGGCTCTTAGAGATGGATGGGAGTCTCTCCTGTCTGAGGCAACAGTGATTGCTACGCAAATGGATGTTGCACCTCAATTTAGCAAGGAAAACAGCCTCCAGAGGAAAAGGAAGAGATTCGATGATGAGACCTCTCAAGAGGAGACAGCTCAGGACAGTGCAGCAACGGTGTTTCGGAACAGTGTTTTTGTTACTGCTATGGACAACATCATAAGTGACCTGGACACTAGGTTCCACACCACTGCAAAAATTGTATCAGAAATTTCTGCTGTTCTGAAAGTTGGGCAGATTAGTGAGGATAAAGTCCCCTCTGTGTGCCAGCCACTGATCATGAAGTATTCCAGAAGTCTTACACCTGAGTTTCATAATGAAGTGAGACACCTGAATACTGTAAATGCTGCCACTTTCCCCCCTAACTTGTCCCCTCTTGGTCTCCTGAATGCAATTTGTATGATGCATTTTTGGAGAAGTGTGCATTGCTTTACATAGATTTTGCACACTGCCTGTGACTGTTGCTGGGGGCGAGAGGGCTTTCAGTAAGCTAAAACTGATAAACTATTTGAGATCCACTATGTCCCAGGACAGGCTTTGCAGTCTTGCCATGCTGTCCATTGAAAGTCAGTTAGCTAGAAAGCTGGACTTCAAAGACTTGATCAGTGAATTAGCCAGGAAGGCTTAGCGCTGGGCTCTTGGTGAGTAAGGCTGAGCAAGGGCCAGTGATAACTGTTAAATGGTATGGCTATGGATATTGGATACACACATGATGCCCACAGGCTGAGAACAAGACTGAGAACAGACTGAGAACAAGATGTATCTCAAAGTAATGGCTGGATTGCCATAACATTAGTTATGCACAATCAAGACCCCAAGTGGAAGAAACCTATTGATTGGGTGACCTCTTGACCTTTCCTCTAGAGCCACCTTCAGGCCTTTTCATTTCCATTTTGTTTTCCATTTCCACTTTTACAGCTGCTTGTTGTCTAGTTGGTATGTGTACTTAGTTCAAAAATCTGCTGCTGATTTTATTATTTTGTTTATTATATCATTCTATAGATGATGATGTTAATTTATTTTAATTGAAGAGGTTAATGTATATTTAAGTTATATTTATTTTAAGTTATTCATTAATGTTAAGAGAATTTTCCATTCAAGAGTTTTACCTTTAAAATGACATTTAGACTGTAAAAGATGGCCTTTAGCACATTTCTTATAGAGTGGATCAGTCTTGCATCAAATAGTGAATTCCACTGTATGCAGAATGTTGCATGCATGTCTGCACAGTGTTATATTATCACAGCTCACTGTCAGTAAATATCGTACAGTAAATATTGGACTACAAAAGAGTTGCAAGCCTTGACTTGGAAGAGTGTTGGATAGCCATAGTCAGCTAGCTAACACTGCATTCCTCTCTGTTTGAGCCGGGTGTTTGAGTAGGCTAAACTAGCTAGCTGCATTCAGCTAGCTAACAAAGCACTCCTCTCTGTTTGAGATGGGTGTTTGAGTAGGCTAAACTAGCTAGCTGAATGCAGCTAGCTAACATAGCATTCCTCTCTGTTTGAACCGGGTGTTTGAGTAGGCTAAACTAGCTAGCTGCATTCAGCTAGCTAACATAGCATTCCTCTCTGTTTGAGCCGGGTATTTGATTAGGCTAAACTAGCTAGCTGCATTCGCTAGCTTAGAAAGTGAAAGTGAAGAAAATACAACAAAATATCTCTCGCTCTCTCTCTCTTTTGCTTCTCCTTCATTTTTTAAGAAATTAATTTGTTCAGAACTGTCTTTCTATTTGAGTCAACTACTCCCCACATGTTATGCACTGCAGTGCTAGCTAGCTGTAGTTATGCTTTCAGTACTAGATTCATTCTCTGATCCTTTGATTGGGTGGAAAACATGTCAGTTCATGCTGCAATTGCTCTAATAGGTTGGAGGACGTCCTCCAGAAGGTGTCATAATTGCTGTGTACTGTAAGTCAATGGAAGGTGGTGAGAACCACAAGGTTCCTATGTTTTCTGCTGAAGTCAATGTACCCAGAGGAGGATGGAGAGTAGCTGTCCTCCAGCTACACCATGGTGCGACCCCAGAGAGTGCTGTTGAGGCTACTGCAGACCATTGCAAAGCAGTGTGTTTTAATCAATTATTTTGGTGACGTGAATATATTTAGTATTGTTTTATCTAAAAAGGAAAACTTTGTTTCACAATTTCTATTTTATGAAATTCACTGAGGAGGATGGACCTCCTCTACCTCCACTGAGGAGCCTCCACTGGTAAACAGTGAAGAATTGTAAACAGTGTTCAGAAAGTATTGGTGTAGTTTACACCACCAGTACATATCACTGTAAATCCATGACGGGGTGCAAGTGCATACTTCTTAGCTTCTTAGATAATCAGGCTTTTCCTAGCTAAATAGTTTGGATGCTGAAGCAACAGATCGAGATCGCAAACGTTTGTATAAAAGTGTGGTATTCTTTAACCTAAGTAGCAAAGTGGCCAAAATTACTTTTTAGCATGGGCAGCGCCATTGAGGGTTTCCGCTGTATTAAAATAGTAAACTGTTTGGATTCCTATGGGTTGTAGCCTCAATGGTGCTTCCCATTCTGTCACAGACACTATAATGGCACAGATATAAAGATGAGTCCTCTATCTATCTCTATGGTTTGTTCAAGCAGCGACCATTGGTGCATTCTGTCTCGTGGACAAAGAAGCTACAAATTGTGCCTTTAAGTCTGATACCAGAACATCGCACCATATTCCTCCAAGAGCGTATCCAGACATATTCAACACAGTGTTTTGTGGAAATTCTCAATCCACCCTTGAGCATCAACAAAACTGACCACAAGCTCTGTTTTTGATTCAAGACAACATCATCACAATAGGCTTCATCAACGTTTGCAGTTGTTTTTGTTTTTTCATGTAGACCCAATTCATTATGCTTAATACAAATGGGTTCACACTTTAACTAGCCTTGAAAAAGCCACAATAGTGAATTAATTCCATTTGCTATAGCAACCACTTGTGGAAAGGGGCCCTGTGAATCGAATAGGTCATAGATTAGACCCAGAGTAATTTAGCATATTAACCTCATAATTATGAAAAATATTTACGTTATGGTGAGGAAAAAAATAATTCCATGTTAGCTTTTTATACATAACCACAAAACTTGTTTTTGTTGGAAGTTCTCAGACCTCTATTGATCTTTTGATACCACGAGGAGTCACAATCCCCTTTCATATTTAAAAAAAAAAACATTTTTATGAAAGAATGGTTAGGATATATGGAGAGATAGTGATAGAAGGGCACAGACCAGAGCCATCATTTGCAATTATGCTTGTGGTGTATTTCTGTACATTTTCTTGTTGGACAATGTAGCATCCAAATGTGTAATTGTTGATGGTGAACAATATGGTTATCCAAATGTGAGCTGGGTGGAGTAAATTGTTTTACTCTTTGTTTGGTTATATAACACAGGAAGTAAGCATTTGCCAGTAATCTTAAGTTCTGTAAACGTTGGTGTTCTGAGTGGTATACTACGAAATAAACTAGATCAACTCAGGCTTTTATAAAGCTAGGTCAGCTTCACATTGCAGATCAGGCTTCAAATGTACTATGATGGTGGATATTGCTCATCCGCCTGCCCCCAACTCTAGTAGGCTTGTAACTGTGCATTCATGTCGTGCATGGCTAGTCGAATGCCAGACTCTTCATTGAGACAATGCTGAAACATCCATCCATGGGCGAGTCAGTGACACATTTTCGTTTGTGCTGAAATCAAAATGAAAAAAAAAAGTTATCTTGCAAATTGAAATAGACTTTAAGAAGTGCTATCTTTATTTCATGACTTATTTATGCCGTCTTTGGTGTGCTTACCAATGCACAAGCACCTTTGTCCCCACTGCTATCGCTGTAACGGCTTTCCTCCTGGGAAGGAGAGGCGGACCAAAATGCAGCATGGTTATAGTTCACGTTTTTTTAATAATAGGAAAACTCAACATGAACATAATACAAAACAATAAACGTGGCGAAACAGCCCTATCTGGTGCAACAAACACAAAGACAGGAAACAACCATCCACAAAACCCAACACAAAACAGGCTACCTAAATATGGTTCCCAATCAGAGACAATGACTAACACCTGCCTCTGATTGAGAACCATTTCAGGCCCAAACACAGAAATAGACAAACTAAATAGAATGCCCACTCAGATCACACCCTGACCAAACAAAACATAGAAACATACAAAGCAAACTATGGTCAGGGTGTGACAATCGCTTCTTCTATCTGTGGAACAGCTTATTGCGTTGTGGCCATAGGCATACAATCCATAGAGTTTTGGAACCTCTAACCCTGGCAATTTGACTGTTAAACTCATGTGTACACTAGCCATGGCTGCCAGTCTTAAAGGATATATCCCTATTTTTCTCTCACATCGTGGAAGCTTGGCTTATTACAACACCAGTTAGGCTATTTTCAAACAAACAACTCAAACAACCGTGGGGAGATGCCTACAGACAGAGAGAGAGAGAGGAAGTGTTGTGGTCTGGGACCAGACCTCTGTGTAATCCAGCTGCCACATTTCGCCCATTACTGCCTAGACAACGGATATTTACGTTTGCACAGGCGGCATATTGTTGGCAGTGGCTGATGCAGCAGAGGCTGGAGATGACACCCGGGAGTACCGGCATGCTGTCTACACAGTTTGTGATGTGGCAGCTTTGTTCCCTTGGTGCAGGGAACTGAGTTGTCATCCCCAGTCTCTGTGTTTGGAGAATCAGGGACACTACTTTCCCTGATCCCCATTCACAGTACACTGGGTTCCACCCTGGGCGCTAGGATTCTCAAAGCGTTTGGCATGATGACATACTAACGTTATGCCCAAAGAGTATCCGTTGCCAGACACTTATGTGAACAGAACACAAGCTCTCCCTCAGTTTGCATTTTCAACACACAAACACCTGCCAGGTGCATCTTCAGGACATCAAGAACCTTCTTACTGGGCACACCATGTCATATCAAAGATTCTAAAGGTTGTTTATTTCTCACCCAAAAGTGTCATCACTGCACTTTCTCCCGGCACAACAAAGTTTAAATGGGAAAATGTCCGATTTTATTTATACATCTGAAAGTGTTCTTGAATAAATAATATTTTTACATGAGTTTGTTTGCATATTAGCTTTTTTTGGATATAAAGTTTAAAAATTTTACACATTTTAGACATTTGTCTATATTGAAAATTGGTTTTCTTTAACATAATTGTACGGTTCAAATATCAGCCCACCAATGACTTGTGCCAGGTCTATGCAGGTAAATTGGTTCTAGAATTTTACAGAAAATACCATATTAAGAATTTTGCTTAAATTCATCAAGAAAAAGTTAGCTTATAACAGTGGCAATTCTAGGTATTGTGGCATATTTTGGTTAAACTATCCCCAATTCAATGGAATTGCAACCCTCTGCATGCACAGTGCATTCTTCCATCACATGTACAGTGCACTCTTCTATCACATGTATAGCTGATTCTCAAGATCTTGCAAACTAATGAGATGCTATTGAGCCCACACTACTAAACTGTCTGAGCCAAGGACTACATGCTTTCTGGGAAATTTTGATTACGCAGTGGCTTGCGAAAGTATTCACCCCCTTTGCATTTTTCCTATTTTGTAGCCTTACAACCTGGAATTAAAATAGATTTTGGGGGGGTTGTATCATTTGATGTACACAACATACCTAACACTTTGAAGATGCAAAATATATTCATTGTGAATCAAACAAGAATTAAGACAAAAAAACTGAACTTGAGCGTGCATAGACTATTCACCCCCCGAAGCCAATACTTTGTAGAGCCACCTTTTGCAGCAATTACAGCTGCAAGTCTCTTAGGGTATGTCTCTATAAGCTTGGCACATCTAGCCACTGGGATTTTTGCTCATTCTTCAAGGTAAAACTCCTCCAGCTCCTTCAAGTTGGATGGGTTACGCTGGTGTACAGCCATTTTTAAGTCATACCAAAGATTCTCAATTGAATTGAGGTCTGGGTTTAGACTAGGCCATTCCAAGACATGTAAATGTTTCCCCTTAAACCACTTGAGTGTTGCTTTAGCAGTATGCTTATGGTCATTGTCCTGCTGGAAGGTGAACCTCCGTCCCAGTCTCAAATCTCTGGAAGACTGAAACAGGTTTCTCTCAAGAATTTCCCTGTATTTAGCGCCATCCATCATTCCTTCAATTCTGACCAGTTTCCCAGTCCCTGCCGATGAAAACGTCCCCACAGCATGATGCTGCCACCACCATGCTTCACTGTGGGGATGGTGTTCTCAGGGTGATGAGGGGTGTTGGGTTTGCGCCAGACATAGCGTTTCCCTTAACCTCTAGCGACGAGCAATCCCGTATCCGGGAGCGTAATCATAGCCTCAAGCTCATTACCATAACGCAACGTTTCCTATTCATGAAAATCGCAAATGAAATGAAATAAATATATTGAAACACAAGCTTAGCCTTTTGTTAACAACACTGTCATCTCAGATTTTCAAAATATGCTTTTCAACCAAAGCTACACAAGCATTTGTGTAAGAGTATTGATAGCCTAGCATAGCATTAAGCCTAGCATTCAGCAGGCAACATTTTCACAAAAACAAGAAAAGCATTCAAATAAAATGATTTACCTTTGAAGAACTTCGGATGTTTTCAATGACAAGACTCTTAGTTAGATAGCAAATGTTCATTTTTTCCAAAAATATGATTTTTGTAGACGAAATAGCTCCATTTTGTTCATCACGTTTGAAAAATACCAGAAAATGCAGCCACAATATCGACAGAAACATGGCAAACGTTGTTTAGAATCAATCCTCAAGGTGTTTTTCACATATCTATTCGATAATCTATCAGTGGTGGCAGCTGGCTTCTCATCAGAAGCAAACAGAAAAATACTGCAGCTGGAGATTACGCAATAATTGCAACGGAGGACACCAAGCGACCACCTGGTAGATGTAGTCTCTTATGGTCAATCTTCCAATGATATGCCTACAAATAGGTCACAATGCTGTAGACACCTTGGGGAAAACGTGGAAAACGTAAGCTGACTCCTAGCTCCTTCACAGCCATATAAGGAGTCATTGGAATGAGGTGGTTTCAAAAAATGTGGCACTTCCTGATTGGATTTATATCTGGGTTTCGCCTGTAAAATCAGTTCTGTGGCACTCACAGACAATATCTTTGCAGTTTTGGAAACGTCAGAGTGTTTTCTTTCCAAAGCTGTCAATTATATGCATAGTCGAGCATCTTTACGTGACAAAATATCTTGTTTAAAACGGGAACGTTTTTCATCCAAAAATTAAAAGAGCGCCCCCTATATCAAAGAAGTTAATGGCCAAAAAGCTACATTTGTGTCTCATTTGACAGAGTGCCTTCTTCCATATGTTTGGTGAGTCTCCCACATCCATTTTGGAGAACACCAAATGTGTTTGCTTATTTTTTTCTTAAAGCAATGGCTTTTTTTCTGGCAACTCTTCCATATTGCCCAGCTCTGTGGAGTGTACGGCTTAGTGGTCCTATGAACAGATACTCCAATCTCTGCTGTGGAGCTTGGTAGCTCTTTCAGGGTTATCTTTGGTCTCTTTGTTGCCTCTCTGGTTAATGCCCTCCTTGCCTGGTCTGTGAGTTTTGGTGGGCGGCACTCTCTTGGCAGGTTTGTTGTTGTGCCATATTCTTTCCATGTTTTAATAATGGATTTAATGGTGCACCGTGGGATGTTCTATGTTTCTGATATTTTTTTTATAACCCAACCCTGATCTGTACTTCTCCACAACTTTGTCCCTGACCTGTTTGGAGAGCTCCTTGGTCTTCATGGTGCCGCTTGCTTGGTGGTGCCCCTTGCTTTGTGGTTTTGCAGACTATGGGGCCTCTCAGAACAGGTAGGTGTACAGTGGGGAGAACAATTATTTGATACACTGCCGATTTTGCAGGTTTTCCTACTAAAGCATGTAGAGGTCTGTAATTTTTATCATAGGTACACTTCCACTGTGAAAATCCAGAAAATCACACAATTCCTGACATTTAATCCTAGTAAAAATTTCCTGTCTTAGGTCAGTTAGGATCACCACTTTATTTTAAGAATGTGAAATGTTCGAATAATAGTAGAGAGAATTTTCAGGTTTTATTTCTTTCATCACATTCCCAGTGGATCAGAAGTTTGCATACACTCAATTAGTACTTGGTAGCATTGCCTTTAAATTGTTTAACCTGGATCAAACATTTCGGGTAGCCTTCCACAAGCTTCCCACAATAAGTTGGGTTAATGTTGGCCCATTCCTCCTGACAGAGCTGGTGTAGGTAACTGAGTCAGGTTTGCAGGCCTCCTTGCACGCACACACTTTTTCAGTTCTGCCCACACATTTTCTATGGCATTGAGGGCTTTGTGATGGCCACTACCAATACCTTGACTTTGTTGTCCTTAAGCCATTTTGCCACAACTTTGGAAGTATCCTTGGGGTCATTGGGCATTTGGAAGACCCATTTGTGACCAAGCTTTAACTTCCTGAGTGATGTCTTGAGATGTTGCTTTAATAGATCCACATAATTGTCCTCTCTCATGATACCATCTGTTTTGTGAAGTGCACCAGTCTCTCCTGCAGCAAATCACCCCCACAACATGATGCTGCCACCCCCGTGCTTCACAATTGGGATAGGTTCTTCGAACTTGCAAGCCTCTCCCTCTTTTTCCTCCTAACATAATGATGGTCATTATGGCCAAACAGTTTCATCAGAGGACATTTCTCAGAAAAGTACGATCTTTGTCCCCATGTGCAATTGCAAACCGTAGTCTGGCTTTTTTATGGCGGTTTTGGAGCATTGGCATCGTCTTTGCTGAGCGGCCTTTCAGGTTATGTCGATATAGGACTCGTTTTACTGTGGATATAGATACATTTGTACCTGTTTGTACCATCTTCACAAGGTCCTTTGCTGTTGTTTTGGGATTGATTTGCACTTTTCACACCAAAGTACTTTCATCTCTAGGAGACAGAACTCGTCTCCTTCCTGAGCGGTATGATGGCTGCGTGGTCTCATGGTGTTTATACTTGAGTACTATTGTTTGTACAGATGAGCGTGGTACCTTCAGGCATTTGGAAATTGCTCCCAAGTATGAACCAGACTTATGAGGTCTACAATTTTTCCCATGATGTCAAGCAAAGAGGCACTGAGTTGGATGGTAGGCCTTGAAATACATTAAAAAACATGAGCTGGCGCACACCCAGAATAATAGTTTGTGTAGAGGTGCTGACTAACGGCGATAAACTATAAATCAAAATCAAGAAAGTCGCACACTCCATGTACAATCTCCCAGCAATTTAATGCGTATTTACCAATGTTTCGGCATCACTGTGCCTTCCTCAGGGAAAGAGGCACTGAGTTTGAAGGTAGGCCTTGAAATACATCCACAGGTACACCTGCAATTGACTCAAATTATGTCAATTAGCCTATCAGAAGCTTCTAAATCCATGACATAATTTTCTGGAATTATCTAAGCTGTGTAAAGGCACAGTCAATTTAGTAAATATAAACTTCTGACCCACTGGAATTGTGATACAGTGAATGATAAGTGAAATAATCTGTCTGTAAACAATTGTTGGAAAAATAACTTGCGTCATTCACAAAGTGGATGTCCGAACCGACTTGCCAAAACTATAGTTTGTTAACAAGATATTTTTGGAGTGGTTGAAAAACAAGTTTTAAAGACTCCAACCTAAGTGTATGTAAACTTCCGACTTCAACTGAATACCACGGGTATGACAAAACATATGCATCTCATGCTACATCTGTACTACTCTAATAACGTTGGTAACCTGTTTACAATAACAATAAGGCACCTCAGGGGGTTGTGGTAAATGGCCAAATTACCAGGGCTAAAGGCTGTATCCATAAGAACAGCCCTTAGCCGTGGTATATTGTCTCTTCCTAGAGCTGGCCGTCTGGTCAAACTGAGCAGGGAAGTGACCAAGAACCCGATGGTCACTCTGGTAGAGCTCTAGAGTTCCTCTGTGGTAATAGGAGAACCTTTCAGATCGACAACCATCTCTGCAGCACTCCACCAATCAGGCCTTTATGGTAGAGTGGCCAGATGGAAGCCACTCCTCAGTAAAAGGCACATGACAGCCCGCTTGGAGTTTGCTAAAAGGCACCTAAAAGACTCTCAGACGATGAAACAACATTCTCTGGTCTGATGAAACTAAGACTGACCTCTTTGGCCTTAATGCCAAGCGTCACGTCTAGAGAGAACCTGGCACCATCCCTACAGTGAAGCATGGTGGTAGCAGCATCATGCAGTGGGGATGTTTTTCAGCGGCAGGGAGACTTGTCTCGATGAATGGAGCAAAGTAGAGAGATCCTTGATGGAGACCTGCTCAGGACCTCAGACTGGGGCGAATGTTCACCTTCCAACAGGACAACGACCCTAAGCACACAGACAAGACAATGCAGGAGTGGCTTCGGGACAAGTCTCTGAATGTCCTTGAGTGGCCCTGCCAAAGCACGACCTTGAACCAGATCCAACATCTCTGGAGAGACCTGAAAATCGCTGTGCAGCGACACTCACTCCCCACCTGACAGAGCTTGAGAGGATCTGCAGAGAAGAATGGGAGGATCTCCCCAAATACAGTCGTGGCCAAAGTTTCCTGCTTCAGTGTCTTTAGATATTTTTGTCAGATGTTACTTCTGGGCCACATCCTGACTGATGGCAGCCCATTCTTGCATGATTAATGCTTGGAGTTTGTCAGAATTTGTGGGTTTTTGTTTGTCCATCCACCTCTTGAGGATTGACCATAAATTCTCAATGGGATTAAGGTCTGGGGAGTTTCCTAGCCATGGACCCAAAATATTGATGTGTTGTTCCCCGAGCCACTTAGTTATCACTTTTGCCTTATGGCAAGGTGCTCCATCATGGAAAAGGTATTGTTCATCACCAAACTGTTCCTGGATGGTTGGGAGAAGTTGCTCTCAGAGGATGTGTTGGTACCATTCTTTATTCATGGCTGTGTTCTTAGGCAAAATTGTGAGTGAGCCCACTCCCTTGGCTGAAAAGCAACCTCACACATGAATGGTCTCAGGATGCTTTACTGTTGGCATGACATAGGACTGAAGGTAGCGCTCACCTTGTCTTCTCCGGACAAGCTTTTTTTACGGATGCCCCAAACAATTGGAAAAGGGGATTCATCAGAGAAAATTACTTTACCCCAGTCCTCAGCAGTCCAATCCCTGTACCTTTTGCAGAATATCAGTCTGTCCCTGATGTTTTTCCTGGAGAGAAGTGGCTTCTTTGCTGCCCTTCTTGACACCAGGCCATCCTCCAAAAGTCTTTGCCTCACTGTGCGTGCAGATACACTCACACCTGCCTGCTGCCATTCCTGAGCAAACTCTGAACTGGTGGTGCCCTGATCCCGCAGCTGAATCAACTTAAGAAAACGGTCCTGGCGCTTGCTGGACTTTCTTGGGCGCCCTGAAGCCTTCTTCACAACAATTGAACTGCTCTCCTTGAAGTTCTTGATCATCTGAGAAATAGTTGATTTAAGTGCAATCTTACTGGCAGCAATATCCTTGTCTGTGAAGCCCTTTTTTGTGCAAAGCAATGATGACGGCACCTGTTTCCTTGCAGGTAATCATAGTTGACAGAGGAAGAACAATGATTTCAAGCACCACCCTCCTTTTGAAGCTTCCAGTCTGTTATTCGAACTCAATCAGCATGAGAGAGTGATCTCCAGTCTTGTCCTCGTCAACACTCACACCTGTGTTAACGAGAGAATAACTGAGAATCACTGACATGATGTCAGCTGGTCCTTTTGTGGCAGGGCTGAAATGCAGTGGAAATGTTTTAGGATTCAATTCATTTGCATGGCAAAGAGGGACTTTGCAATTAATTGCAATTCATCTGATCACACTTCATAACATTCTGGAGTATATGCAAATTGCCATCATACAAACTGAGGCAGCAGACTTTGTGAAAATTAATATTTGTGTCATTCTCAAAACTTTTGGCCACAACTGTACAGGTGTGGAAAAGTTGTAGTGTCATAGCCAAGAATACTCAAGGCTGTGATCAGTGCCAAAGGTGCTTCAACAAAGTACATGTACAAAGTAAAGGGTCTGAATCCTTTTGTCTTTCATACATTTGCAACAAAATTCTAAACGTATTTTTGCTATTCCATTACGTGGTATTGTGTTGATTGATGGGAAAAAACAACAATATAATCAATTTTAGAATAAGGCTGTACCGTAACAAAATGTGGAAAAAGTCAATACTTTCCAAATTTACTTTGTAATGGTAAATTATACAGTGCCTTGCGAAAGTATTCGGCCCCCTTGAACTTTGCGACCTTTTGCCACATTTCAGGCTTCAAACATAAAGATATATAAAACTGTATTTTTTTGTGAAGAATCAACAACAAGTGGGACACAATCATGAAGTGGAACGACATTTATTGGATATTTCAAACTTTTTTAACAATTCAAAAACTGAAAAATTGGGCGTGCAAAATTATTCAGCCCCCTTAAGTTAATACTTTGTAGTGCCACCTTTTGCTGCGATTACAGCTGTAAGTCGCTTGGTGTATGTCTCTATCAGTTTTGCACATCGAGAGACTGAAATTTTTTCCCATTCCTCCTTGCAAAACAGCTCGAGCTCAGTGAGGTTGGATGGAGAGCATTTGTGAACAGCAGTTTTCAGTTCTTTCCACAGATTCTCGATTGGATTCAGGTCTGGACTTTGACTTGGCCATTCTAACACCTGGATATGTTTATTTTTGAACCATTCCATTGTAGATTTTGCTTTATGTTTTGGATCATTGTCTTGTTGGAAGACAAATCTCCGTCCCAGTCTCAGGTCTTTTGCAGACTCCATCAGGTTTTCTTCCAGAATGGTCCTGTATTTGGCTCCATCCATCTTCCCATCAATTTTAACCATCTTCCCTGTCCCTGCTGAAGAAAAGCAGGCCCAAACCATGATGCTGCCACCACCTTGTTTGACAGTGGGGATGGTGTGTTCAGCTGTGTTGCTTTTACGCCAAACATAACGTTTTGCATTGTTGCCAAAAAGTTCAATTTTGGTTTCATCTGACCAGAGCACCTTCTTCCACATGTTTGGTGTGTCTCCCAGGTGGCTTGTGGCAAACTTTAAACAACACTTTTTATGGATATCTTTAAGAAATGGCTTTCTTCTTGCCACTCTTCCATAATGGCCAGATTTGTGCAATATACGACAACGATTGTTGTCCAATGGACAGAGTCTCCCACCTCAGCTGTAGATCTCTGCAGTTCATCCAGAGTGATCATGGGCCTCTTGGCTGCATCTCTGATCAGTCTTCTCCTTGTATGAGCTGAAAGTTTAGAGGGACGGCCAGGTCTTGGTAGATTTGCAGTGGTCTGATACTCCTTCCATTTCAATATTATCGCTTGCACAGTGCTCCTTGGGATGTTTAAAGCTCGGGAAATCTTTTTGTATCCAAATCCGGCTTTAAACTTCTTCACAACAGTATCTCGGACCTGCCTGGTGTGTTCCTTGTTCTTTATGATGCTCTCTGCGCTTTTAACGGACCTCTGAGACTATCACAGTGCAGGTGCATTTATACGGAGACTTGATTACACACAGGTGGATTGTATTTATCATCATTAGTCATTTAGGTCAACATTGGATCATTCAGAGATCCTCACTGAACTTCTGGAGAGAGTTTGCTGCACTGAAAGTAAAGGGGCTGAATAATTTTGCACGCCCAATTTTTCAGTTTTTGATTTGTTAAAAAAGTTTGAAATATCCAATAAATGTCGTTCCACTTCATGATTGTGTCCCACTTGTTGTTGATTCTTCACAAAAAAATACAGTTTTATATCTTTATGTTTGAAGCCTGAAATGTGGCAAAAGGTCGCAAAGTTCAAGGGGGCCGAATACTTTCGCAAGGCACTGTAAATACAGACAACAAAAGTAAATACACTAGCATATCACAAATATTAAGAACAGTCTTACAGACTATTCATTAGGTCATTGACCTCTTCATTTACTTCTATGGTCTCTTCGGAGATGCTCATATTCATCAGGATAAACAGAAGTGATAGAACATTACAAAAAAAGAAATTCACTGAATAAGATCTGTACAATTTTGGCAATACACATATAGGGTGATAATGTCTTGGAATAGTTAACGGAAAAAAACTTGTTGCCTGTTTTCTCCTTTTGTTGCCTCTTTGGTGCTCCCATCTAGTTCAACAACTCCAGGCTACTTCAGAAAGTCATCCCCCCTTTAGAAAAGACAGTTGGTTATACTCCAAGAATATAGTATCTTCATTACTGGCAAACATTTTGACTACTAGAGAGTGAGACATGACAGTAGCAGAGAGATAAACCTACACATAGGCTACTCAAAGAAGGCAGGCTCAAAGAGAGGTACACAGAAACCAACCATAAATGATGCACACAAAGTTCACACTACCCATCATTGAAAGGAATAGGAAAAAGGTATCTAGCTATTCTCCTATTGAAATGAAGCATGTGTTCTTTGCTATCTGACAGTGTGGTGCTGGATGCCACTCCAATGCTTGATAAAGCAGGCAGAGGTAACACTTCCCTTGGAGTGGATTGTGGTGGGGCCTTTTCATAACTAGAACATGAGAAATTACATTTTTCTTTCACGCATGTCCCATTATTATATCACATATCTAGCTAGTGAGCTTACTTGTCAACTCTCTACCAAGCTACATAATGTTAATTAGCTAGCTAGCATTGTTTCAGTAATGTTCTGTAATAGCGATAGTCACTTGGAAGTCTCAAAAAGATACTATACTGCCGAGCACCATTACAGCTACTTTCGTTACAGCCAAAGCGCCATTAGAGAAATGCACAAGAAATGTTAGCTAGCCATCAACACACAACAACAAAAATTCAGCAATGTAAATAGGTTCTAAATGATCATGACTATCAAATACACATGTTTATGTCAATATCCCGACTGGTCTTAGATCATAAATACCATGTACACCTTAGTAATTTATCAAGACAGCCATATAATTTAGATAGCATAAAGCTAACCCAGATTCCCCATTCATAGCTAACATTAGCTAGCTCCTGTAGCTGATGCAACGTCTTGGTAACGTTATCTGTCAAGCAGAAAACAGGCCATATCTGCATCAGACTTCAGCCCTTTTAGGGCCATAACTTCTCTCCAGCGATTCAAATTGTTACCGATATTTACTCTGGTTTTTCCCTAAGCCTCATCATTTTGTCGCTTGGCTAAACTTGCCACCCGTATCTGCAACCAGTGCTGGGCTGGACCCATACAAAAACATCTACATAATGTCCTTTTAACTTGAATGGGAACTGCCATCTATGGATTAAATGTCTATGGTTGGTTGCGGCTGTTAGTTTGCATTTTGCAAATTTCAAAATACAATTGCGTGAAAAAAACAAATCACTAATTCTGTAATACTTTTTTAAACAAATGTACACAAAAAAAAACAATTGATTGATAAAATATTGAATCAGTCATCTTCCTCAAATGACAATCTTTGCAAGAGGAAGCAAATCTGATTTTATTGGTCCTTAACCCACATCTCAGAAACTTCATTCAAGATAAATGGAGTTAACTTGGCCCAGAGCAGGCTAAAAGGTGAGCCACATTTGTTGACCAAAGTTACTTAGCTAACTACTCAAACCTTATTTGTAGTTTTGGGTTCTGCTCTCCAAAAGGTTAACTCTTATGGTTTATGTGTTTCTGACTAGTGTCACCAAACTGAATCTTTTACTGGGAAATTATTGATTGATTGATGAGTGAGCTCCTGGAGGGGCCCCTGTTTCTTTTTAGCCCGGCAGTAACACACCTGATTCAACTGGTTGATCATTTGAATCAGGTACATTGAGAAACACTGTTTCTGGCGCAGTGACTCTGGATTTGGCGTTTGTGCTCAACTATTCTCTCTCTCTCTGTTCTTCCAGGTGGTTCCACCCCAACATCACCGGCATCGAGGCAGAGCAGCTCCTCTTGACCCGGGGGGTCCATGGCAGTTTCCTAGCCCGGCCGAGCAAGAGCAACCCGGGAGATTTTACTCTCTCTATCAGGTAGGGGCCTCCATGTTCCCAGCTAACAAATGTTGGTTCCAATAACAATCTGGTTAAGTTATTTGTCAAATAACCAAGGGAGAATGGTAATGTTTCGTGAATGTTCTGTGTTAGCATGGTTCTCTGCTAGTGCTTTAGTCCACCGCTTTAGCCTAGCTCTTTATCCTAGCGTTAGCGGCCCATGCTCCACAACATTGTCCCTGGTGTAAGTTAATCATTCAGAGCAAATTGTCTCGTGAGTCAAGCCTCAAGAAATGGGAAATGATCGCTTCCCAGTAAGCAAGCTAGCGAGAGAGCAATAGCCTTGCCTTTGGGTGAACAGTCACAGCTTGTGGGAGTTCAAGCTTGAAATATGTAGTTTGTAGTTTGTTATTCTCCCACGTTTCTACAAAATGGAAAATGTTTGTTTCCCTCCTCGGTTGAAAAGAAAGCGAGAACTGGTCGTAAATAGCCTTTCACAAGAATTCACTTACGCCACTGACCCCATGTATGAAATCATCAGGTCTAACCCTGTCCCATGACATTACATTTCACTGAATTATGAACAGTGAGCTCTGTAGTTGGAGAGATACAAAAGAGAAACATGGAGTTCTGGTAAACAGCAGGCCTCTGTGATTTCCTGTAGCGCCAGGATAGAGAGTGCCTCTGCATTGGCAACGGAAGCTTTTAAGAGGCTTATCAGTCAGACGAGCTCATGGAAAAGGTCCAGCATCGTCCTTTAGCTCACTCTCTTTAGCAGAGGTTAGCTTGAGTAGCGAGGGAGAGAGGAGTGTGTGTGTGTGTGAGAGAGAGAGAGAGAGAGAGAGAGGGGAGTGTATGTAGGGTAGAGGGAAAGGGGGATACAAATGAATGCATTCAACTGAAATGTGTCGTCTGCATTTAACCCAACCCCTCTGAATCAGAGAGGTGCGGGGGCTGCCGTAATCGACATCCATGTCTTCGGCGCCCGGGGAGCAGTGGGTTAACTGCCTTGCTCATGGGCAGAAGACAGATTTTTACCTTGTCTGCTCAGGGATTCGATCAAGCAACCTTGAAAGTGAATGTAGGTTGTTAGGCTGGTAACAGCAGTGAGTGTGGCAGCCATGCCAGTCCAGGCAGTAGCTCTTAATAACATTAAGGCCGGGGCCCATGTCGAGGTCTGACCCTGCATGCCCCTGGTGTTATGTGGCTTTGTGGTGACTGAGGGCTGCCTAACTGCCTGTGTGTGTTTGCAGTCACCAGGCTAAATTACATGTATTTGTTATTCTTCAGACCACGGGGCCTGTGGCTAAACTATAGTGCAGGCTAACAGCAGCCCTCCCTCACCCCTACTCCACCACCTTCCTGTGGGCTGTGTGATTTATGCCCCCCCATGGTACAGTAAGGTCAGTTTGGACTAGCTTGGTGGGGGGAAGGAGGAAATAGTTAGAATAGTGCTATCTAGAGCATTGACAGCTTTATTTTGTGTCTGCACTGTTTTGCTGTTGAAAGTAGGCTACGTACCAACATGAATGCATAAGAGTTTATTTATTTGCTTACGGTGAGAAATACAAAAAGCTTATTCAGCTTTCATGAGCTGATGAGAGTTATGCTTTACACTTACTCACTTACACTTTTCTTTGCGACTATTCAGCTATGTCTTGCCTATTCACCAAGGACCCAATTACGACCCGAGTTTAGCGTGCGTAAATGGAACGTATGCATTTTTATGCATTTTTTTCCGAGGTTTCTGACCTTGAACTTAAGCAATGGAACTTAAACAATGGAATAGCGTGCTATTCACCTGATATTCATTTTGGGTGGCGATCGAATAAATCAAGGTGTGGCAGAGGTGTGTCTAGCTAGATACGCCATATTCTGACCTTGATTTACAGTAATTCCCTAATTTCTGCACCGTTACGCGTGAGGAAACTATGAATAAGGTTCAGCGAACCTGTCGGCATCTACTTTATTTTTTCCGATAGAAATAACCCCATTCTCATTGCACTGTAATTTACAACTTGATAATAGCTATTGATAGCAGCTAGGGAAATTAGTAATCTGTTTGGAATTGTAAATATAAGTGACACTTGTTTTAGGTATACTTACCTTATAAATCACAGGAGGCAAATGTTAAACCAGTCATATGTAATCGTATTAACTTTCCCACAGTAAAGTTTTTTGAAATGTTTTTCCATTCTGCAGAATTGAAATTGTATGGCCTTTTAACTTGCAGGGATCGGCACTCTCAATTGTCTTAATTATATTATCATTATTATCATTCTCTGTTTACTATTTCTATCATGTTAAATATTAGCCACTATCAGTAGGTAGGCCTGATAACAACCCACACTGAACTGCCAATGTATTGTTAGTTCCCTTTAGTTAGTATAGCCCGTGTTATCATTCCATTTAATTACATTGTTTTGTTTACCTTCATTTGCTTTCTCTGTGAATTCCGTCATGGCCATGTGGTTGTTGCTGAGGATCATTAGTAACAGTTGGTAATACAGAGAAAAGACATGTAGGTTCATTAAATGGTTATGGAGCGGAGCGCAGACCAAGCCGTAACAGTTTGAACCTGACGAATGACACTACTTGGCTGTGTCATCACACAGTTAGTTAGTGCAGGCAATAGAGGGGATGAGAGGGGATGAGGGTACAGCCTCCTATTGTAAAATATTCTCCCTATTGTAATTCAATGTAAACTAATCTTCCAACATTACCATGGGTTAAAGATCTGAATGTAGCAATTTTCTGACTGAATCAAACCACCGTTTTCTTTCTTCCGTGTGTAAATGCTAGGCAAACCTGTAAAATACATTGCTACCCTTAAATAATCTACACGATCAGAGTATTTTGAAATCTACCAATGGGTGCAGAAACAGAGGCAAATATGCATATATTATAGATGACTTTCTTTCATTGATCCCTAATATTGTGAACCCGTTCTCTCAAGATATTCTATTGAGTCTGATGACAAAATTCAAACTACTAGGTACACCGTATTTGAAGGGATGTCTTAAGATACATTTACTGAAAACCCTATTGAATGGAAAAATCTGTTGGCCACCAAGTGGAAAGGTTTTCAGCGGTTAAATGTATTATTCAGTGAACACAAGGGAACCACGCCTGCAAAGCCCATTACACACCTTCATAAGGTAAGTCTGAATACCAACTACTGAGAAGTGTGTAGGAAAGGCGTGTGTAAGAAAGTGTAATTTCCTAAATCGGAATTGGGCCCTAAACTTGCCAGGGTCCAGTGTGACCAAGCTAACGGTCTCTTACTTGTATGCTCACACATACTCCCACATCACAGACACTCTCTAGCATTCTCTCACACACACTCTCACACTCTCTCACACACACACACACACACACACACACACACACACACACACACACACACACACACACTCAACAGGAGAGTGATTACCATGTCGTTAGTGTTTCTTCTTACCAGCATGTTATTAGCTTGACTCTCCTTTTAATGGACGCCCTGGTACTCCAATGGGCTGTTATCTCATTCTCCCTGCTTTTCCCTTTGCTTATCTCCCCCTCTCCCTTTCCTGGCCTGGGCAGGGGGCTGGATGGCAGGGGAAGGGGGAGGGGTTATACATTTTCTGCTAGTAGTGGCCGGAGTAGATCACAATGTGTGGTTAAGTAGACAGTGTGTTCTGTTATGGGAGAGGCCTTGGCAACCATAGCTCTATGCTGCATTTTGAGGGAGTGAGAATTTACACAGCCAAGCATGTAATTGTGAAGCTCATGTACACTGAGTATACAAAACATAATGAACACCTGCTCTTTCCATGACATAGACTGACCAGGTGGAAGCTATGATCCATTATTGATGTCACTTGTTAAATCCACTTCAATCAGTGTAGATGAAGGGGAGGAGACAGGTTAAAGAAGGATTATATCAAGAATGGTCCACCACCTAAAGGACATCCAGCCAATTTGACAGAAGGGGTGCAAATCAATATTAGGAAGGTATTCCTAATGTTTAGTATACTCTGTGTATGTAATTCTCAGATCAAAAGAAATGCCTTGGTTATTCATTGTTTTCGTTTAGTGAAAATATTTTGGGAACATAGGCCACAACTTTTGTTCTAGTGGTGTGTGTTCTAGTATCATTTTGTGTTTATACATCTCTATGCTCTTAGTCAGAGGAGAGGTTTAGAGGGCATTAGCCGGGACTGTGGATGGATTTTCTCCCCGTATTACGTATGCCATTGCCTCCATTCATTTCCATTAGACATATTTCCATTGCAGTCGGGCTATTTATAGATTCAATCTATTAAATGCATTGGCCAAATTGACCTAATAGAATGTTGATTCATCTCATTTTGATAAGTGGATTGTGTTCTCACTGGATACTATGTAACAGAGACGTGGCCATGGTGGTCTGGTGGTTATTGACTCTGCCCTCGGCACTCACATACAGTGGGGAGAACAAGTATTTGATACACTGCCTATTTTGCAGGTTTTCCTACTTACAAAGCATGTAGAGGTCTGTAATTTATCATAGGTACACTTCAACTGTGAGAGACAGAATCTAAAACAAAAATCCAGAAAATCATTGCATGACATAAGTATTTGATCACCTACCAACCAGTGAGATTTCCGTCTCTCACAGACCTGTTAGTTTTTCTTTAAGAAGCCCTCCTGTTCTCCACTCATTACCTATATTAACTGCACCTGTTTGAACTCATTACCTGTATAAAAGACACCTGTCCACACACTCAATCAAACAGACTCCAACATCTCCACAATGGCCAAGACCAGAGAGCTGTGTAAAGGACATCAGGGATAAAACTGTAAACCTGCACAAGGCTGGGATGGGCTACAGGACAATAGGCAAGCAGCTTGGTGAGAAGGCAACAACTGTTGGCACAATTATTAGAAATTGGAAGAAGTTCAAGATGACGGTCAATCACCCTCGGTCTGGGACTCCATGCAAGATCTCACCTCGTGGCGCATCAATGATCATGAGGAAGGTGAGGGATCAGCCCAGAACTACACGGCAGGACCTGGTCAATGACCTGAAGAGAGCTGGGACCACAGTCTCAAAGAAAAGTCTCAAAAGAAAACCATTAGTAAAATCCTGCAGCGCACGCAAGGTCCAGAGGAGGAATGGGAGAAGGTAATGTGGTCTGATGAGACAAAAATAGAGCTTTTTGGTCTAAACTCCACTCGCGCGTTTGGAGGAAGAAGGATGAGTACAACCCCAAGAACACCATCCCAACCGTGAAGCATGGAGGTGGAAACATCATTCTTTGGGGATGCTTTTCTGCAAAGGGGACAGGACAACTGCACTGTATTGAGGGGAGGATGGATGGGGCCATGTATCGCGAGATCTTGGCCAACAACCTCCTTCCAGCATGACAACGACCTGAAACACACAGCCAGGGCAACTAAGGAGTGGCTCCGTAAGAAGCATCTCAAGGTCCTGGAGTGGCCTAGCCAGTCTCCAGACCTGAACCCAATAGAAAATCTTTGGAGGGAGCTGAAAGTCCGTATTGCCCAGCGACAGCCACGAAACCTGAAGGATCTGGAGAAGGTCTGTATGGAGGAGTGCGCCAAAATCCCTGCTGCAGTGTGTGCAAACCTGGTCGAGAACTACAGGAAACGTATCTTCTCTGTACATGCAAACAAAGATTTCTGTACCAAATATTAAGTTCTGCTTTTCTGATGTATCAAATACTTATGTCATGCAATAAAATGCAAATTAATTACTTAAAAATCATACAATGTTTTTTTCAGGATTTTTTTTTTCAGATTCCGTCTCTCACAGTTGTAATGTACCTATGATAAAACTTACAGACCTCTACAAGTCGGAAAACCTGCAAAATCGGCAGTGTATCAAATACTTCTTCTCCCCACTGTATTCTGATGTCGACATGTGTTCGAATCTGTCCAAAGGCCTGTTTGATACACACGTTTTGGAACTAGAGAGAGATAGGAAGCCAGTAGATAAAAGGAAAGGGGGGAAGAGGCACTAAATAGTGTCATTGTGTGTTCTTTCTTCTCGAACCATGGGTGGGCCACTGAAGATTGATGATGACCTAATGTTGCTCCAGATATAGTAAAACAAGTGCAGCGGCCTCCATCCTTGTAGTCAGAAGGGCTTTTAGGTAGACAGGTCCTTCACTCACACATGTTTGTTTTACTATACCTGTGGGGACCAAACAATTGATTCCCATGCAAATCATATTTTCCCTAACCTCTAATTCTAAACCTTAACCTAACTCTTTTTCTTGTGGGGACTGTTCTTGTGCCAGAAGCCCCCACATGTGCAATGTTCTTTCAAAGGCCAAACCCACTGCTGCTGTGCACGGACAAAGACCTCTATGACCATAGCACCGGTCCAATCCAAGTGCCAATGCCATTTAACAAACACCAGGTGGTGCTATTGTCAGATGACATGAAAATAGAGGTCGTTGGTCACGCACACCAGCAGTGGGTTTGGCCTTCAAAATAAAAATGCACATTTTTCAGAAATTCCTCATCCCTACTGTAAAACATAGTGTTAGATCTTTGATGTTTATGGGGCTATTTTGCTTCCCTTGTTAAGATCAACAGCATCATAAACCTTACCAAGTACCAGGATATGTTTAGCCAAAAACCTGGTTGCCTCTGCTAGGAAACTGAAGCTTGGCCCCAAGTGGATATTCCAGCAAGACAATAATCCCAAGCACACGTCAAAATCCACAAATAAATTGTTTATTTGACCAAAAAAAATCTACATTTTGCAATTGCCACCTCAGTCTCCTGACTTGATCCCCATTGAAAACCTGTGGTTTGAATTGAAGGACAGTCCATAAACTCAGAGGAAGGATATCAAGGATCTGGAAGGATTCTGTATGGAGGAATGGTCTAAGATCCCTCCCAATGTGTTCTCCAATATCAACACCTTGTTTTATATAAGGCTCAGTGTTGTTATCCAGGAGTACTGAAAACAGGGGATCCAATCATTTGACCCCTTACCTTTTGTAGATATATATATATAATAATAATTATATATAAATATAATATAATATATATATAATAAAA
The DNA here is from genome assembly GCF_013265735.2 of Oncorhynchus mykiss. Lineage (NCBI taxonomy): Eukaryota > Metazoa > Chordata > Actinopteri > Salmoniformes > Salmonidae > Oncorhynchus > Oncorhynchus mykiss. Next base: position 35,389,871 of record NC_048580.1, on the reverse strand, counting down.
TAAATACAAATATATATTTATTTTATATATATAATATATATGTATATATACAATAATATATATAATAAAATAAATACAAATATAGAGCTCAAATGTTTATTTGAGCTCCATATTTGTATTTATTTTATGCAGTCTTTTTGCTCAGCTTTATCAAGGCATCTGAAAAAAGACTCCACTGTATGTCCAAAAACAATATTCACATAACTCTGTACAAAAGCATTACTTGATTTTGCCATGGTCAAAAGCAGCTTAATGAATGCTGTATGGCACAATGATTGTGTGCTATGTCTCCAAGTCTGCAAGAGACCTATCCCATCCGCAGTGTAAAATCTAGATGGATGTTTGGCTCAATGCGACGTCATTAATTGTGTTAAACTCCCACAAACAGCATGGTGCAAACACACACACACACACACACACACACACACACACACACACACACACACACACACACACACACACACACAAACACACACACACAGTGCAGCCGCCACGGGCCATTAGTAGCCACAGACAGGGAGGCATACTGCTCCACTCAAACATTCATAACACAATTACAGGGAAGGAGAGAATGCAGGTTTATAGGAGAGAAAGATGGATGAGAGGGAGGGAAGGAGAGAATGCAGGTTTATAGGAGAGAAAGATGGATGAGAGGGAGGGAATAGGATTTGTTCCACTTTATATTACTGTTACTTGATCATCAATTTGCAGAGAGAGGGCTAGCTAATTGCATTAAAGCTAGATATCAGATAGCATAATGTGCAGTTCTGTCACTTTTCTTCCTGAGTTAGATCGCTAGCAACAGCATGATATTTTTTGTAAAAGTGTGTGGAGTGGGAGTTGTGGTTTGCTGCAGGCTCAAAAACCGACTTGTACATGTGTAGGTGTACTAAGACAAAGTGCATGTTTGTGCATTGGTTCGGCCTTTTGCTGCAGACAAATATTGCTCTGAAATTTTCACTGGAAATGGAAAAAGAAAGTACTATCTTCAACTAGGCCTAATTTTTCACTTCTTGTTTCCATGCTGATAAGAATGTTTCGGGTTTAGCATGCTATGTGTTTGTGACATTGTGTCTCTTTGTGGCTGTGTATTTTGAAAAGTGTCAGACTGTTTTTTGACCTTATCTGTGCTCCCTGGCCATCTGCATTTAGTGAAAACCAGTTGCTCTCAAATACTCACTCAAACTCAACATGGTATTATAAAGGAATAATCTCAGAAATTGTAAGGATCGTCGTCGGGAGAAAAAGAGGAGGACCAAGGTGCAGCGTGTTAATATTAAAACGGTTTTAATGAACACTGAAACAAAACAATACACGACAAACGAACAATCCTGAACAGTGCAACAAAACACAGAACAGAAAATAAACACCCACAAAACACAGGTGGAAAAAGGCTACCTAAGTATGATTCTCAATCAGTGACAACTAACGACACCTGCCTCTGATTGAGAACCAAACTAGGCCGAACACAGAAACCAAACATAGAAAAACAAACATACTGCCCACCCCAACTCACGCCCTGACCATATAAACAAAGACAAAACAAAGGAACTAAGGTTAGAACGTGACGGCCGCTAAACCTGAACCTATAGGGGAGGGTCTGGGTGGGCGTCTGTCCGCGGTGGCGGCTCTGGCGCGGGACGTGGACCACACTTCACAACAGTTTTTGTCCGCCTCCTCAACCGCCCCCGTGGCCTCTTACGGGCGGCGACCCTCGCCGCTGACCTCCAACTGGGGACCCTAGCCATGCGTCCTGAATGGACGGGAGATTCCGGCAGCGCTGGACAGACGGGAGACTCTGGCAGCGCCGGAGTGAAGGGCGATTCCGGCATCGCCTGGCTGACTGATGGCTCTGGCGGCTCCTGGCTGGCTGGCGGCTCCTGGCTGGCTGGCGGTTCAGGACAGACGGGAGACTCTGGCGGAACTGGGCAGGAGGAAGGCTCTGGCGGCGCTGAACAGGCGGGAGCACCTGTAGGGAGAAGACGGAGAGACAGCCTAGTGCGGGGGGCTGCCACCGGAGGGCTGGTGTGTGGAGGTGGCACCAGATAGACCGGACCGTGCAGGCGCACTGGAGCTCTTGAGCACCGAGCCTGCCCAACCTTACCTAGTTGAATGCTCCGCGTAGCCAGGCCAGTGCGGCGAGGTGGAATAGCCCGCACTGGGCTGTGCTGGCGAACCGGGGACAACATGCGTAAGGCTGGTGCCATGTACGCCGGCCCGGCTTCATGGCACCTGGCTCGATGCCCACTCTAGCCCGGCCGATACGAGGAGCTGGAATGTACCGCACCAGCTATGCACATGTACCGGGGACACCGTGCGCTCCACCGCATAACACGGTGCCTGCCCGGTCCCTCTCTCTCTCCGGTAAGCAAGGGAAGTTGGCGCAGGTCTCCTACCTGCCTTTGCCACACTCCCCGTGTGCCCACCCCCAATAAATGTTTGGGGCTGCCTCTCGGGCTTCCAGCCGCGCTGCCGTGCTGCCTCCTCATACCACCGCCTCTCGGCTTTCGCTGCCTCCAGCTCAGCCTTGGGGCGGCGATATTCACCCGGGTGTGCCCAACAGAAAATAAACACCCACAAAACACATGTGGAAAAAGGCTACCTAAGTATGATTCTCAATCAGAGACAACTAACAACACCTGCCTCTGATTGAGAACCATACTAGGCCGAACACATAAACCAAACATAGAAAAACAAACAGAGTGCCCACACCAACTCACGCCCTGACCATATAAACAAAAAGACAAAACAAAGGAACTAAGGTCAGAACGTGACAGACATGTACATGAACACAAACAAATACTCACTCAAAATCAACAGGAATAATCTTGTCTGATAAGGTTGTTCTTACTCCTGTGCAGAAATGATTGGGTATTCACGGTACCGCGGACCACATCAACCTGTTATCTTCATGTGGGTTTTCGTGATGTTTTCTCTTGCTCTGTTCTGGCACGCGCAGACATGTGCATGAACACAAACACTCTGGCTGAATACAAGCCCTAACCAACAATGCAGTATAAAAAAATAAAATACCCAAAACATTTCAAGTAACAAATAATTAAAGAGCAGCAGTAAAATAACAATGGTGATGCTATATACAGGGGGTACTGGTCAATGAGTGTGGGGACACTAGTTCGTCAAGGTAATATGTACATATAGGTAGAGATATTAAAACGACTATGCATAGATGACGACTGAGAGTAGCAGCAGTGTAAAAGATGGGGGGGCAATGCAAATAGTTTGGGTAGCCGTTTGATTGGGGATAGAAGCTGTTTGGAAGCCTCTTGGACCTAGACTTGGCTCTCCGGTACTGCTTGCCATGCGGTAGCAGATAGAACAGTCTATGACTAGGGTGGCTGGAGTCTTTTTAGGGCCATCCTCTGACACTGCCTGGTATAGAGGTCCTGGATGCAGGAAGCTTGGCCCCAGTGATGTACGGGGCCGTACGCACTACCCTCTGTTGTGCCTTGAGGTCGGAAGCCGAGCAGTTACCATTCCAGGCAGGGATGCTCTCTCGCAGCTGTAGAACCTTTTGGGGATCTGATGAACCATCATATTTTCAGTCTCCTGAAGGGTAATAGGTTTTGTCATGCCCTCTTCACGACTGTCTTGGTGTGCTTGGACCATGTTGGTTTGTTGGTGATGTGTACACCAAGGAACTTGAAGCTCTTAACCTGCTCCACTACAGCCCCGTCGATGAGAATGGGGGCGTGCTCGGTCCTCCTTTTCCTGTAGTCCACAATCATCTCCTTTGTCTTGATCGCGTTGAAGAAGCAGTTGTTGTCCTGGCACCAAACTGCCAGGTCTCTGACCTCCTCCTGTGATCAGGCCTACCATTGTTGTGTCATCTGCAAACTTAATGATGGTGTTGGAGTCAAGCCTGGCCGTGCAGTCATGAGTGAACAGGGAGTACAGGAGGGGACTGACCACGCACCCCTGAGGGGCCCCCGTGTTGAAGATCAGCATGGCGGACGTGTTGTTACCTACCCTTACCACCTGTGGGCGGCCCGTCAGGAAGTCCAGGATCCATTTGCAGAGGGAGGTGTTTAGTCCCAGGGTCCTCAGTGTTGAACGCTGAGCTGTAGTCAATGAATAGCATTCTCACATACAGTAGGTGTTCCTTTTGTCCAGGTGGGAAAGGGCAGTGTGGTGGGTAGTAGAGATCATTATCTGTTAATTAAGGTTGAATGCAAATTGGAGTGGATCTAGAATTTCTAGGATAATGGTGTAGATGGGAGCCATGACCAGCCTTTCAAAGCACTTCATGGCACACAGATGTGAGTGCTACAGGTCGGTAATCATTTAGGCAGGTAACACTAGTGTTCTTGGGAACAGGGACTATGGTGGTCTGCTTGAAACATGTTGGTATTACAGACTCAGACAGGGAGAGGTTGACAATGTTAGTGAAGACACTTGCTAGTTGGTCAGCCCATGTGAATGTTGACTTGTTTAAAGGTCTTACTTACATCGGTTGCGGAGAACGTGATCACACAGTCGCCCGGAACAGCTGATGCTCTCATGAGTTTGCATCCCAATTTTGCACTTTGTATACAGTACCAGTCAAAGGTTTGGACACACCTACTCTTTCCAGGGTTTTTCTTTATATTTACTATATAATAGTGAAGACTTAAACTATGAAATCATCTACTAACCCAAAAAGTTTTAACAAATCAAAATATATTTGAGATTCTTTAAAGTAGCCACCCTTTGCCTTGACAGCTTTGCACACTCTTGGCATTCTCTCAACCAGCTCCATGAGGTAGTCATCTGGAATGCATTTCAATTACCAGGTGTGCCTTGTTAAAAGTTAATTTGTGGAATTTCTTTCCTTAATGCATTTGAGACACACAAAAAAGATAAGGGTGGTATACAGAAGATAGCCTATTTGGTCATTTCAAGAACAGTACTAGCATCAGAAATTACAACCAAATAAATGCTTCAGAGTTCAAGTAACAGACACATCGCAACATCAACTGTTCTGATGAGACTGTGAATCAGGCCTTCTTGGTCGAATTGAAGCAAAGAAACCACTACTACAGGACCGCAATAAGAAGAGACTTGCTTGGGCCAGGAAACACGAGCAATGGACATTAGACCGGTGTAAATCTGTCCTTTTGGTGTGATTTCCAAATTTGAGATTTTTGTTTCCAACCGCCTTTATGAGACACAGAGTTGAACGGAAAATCTCTGCATGTGTGGTTCCCACCGTGAAGCAAGGAGGAGGTGTGATTGTATGCTGTGGTGACGCTGATTTTTTCAAATGTATGCTTAAGCAGCATGGCTACCACAGCATTCTGCAGCAATACACCATCCCTTCTGGTAAGCACTTAGTCCCACTATCATTTGTTTTTCAACAGGACAATGACCCAACACACCTCCAGGCTTTGTAAGGGCAATTTGATCAAGAAGGAGAGTGATGGAGTGCTGCATCAGACCTGGCCTACACAATCACCTGACCTCAACCCAATTGAGATGAGTTGAACCGCAGAGTGAAGGAACAGCAGCCAACAAGTGCTCAGCACATGTGGGAGCTCCTTCAGGACTGTTGGAAAAGCATTACTCATGAAGCTGGTTGAATGCCAAGAGTGTGCAAAGCTGTGATCAAGGCAAAGGGTGGCAATTTTGAAGAATCTCACATATATTTGGTTTTGTTTAACTTTTTTGTTGTTGTTGGTTACTACATGATTCCATATGTGTTATTTCATAGTTTTGATGTCTTCTCTATAATTCTACAATGTAGAAAATAGTACAAATAAAGAAAAGCCCTTGAATCAGTAGGTGTGTCCAAACTTTCGACTGGTATTGTACGTCACATAAGTCTGAAATATAACACAAATGTTTGACATAGAAACAAACACGGGCTTTCCAGAGGGTTTTTGGAAATAATGTTGATTTAATTATAAAACTAAAAATATTAATAGCATTCCACCCATGAAGCCACTAGAGGGCGATTTGGGCATTTGTCTGTAAGAAAGGCATATTGTGTACTAATCGTACTACATACTGTTTAGTAAAAACAAATGCAGTAAGCAACAAATATCAGGATACTAGGCTCATCCTACTGAGAATGCCTCATCTAATGCACAATTGCATTTTGGTAAAGCTTGTCATCCTCAGCTGATTACGGTTTTCCTCCTCATCTGACGAGGAGTATGAAGGATCGGACCAATGCGCAGCGTGGTAAGTGTTCAATTTTATTTAAACTGAACACAAAACAAAATAACAAGAGAATGAACGAAAACCAAACAGTCCTGTCAGGTGTAAAAACACAAAACAGAAAACAGGCTGCCTAAGTATGGTTCTCAATCAGAGACAACAATAAACAGCTACCTCTGATTGGGAACCATTCCAGGCTAAACACTGAAATACAAAAACATAGAACAACACATAGAATGCCCACCCCAACTCATGCCCAGACCAAAATAAATAGAGACATGAAAAAGGAACTAAGGTCAAGACGTGACAGTACCTCCCCCCCAAAGGTGCGGACTCCGGCCGCAAAACCTAAACCCATAGGGCAGGGTCTGGGTGGGCATCTGTCCGCAGTGGCGGCTCTGGCGCGGGACGTGGACCCCACTCCACCTTAGTCTTGGCCCACTTAAACGGCGCCTTTGGAGTGGCGACCCTCGCCGCAGACCTCGGACTGTGGACCCTTACAGCGGGACCCGAATAGACGGGAAACTCCGGCAGCACCGGAGTGAAGGGCGGCTCTGTAGTGACGGGCGTCTCCGGCGGCTCCTGACGGACGGGCGGCTTCGGCGGCTCCTGTCTGATGGGCGGCTCTGGCAGCTCCTGACAGGAGGGAGACTCTGGAAGCGCCGGACAGGCGGGAGAAACTGGAGTGAGGAGACGGAGAGACAGCCTGGTGCGTGGGGCTGCCACAGGACCCACCGGGCTGGGGAGACCTACAGGAGGCCTGGTGCTTGGAGGAGGCACCGGATGGACCGGACTGTGGGGGAGCACTGGAGCTCTGGTGCTTACCACTCACACTTCTCATTTAGGCTCAAACAGGCGTCGGTTTCCAAAGACGATTATTTTCCTCAGCAGTGTGCAATGAAGTCTACTCGATGAAAAGCGAAATGAGTATGACATCCTGGCATTTAAAGCATATAACATTTCAGAAGTTTCACATACTATAAAACAGGATTTTTTCCCGCATACACAAAATGCCTACTATTTAAAAAACAAGTCCTGGTTTTCTCTGTGTGTGTGTGCCATACCCACACATACTTTTTTCATACACAAATGACAGACGCTGCTGCGTTTCCAAATAGGTTCTGAGCACGACCTGTGGCTAGAATACATTATCCTTTCGGCAGGACTCACATCACACACACACACATCACACACACAGAGAGAACAGGGGTACCCTATTAACCTCTCCTTTCGGAAAAGCAGACCACGACTCTATTTTGTTGATCCCTGCCTACAGGCAGAAACTAAAACAAGAAGCTCCCGTGCTGAGGTCTGTTCAACGCTGGTCTGACCAATCTGACTCCACACTCCAAGACTGCTTCCATCACGTGAACTGGGATATGTTTCGTATTGCGTCAGACAACAACATTGACGAATACGCTGATTCGGTGAGCGAGTTCATTAGAACGTGCGTTGAAGATGTTGTTCCCATAGCAACGATTAAAACATTCCCAAACCAGAAACCGTGGATTGATGGCAGCATTCACGTGAAACTGAAAGCCCGAACCACTGCTTTTAATCAGGGCGAGGTGACCGGAAACATGACCGAATACAAACAGTGTAACTATTCCCTCCGCAAGGCAATCAAACAAGCTAAACGTCAGTATAGAGACAAAGTAGAATCTCAATTCAATGGCTCAGACACAAGAGGTATGTGGCAGGGTCTACAGTCAATCACGGATTACAAAAAGAAAACCAGCCCCGTCACGGACCAGGATGTCTTGCTCCCAGGCAGACTAAATAACTTTTTTGCCCACTTTGAGGACAATACAGTGCCACTGACACGGCCCGCAACTAAAACATGCGGACTCTCCTTCACTGCAGCCGACGTGAGGAAAACATTTAAACGTGTCAACCCTCGCAAGGCTGCAGGCCCAGACAGCATCCCCAGCCGCGCCCTCAGAGCATGCGCAGACCAGCTGGCTGGTGTGTTTACGGACATATTCAATCAATCCCTATCCCAATCTGTTGTTCCCACATGCTTCAAGAGGGCCACCATTGTTCCTGTTCCCAAGAAAGCTAAGGTAACTGAGCTAAACGACTACCACCCTGTAGCACTCACTTCCGTCATCATGAAGTGCTTTGAGAGACTAGTCAAGGACCATATCACCTCCACCCTACCTGACACCCTAGACCCACTCCAATTTGCTTACCGCCCAAATAGGTCCACAGACGATGCAATCTCAACCACACTGCACACTGCCCTAACCCATCCCTGTTCACCCACGACTCCAACTCAATCATCAAGTTTGCGGACGACACAACAGTGGTAGGCTGTCGGGCTGTATCACCGCCTGGTACGGCAACTGCTCCGCCCACAACCGTAAGGCTCTCCAGAGGGTAGTGAGGTCTGCACAACGCATCACCGGGGGCAAACTACCTGCCCTCCAGGACACCTACACCACCCGATGTCAGAGGAAGGCCATAAAGCTCATCAAGGACAACAACCACCCGAGCCACTGCCTGTTCACCCCGCTATCATCCAGAAGGCGAGGTCAGTACAGGTGCATCAAAGCTGGGACCGAGAGACAGCTTCTATCTCAAGGCCATCAGACTGTTAAACAGCCACCACTAACATTGAGTGGCTGCTGCCAACACACTGACTCAACTCCAGCCACTTTAATAATGGGAATTGATGGGAAATTATGTAAAATATATCACTAGCCACTTTAAACAATGCTACCTAATATAATGTTTACCAACCCTACATTATTCATCTCATATGTATATGTATATACTGTACTCTATATCATCTACGGCATCTTTATGTAATACATGTATCACTAGCCACTTTAACGATGCCACTTTGTTTACATACTCATCTCATATGTATATACTGCACTCAATACCATCTACTGTATCTTGCCTATGCCGCTCTGTACCATCACTCATTCATATATCTTTATGTACATATTCTTTATCCCCTTACACTTGTGTCTATAAGGTAGTAGTTTTGGAATTGTAAGCTAGATTACTTGTTGCTTATTACTGCATTGTCGGAACTAGAAGCACAAGCATTTCGCTACACTCGCATTAACATCTGCTAACCATGTGTATGTGACAAATCAAATCAAATTTGATTTGATTTGATTTGAACCTAACCTCTGCTACATGCTGCAGGGTGCACCTGTTACATAATATACAGTGATCTATCTGAACAATGTGCACTATGACTAACCCTGACTCCAACCACTCTCCTCTGTGTGTGTGTGTCAGGCGGAACAATGAGGTCACCCACATTAAGATCCAGAATTCAGGGGACTACTACGACCTGTATGGAGGGGAGAAGTTTGCCACGCTGGCAGAGCTGGTGCAGTACTACACAGAGCAGCACGACCTTCTCAGAGAGAGGAACGGAGACGTCATCGAGCTCAAGTACCCACTCAACTGTAAGGACCCAACCTCCGAGAGGTACGTACACGCACCCACAGGCACATGCATGCACACAGATGGCTGCACACACACACAAATGAAAACAACCACAGACACAACATTGACAATAAACTTCACACACACACACACATTGTAACACACAGTGTATCAGTTTGTATCAAGCTCCAAAAACAACGTGTGATCCCTGTTGAGGATGGTTTCTCCATGAAACACCAGCTGAGCGCTCTTGCCGGAACCTCCAACGCATTTACATATGCAAGCTCTCATACAGAGAAACACACAAACACACACAATTCGGATTTCTTTGTAAACACCATCACGTGCAAACTCACACATTCAGAAACACCCACATTTTTCAATTTCTCATGTAAACAATTACACGTAAACGGCGGAGTTGGGGTGATTTCCATTTCCCAATTCTTCATTGCTTTTTAATAGTATTAGTATTTTCAAACATAATAGTCATAAATTGTCTACCGATCTACACTAGGTGGTACCACGGGCACCTCTCTGGGCGCGACGCTGAGAAGCTGCTCATGGACAAGGGCAAGCCTGGCAGTTTCCTGGTACGGGAGAGCCAGAGCAAACCAGGTGACTTTGTGCTCTCTGTCCTCACCAACGAGGAGAAGCACGAGAACGTAGACCGCAAGACCAAGGTCACCCATGTCATGATTCGCCACCAGGTAAGACCAGATAGGGCCTTTACATGTACAGTGGGGTCTGAAATGATTGACATCCTTGATAAAGATGAGCAAAAAAAAAACGTTGTATATAATAAGTAATCCAACTACTGAGCTATATTGTATGCTCAACATTTTTTGAAGTTCTACTATTGTATACTAATACAATTGCTCAGAGAAATAGATTTTGTTTAACAAGTAATACTTTTTTTCTCAAAGGTAGGGGTCAAAATTATTGACACCTCTGTTTCAAAACCTTTCAATAACCTCACAATGTGAGGATAACGGCACTGAGCCCTTTTCTAAAATGTTTTATGAGTTAAACACATTCGGAGGTATTTTAGACCATTCCTCCTTACAGAATCCTTCCAGATCCTTGATATACTTAGTCTGTTCTTATGGATTGCCCTCTTCAATTCAAACCGCAGGTGACTGAGATGGCCATTGCAAAAAATATATATTTTGTGGCCAATTAAAAATGTCTTTGTTTATTTTGATGTGTGCTTGGGGTTATTGTCTTGCTGGAAGATCCACTTGCGGCCAGGCTTCAGCTTCCCGGCAGAGTCAACCAGGTTTTTGGCTAAAATGTTCTGGTACTGGGTAAAGTTCATGATGCCGTTGACCTTAAACAAGAGCCCCACGACCAGTGGACGGAAATTGCCACATAACATTAAAGATCCACCACCATATTTTACAGTAGGTATGGGGTTCTTTTCTGCTTATGCATTCTCATTTCAACGCCAAACCCACCCCTGGTGTGAGTGGCCAAAGAGCTCTATTTTCATGTCATCTGACCAAAGCACCTGTGCCAATGCATTTTAGCAAACCCCAGGTGTTTTATATTTGTTGGATGACATGAAAAAAGAGCTCTTTGGCCACTCACACCAGGGGTGGGTTTGGTGTTGAAATGAGAATGCATAAGCAAAAAAGAACCCCATACCTACTGTGAAATATGGTGGTGGATCTTTAATGTTATGTGGCAATTTCCATCCACTGGTCGTGGGGCTCTTGTGGTGGGTTTGGTGTCGAAATGAGAATGCTTGAGCAGAAAATAACACCATATGGTGGTGGATCTTAGATGTTAGGATAATTACCGTAGCAGGTTAGGAGAATTAGGTTAAAGTTAGGGAAGAGGGTTAGGGTTAATGAAAATGCCAAAATGCTCCCCGATGCGACTCAAACATGCAACTTTTGACATCAATTTGACATTAGCTGCATCCCTTCTAGCCATGACCAGCTAGTAAGGACTAGTATGCTTGTAGGGCTAGTAAGCTAGCAGGCAGGCTAGGGTCTATCCGGCTAGATAGCAGGGATGGCAGGCTGGGATAGCAGGCTTGTAGGCAAGCTAACTGTCCAGCTAGAAGGGCAAACAAACAACATTAGTTTTTGTGTGTTTCTAGCAGGATGGGAAGTATGACGTAGGTGGAGGAGAGAGGTTTGACACGCTGGCTGACCTGGTGGATCACTACAAGAAGAACCCCATGGTGGAGAAGAGTGGAATTGTTGTTCACCTCAAACAGGTGAGAGACTGAACCAGTGCATTCAGACAGCCGCACATGAAACAATGTTGTACTGCCATTTTTATGTTCTACTATGATAAAACCAGATGTGTTAAGTATATTAATTATGTGTCATTCCAAGTATGGGTGAGCTGCAAATTCTATATTAGTAATATCATTTAATGTGAAGAGTGGATCATATGATCATCCATGGAGTTAACGTTTTGCTCTTCCTTTCCCAACGGAAGCCCTTCAATGCCACCAGGATAAATGCAGCCAACATTGAGAACAGGGTGAAGGAACTAAACAAAGTGGCAGACAACTCAGAGAAGCCCAAACAGGGATTCTGGGAAGAGTTTGAGGTACAAGAGTGGTGGTATCATCATTACCGCCAGTGTATTTAAAAAATTGTAAATCACACCTAATATTCCAAAACATGAAAGTCAAGATCAAGATAATTTTTTAAAATATTTTTTTTATTTCACCTTTATTTAACCATGTAGACAAGTTGAGAACAAGTTCTCATCTACAACTGCGACCTGGCCAAGATAAAGTAAATCAGTGCGAAACAAACACCACAGTTACACATGGGATAAACAAACGTACAGTCAATAACACAATAGAAAAGTCTATATACAGTGTGTGCATATTTAGTAAGATTAGGGAGGTAAGGAAATAAATATGCCATAGTGGCGAAATAATTACAATTTAGCAATTAAACACTGGAATGATAGATGTGCAGAAGATGAATGTACAAGCAGAGATACTGGGGTGCAAAGGAGCAAAAAAAAAAAAAACAATATGGGGATGAGGTAGTTGGGTGAACTATTTACAGATGGGTTATGTACAGGTGCAATGATCGCTGATGACAGCTGATGCTTAAAGTTAGTGAGGCAGATATAAGTCTCCAGCTTCAGTGATTTTCAGCAATTCGTTCCAGTCATTGGCAGCAGAAAACTGTAAGGAAAGGCGGCCAAAGGAGGAGTTGGCTTTGGGGGTGACCAATGAAATATACCTGCTGGAGCTCGTGCTACGGGTGGGTTCTGCTATGGTGACCAGTGAGCTGAGATAAGGCGGGGCTTTATCTAGCAAATACTTATAGATGACTTGAAGCCAGTGGGTCTGGCGACGAATATGAAGCGAGGGACACCCAACTAGAGCATACAGGTCGAAGTGGTGGGTAGTATATGGGGCTTTGGTGACAAAATGGATGACACTGATAGACTGCATCCAATTTGCTGAGTAGATTATTGGAGGCTATTTTGTAAACGACATCGCCGAAGTCAAGGATCGGTAGGATAGTCAGTTTTACGAGGGTATGTTTGGCAGCATAAGTGAAGGATGCTTTGTTTTGCGAAATAGGAAGCCGATTCTAGATTTAATTTTGGAGTGGAGATGCTTAATGTGAGTCTGGAAGGAGAGTTTACAGTCTAACCAGACACCTAGGTATTTGTAGTTGTCCACATATTCTAAGTCAGAACCATCCAGAGTAGTGATGCTGGACGGGCGGGTGGGTGCGGGCAGCGATCGGTTGAAGAGCATGCATTTAGTTTTGCTAGCGTTTAAGAGCAGTTGGAGGCCATGGAAGGAGAGTTGTATGGCATTGAAGCTCGTCTGGATGATGTAAATCCAGTATGTTCATGAGGCATTTCCTGAAGGACAACACACAGCACATTATTGTTAACTCTAAGATGGTCACCACTGGTTCCTGTCATAGTCTGGTTATGGGCCCTGATCAAAGGTAGTGCACTATATCTTGGCACATATGGTGCCATTTGGAATACCTGGGTGTAAGGGATTTTTTTATGGCTCAGATTAGACTCTTCACTCCAAAATTACTTCCTAGACTTTGGTCAAAAGTATTGCACTAGATTGCCAATAGGGATTGCCATTTCATATACTGCCTCTGTCTGACTTTCTCTCACCTTGTTCTCTTCTCTCAGGTGCTACAGCAGCAGGAGTGTAAGCTCCTCTACCCCAGGAAAGAAGGGCAGAGAGCAGAGAACAAGAGTAAAAACAGATACAAGAACATCCTCCCTTGTGAGTGAGATATCGACCTGAACCTCCTGTCTACAATACCTCCCAGTGTGTGTGACCAATGACCCTAATCCCGGTCTATCTGTGTTCCAGTTGACACCACACGGGTGGAGATCAGGGAAGCAGACACAGATGTGCCTGGCTCCGACTACATCAATGCCAACTACATCAGAGTGAGTTCTGGAAGTGTGAGTGGAATAATTGCATTTAGGGGTGAATCCTAACTTCCATTTTAATCAAATGTTCCCTTAATCTCCCATTGACATCAATGCATGACTAATTCTGCTTTTCGACTGTTACACTAGTGTATACACCCTTATGTTATACTTGGGAAATTGTTTCAATAGCTAGGGCTGACAGTGAGGACTTGTGAAGAGCAGAATCAACAACCTCTGCATAATCAAAACAGTTGCTTTGTTAGAAGGTGTTAAAGTTCACAGTTAGCTATTGTTATGTAAATGACAGCTGAAAAGTACCAGTGACCTGGCTTTGACCCCAAGCGAGAGCAGGTCCAGCCTTGGTCCACTAAGACACGGGTGCCGGCCCGAGTAGAAAAGTGAACATTTTGCTTGAATTTGATTTGATTTGCCCCTAACACTTACAATGCTTTCAGAAAGTATTCATACCCCTTGACTTATTCCACATTTTGTTGTGTTACATACAGCCTGAATTCAAAATTGATTAAATATTTTTATTTTCTCACCCACAATACCCCATAATGACAAAGTGAAAATAGTTTAACATTTTTTTTAAATCAAATGTATTGAATGAAATACAGAAATATCTCATTTACGTAAGTATTTGCACCTCTGAGTCAATACTTTGTAGAAGCACCTTTGGTGGTGATTACAGCTTTGAGTTGTCTTGGGTAGGTCTATCAGCTTTGAGTTGTATTGGGTAGGTCTATCTGCTTTAAATTGTCTTGGGTAGGTCTATTAGCTTTGAGTTGTATTGGGTAGGTCTATTAGCTTTGAGTCATCATAGGTATGTCTGTATCAGCTTTGAGTTATCTTGGGAAGATCTGTCAGCTTTGAGTTGTCTTGGGTAGGTCTATCAGCTTCGAGTTGTCTTGGGAAGGTCTGTCAGCTTTGAGTTGTCTTGGGTAGGTCTGTCAGCTTTGAGTTGTCTTGGGTAGGTCTGTACCAGCTTTGAGTCATCATGGGTAGGTCTGTATCAGCTTTGAGTTGTCTTGGGTAGGTCTATTAGCTTTGAGTCGTCATGGGTAGGTCTGTACCAGCTTTGAGTTGTCTTGGGTAGGTCTGTTCCAGCTTTGAGTTGTGTTGGGTAGGTCTGTACCAGCTTTGAGTTGTCTTGGGTAGGTCTGTTCCAGCTTTGAGTTGTGTTGGGTAGGTCTCTCAGCTTTGAGTTGTCTTGGTTTGTCTATTAGCTTTGAGTCATCATGGGTAGGTCTGTATCAGCTTTGAGTTGTCTTGGGTAGGTCTATTAGCTTTGAGTCATCATGGATAGGTCTGTACCAGCTTTGAGTTGTCTTGGGTAGGTCTGTACCATCTTTGAGTTGTCTTGGGTAGGTCTGTTCCAGCTTTGAGTTGTGTTGGGTAGGTCTCTCAGCTTTGCACATCTGGATTTAGGGATGTTCTTCCTTTCAGATTTTCTCAAGCTCTGTTAAATTGGATGGGGAGCGGCAGTGAACAACAATCTTTAAGTCTTTCCACAGATTTTCAATGGGATTCAAGTCTGGGCTTTAGCTGGGCCTCTCAAGAAGTTTCACATTCTTGTTCTGAAGCCATTCCATCGTTGCTTTGGCTATGGGTCATTGTCCTGTTGTAACAGCCCCAGTCTGTTTGCACTCTGAAGTAGGTTCTCATCAAGGATTTGTCTGTATTTGGCACCATTCATTGTTCCCTCTATACTTACCAGTTTCCCAGTTCCCGCTGCTGAAAAGCATCCCCATATTCCCATAGCATGATGCTAGGCACCACCATACTTCATGGTAGGGTTGGTGTTAGATGGGTAATGAGCTATGTCTGGTTTTCTCCAAATATAGCTATTTGCATTCAGGCCAAAGAGTTACATTTTTGTCTCATCAGACCACAGGATCTTTTGCCTTATGCTCTGTCTTTCACATGCCTTTTTGCAAACTCCAGGCATGCTGTCATGTGCCTTTTTAGCAAGAGTGGCTTCCGTCTGGCCACTCTCCCATCAAGCCCTGATTGGTGAAGTGCTGTAGAGACTGTTGTCCGTCTGGCATGTTCTCCCAGATAGACGGCTAGCTAGACGGCTAGCTCTTGGCAGTCTTGGTAGTACCAAATGTTTCCCAATGATGGAGACCACTGTGGTCTTGTATGGTGTGTGGAAAGTTTCCATTTTTTATACCCTTCCCCAGATATACAGTACCAGTCAAAAGTTTGGACGCACCTACTCATTCCAGGGTTTTACTTTATTTTTTACTATTTTCTGCATTGTAGAATAATAGTGAAGTCATCAAAACTATGAAATAACACATGGAATCATGTAGTAACCAAAGTGTTGAACCAAATCAAAATATATTTTAGATTCTTCAAAGTAGCAACCCTTTGCCTTGATGACAGCTTTGCATTCTCTCAACCAGCTTCACAAGGTAGTCACCTGGAATGCATTTCGAGGAACAGGTTGCCTTGTTAAAAGTTCATTTGTGGATTTTCTTAACTTAATGCATTTGAGCCAATCAGTTGTGTTGTGACAAGGTAGGGGTGGTATACAGAAGATGGCTCTATTTGGTAAAAGACCAAGTCCATATTATGGCAAGAACAGCTCAAATAAGCAAAGAAAAACAACAGTCTGTTACTTTAAGACACGAAGGTCAGTCAATCTGGAACATTACAAGAACTTAGATTTTTTTTCTCCCAAGTTCAGTCGCAAAAAAAATCTGCGCTATGATGAAACTGTCTCTCATGAGGACCGCCACAGGAAAGGAAGACCCAGAGTTACCTCTGCTGCAGAGGATAAGTTCACAGATTTACCAGCCTCAGAAATTGCAGCCCAAATAAATGCTTCACAGAGTTCAAGTAACATACACATCTCAAAATCAACTGTTCAGAGGAGACTGTGTGAATCAGGCCTTTATGGTCAAATTGCTGCAAAGAAACCACTACTAAAGAACACCAATATGAAGAAGAGACTTGCTTGGGCCAAGAAACACGAGCAATGTACATTAGACCGGTGGAAATCTGTCCTTTGGTCTGATGAGTCCAAATTTGAGATGTTTGGTTCCTACCGCTGTGTCTTTGAGATGCAGAGTAGGTGAACGGATGATCTCTGCATGTGTGGTTCCCACCGTGAAGCATGGAGGAGGTGTGATGGCGTGGGGGTGCATTTGCTGGTGACACTGTCTGTGATTTTATTTAGAAGTCAAGGCACACTTAACCAGCATGGTAACCACATCATTCTGCAGTGACACGTCATCCCATCTGGGTTGAGCTTAGTGGGACTATCATGTGTTTTTCAACAGGACAATGACCCAACACACCTCCAGGCTGTGTAAGGGCTATTTTACCAAGAATGAGAGTGATAGAGTGCTGCATCAGATAACCTGACCTCCACAATCCCCCGACCTCAACTCAACTGAGATGGTTTGGTATGATTTGGACCGCAGAGTGAAGGAAAAGCAGCCAACAAGTGCTCAGCAATATGTGGGAACTCCTTCAAGACCATTTGAAAAACATTCCAGGTGAGGCTGATTTAGTGAATGCCAAGAGTGTGCAAAGGCTGTCAAGGCAAAGGGTGGCTACTTTGAAGAATCTCAAATAGAAAATACATTTGGTTTTGTTTAACACTTTTTTTTGGTTACTACATGATTCCATGTCTTATTTCATAGCTTTGATGTCTTCAGTATTATTCTATAATGTAGGAAATAGTAGAAATAAAGTAAAACCCTTGAATGAGGAGGTGTGTCCAAACTTTTGACTGGTATTGTATGCCTCAACACAATTATCTCAGAGCTCTACGGAGGGTTCCTTGCACTTCATGGTATAATGTCTGCTCTGACATGCACTGTCAACTGTGGAACCTTATAGAGATAGGTGTTTCTTTTTAAATCCTGTCCAAACAATTTAATTGGCCACAGGTGGACTCCAAGTTGTAGTGCCATCTCAAGGATGATCAAAGGAAATTGGATGCACCTGAGCTCCATTTGGAGTGTCAAAGCAGAGGGTGTGAATGGCCTGCTCCCATTCTGTAGCCTATGTGCTGTCGTAGCCAACTCTTCTATGTTTGGCATGAAAATTAACTAACACACACAGTGAGGAGTTGGTTAAAGCACAAACATACTGAACCACCACCAGGTTACCAATGTTAATCTGTTCATCATGAATGAAGACATGAAATGAATGAAGTACTGTATGTTTCTCTCGCCCAGAGTATGCATGAAGAGGGCCGCCACGTGGAGGAGGGCAAGGTGTTCATCGCCACCCAGGGCTGCCTTCAGAACACGGTGGTGGACTTCTGGAAGATGGTCTACCAGGAAAACACACATGTCATTGTCATGACCACCAAGGAGATGGAGAGAGGACGGGTGAGGGCATAGAAGTAGAATTACTGGGTCCAAAGTCTGTTCCAGTGATAATGGTATCGTCTATGGAACCACATACATTCCCCCATGGTGGGGATCCCAGTTTGCTCTTTCAACAAATACATAAAGATATCTTAGACATTCAGAATTTGAATAAAAGATGAGAGGAAGGGGAAAAAATAAGTAAATGTATTAGAACAGGCATTCCTATTAAGTCCATGTAATGTAATACTATTTGTAAGGTGGAAAGCCTCCCACTGACACCATCTCTGTTTAGATGAGGATTAAAGCCTCCCACTGACACCATCTCTGTTTAGATGAGGATTAAAGCCTCCCACTGACACCATCTCTGTTTAGATGAGGATTAAAGTCTCCCACTGACACCATCTCTGTTTAGATGAGGATTAAAGTCTCCCACTGACACCATCTCTGTTTAGATGAGGATGAAAGTCTCCTACTGACACCATCTCTGTTTAGATGAGGATTAAAGTCTCCCACTGACACCATCTCTGTTTAGATGAGGATTAAAGCCTCCCACTGACACCATCTCTGTTTAGATGAGGATGAAAGTCTCCCACTGACACCATCTCTGTTTAGATGAGGATGCAAGTCTCCCACTGACACCATCTCTGTTTAGATGAGGATTAAAGTCTCCCACTGACACCATCTCTGTTTAGAAGTACATCAGTGGATGGGGTGCATGTATGGACAGATAGATGCTTATCAGAACTGAACTTCAGGAGGCTAGCAATACATTGTTTGGCTCCCCCCTCCTCCAATCCAAAACAGCTGTTGTCAGCCAATCTCCGGGATGACCAGGATAGTATGACAGCTAAACTGGTCGTAAAAGTGCTTGGGAAAAAAGCAGGGCCTTCTAGATTGTGTAATGCTCCACTTTTCCCTCGACAGAACAAGTGTGTGCGTTACTGGCCCGACCTCAACGCCACTAAGGAGTTTGGGAAAGTGAGTGTGAAGAACGTGGAGGAGTGTCAGGCTCAGGACTACATCCTAAGGGAATTGGAGGTGACGCGTTTGGACAGGGTAAGACCACATACATTTAAGAAGGATCTTTATAAAATTGGTACCATTTGGTATAGCACAGTAAATTACATCTCAACTAAGGTCACTTGTGATGGGGGGAGGTTTATTTCTGGTTGTATAAATTAATATATAATTAACAGGTACTACATAGGCCATTTCTGAGTGACCGCCGTAACATTTGAGTAATGCACTACTTTGCAAAGCTCAACGTGCAAATCGCCCCTGCACCCACTTCGCCTCCCTTCATTGACTGGGGGGGGCCGTGTTTCATTGCCCCAACGCGTTCAAAGGACGGCTGACTGAAAAGCCATGTACGGATTGACCATGTCTCCACAGCCAATGTTATATGGTTTGCGTGCCCTGCTGAAGGACCCTAGTATTGTAAGTATAACCAGAGACACTGGAATATAATGACCTCTCTGCTATAATTTAGCTAACGATTTTAAATTATGTTATGTAGCTATCTTGTGATGAAGCGAGGCAGGCTAGCAAAAGTTTTAGCTAACGTTAAGAGTAGCTAGCTAATTACCTCATTACAACATAGTTAGGTTGTAGCTCATACTAGTTTACTGTGTATTGTCTGGATACTGTTGGTTATGTCACGTTATCATTTGATAATGTTAGTGAGGAAGGCTAGCTAGCTAATGTTAGCCTACAAGTCAGTCTACATCTGTAAAGCATAGAATTAGGGGTTCCACTAGTTACCGCAGCCACAAAGTCCAAATGGACTAGAATAACAATGGTTAAAAACAAAAATTAGTTTAATGTAAGGTTAGGCATAAGGTGGTTGACATTGCTTGTCCAAATATATATATTCTTAATTCTATTCCTTTAATTTAGATGTGTGTTGTGAAATTGTTAGATATTTCTGTACTGTTGGTTGGAGTTAGAAACACATGCATTTCTCTACACCAGCAATAACATCTGCTAAACGCGTGTATGTGACCAATAAAATTAGATTCTTAGGTTCGCAGTGTGGTTAGGATAAGAGAAATTGTAGAAATAGGCAGTGTTTATGACTTTGTGGCTGTGTTAACTAGTGACAATCTATAACTAAATTGACCCAAGGTACTGCCCTGATGACACAGACGGCTTCATCAACAATGTGTTATGTGGAAAGTTTTATTAAAACATACCGTTTGATAAACTAGTAGGTTAATTACCCAGCCAAGCAGATACAAATAGTACAGTCATTTTTGTGAAGTGCATTATCAAAAGGCGTTGTCCTTTATAACAAAATGCTATTTACCACTTGGCTGTCTATTGTATCACCCTGTCACAGGCCCTCCCAGTCAACACCACCTCATAAGATGAGGACGTACGTTGTTTATGAGGATTGCCTTCTGCAGTTGTTTGAGAGATTGCCAGTTTGCAGCAGAACATGCAACATAGAGAAGACCAGCAAGGGGACCCTCAGCATCACACAGACATGCCCCTCGCTGTGAGCATTCCTATAAAACGGAACAGGGAGGACACTTGAATCAGGTTGGTGACATTTTACCTGGTCAAAGGTCAAAACATGTTTGAGTTTTGTCCCAATTCACCTTCATAACTTTAGCCTTGTGGAACCAGCCTGATCGCTGAGTTTACCATTCCATTTCACTTCACATATCATGATATCTGAGGTGAAATAGAAAGGTGAATACAGCTAATCATAACCACCATTGATAATCTAATCAGTGCTCTGTATGTTTGACCGACCAGTATCTTTGAGGGGTCAGGAGCTCATCAATGCTGCGATGCCCATCAATGGGGCACTGGCAAAGAACTTGCTTCTTGCCTCCTCACCAATGGTCGTCGATGGGGAGACAAGAATTAGGTAGGTTTAGTATGACCTGTTCAAACTTCAATATGGTAGATGTGTGTTAAGATAGGTGATATCTGACAAACTGCCCGTTGGTAATAGAACAGTGACTCTGTATGTGTTCACAGAAACATGTATGGAGCCAGCACATGGAGACTTGCAAGATGACGTGATGAAGTCTGATGTCTCTAAATGGACCTGGCACTCTGCATACATTTTTTACTACAACCTTTACTTGTATTGTCTTTTTTTATTATTGGGTTGACTGGTATCAGTCAGTATGGGGAGGGAGAAACTCTATGTATTCTGCACCAGGATCAAGGAACTCCTGTTTTATATGGGACACCACACAGGAAGGTACACTGGCATGTTAGCCAAGGTAGCCCCATTACCACCAGACAAAATGCAGATAGGCACAGTATCTGTATCGGCTTGGAATGACAATGAAAGGTGTATTTTGTTATACTGTATTTGCAAAACACTGCTTATATTGTATTATTTAAAGGGTTGTTTATTCTGCATGGATCTGTAACTACATTTGAAAGTTATCAAAACACTTTGTTTAGAATATCTACATAAATTCAACAATTGCATTCTTCTCATATTACTCTGAAGACTACTGACCTGTTTCCTCCGGCATCTCCTCATACATCTGCCTGTAGTTATTGAACTCCAGCTGCCGGGGTTTGTTTGTGGTTATTGAGTGGGGGGGGGGGGGGGGGAACAGCTGCAGGCAACGTTCTCACAGATGGGTGTGTCTTGGTGGTGGCAAGGACACACTCAAGAAACACCCCAAATCACATTTGGTTTCTGATATGGCCGCCAGCATTTCTTGAGGCGCCAAAAAAACAAGGCCAGATCAGCAGGTGCAGTTCCTTATTAAGTTCCTTTTTCTGCATCGTGTCATAAGGGCCCGATTCAGACATAGGAAATGTACCCCTTTCCTACGCACTTCTCAGTAGTTGGTATTCAGACTTGGAACCAGGTTTGCTTGTGTGGCACCATTGCGTGCACTGAATACATTTAATTCCACCCCAGAAAACACCCAATGGGCGGCCTACCTATTTGAACAGGAGGTTTGTGTTCAATTGTTTTTTCTGTTCATTTAGCTAAAACAGGGTTGTGCAACTTTGAAGGGGATGGGGGCCACAACAAATCTAAACTCATGAGAGGATGCTGTGGCATCGTGGGTCTCTGTACCGACATACATACAGTAGCAACACATGCAGTCGGAGCTGGCCCTAGCCTCATGTTGTTGGGGATTCCCCCCCACCTTGCAAGCAAAAAATTTTAGCAGCCCCCTTATTGACAGCAGCGAGGTGTGTGTGTGTTTATGTATATATATTTACTTTCCTGCAATTCTACACTTTGTCATGGGGTGTAGAGAGAATGAGGCATTCTTAATGTTTCACATTTTGCTTTAGAGCAGAGGGAAAAATTAGCAGTTTTATAGTGAATGTTTGCTGTTTCTAATATATGAGAGTGACTAACAAAATTAATGGGGGCCACCTGGTCGGTAATTCGACCACGATTACTACAATTTTAGATAGCTGGCTAAACTAATTGACCAATTAAAACATATTTAGCGGGTGTGGGTGAGTGTCAGAGACTGACATAAGAGAAGCTGCTGACGCCCAACCACATTTTGAAATTGAAGCCTGTGTGTTCTATTATTCTAATTCTCCACACTAAGTTGAGACCCCGACTGAGTTAATAAAATGATATATACAGTGAGCTCCAAAAGTATTGGGCCAGTGATACACTATCAAGCTTGAGACTCTACAAATTGGTTGGATGCTGTTTTTGTTTCAGATTATTTTGTGCCATAGAGAAATTAATGGTAAATGTGACTTTTATTGTAAATAAGAATAGAATACGTTTCTAAACAAATCTACATTAATGTGGATGCTGACATCATTACAGATAATCCTGAAGAATCGTGAATAACGAGTGAGAAAGTTAGACGCCAAATATCATACCCCCAAAAATGCTACTGTCACCTGATATTGTCAGAGTGAGATGTTAGCATGTCTTGGGGGTATGATGTTTGTAACTTTCTCACTCAACAATATTCATGATTCATTCAGGATTGTCTGTAATCAGTGTAGCATCCACATTAATGTAGAAGTGTTTTATTTACAATACAAGTGACTCATGACACATTATTTACAGTTTCACCAACTAATCTGAAACACAACCAAAACAAACCAGCAAATGCATCCAACAAATATGTAGTCACAAGCTTGATGTAGTTATCACGTGCTATGAATATGGGACCAAATACTTACATTGTTACTGCTTTAATACATATTTAAGTGAATACTTTTTTTTCATATTTAAGTCCCAACACTTTTGGTTCCCTAAAATGGGGGGGACTATGAACAAAAAGTTATTTAATTTCTAAAATGTTTACCCTGTATGGATGAAAATACCCTCAAATTAAAGTTGACAGTCTGCACTTTAACCTCAAGGTCATTGTATCATTTAAAATACAAAGTGCTGGACTACAAAGCCAACTCAAACAGTTGTCAAAGATGCTTCAACAAAGTACAGAGTAAAGGGTCTGAATAACTGTAGATGTGATATTTCAGTTTATTTGTTATACATTTTCTAAAATGTCTAACCCTATTGTGTGTAGATTGATGAGGGAGGAAAACCAATTTTAGAATAAGGCTGCAACATAACAAAATGTGGAAAAAGGAGTCGGAATACTTTCTGAATGCATAGTATATTTTGACTTAAATTTCAACATATTGATATCAGGTATGAAGGGAAGACCCAGATGCAGACCACGTCGAATAAACATTAGTTTGTTCTAAAAGGGGCAGGTCAAGACAGGCAGGGGTCAGAAAACCAGAGGTCGGGCAATGGTACCGGACGGCAGGCAGGGTCTGGGTAAGGCAGAGTGATCAGGCAGGCAAGGGTCAAAACCGGGAGGGCAAGAAAAGAGAGACTAGAAAAAGCAGGAGCTGAGACAATGCTGGCTGACTCGAACAAACAAGACAAACTGGCAACAGACCAACACAGAACACAGGTATAAATACACAGGGGATAATGGGGAAGATGGGTGACACCTGGAGGGGGGTGGAAACAATCACAAAGACAGGTGAAACAGATCAGGTGTGACAGTACCCACCCCCTCTCGGGTGCCACCTGGCGTCCTACCTGGGCGCTTACCTGGTTGAACGGGGAGTCGTTGAAAATCCGTGATGAGGCCTGGTTTCAAGATGTCCCTGGCGGGGACCCAGCACCTCTTCTCTGGGCCATAGCCCTCCCAGTCAACCAAGTACTGGAATCCGCTGCCCCGAGGTCGAACCTTCAGGAGATGCCTCACCGTGTAAGCCGGTTGGCAGTCAATGAGACAGGGGAGAGGGGTGGGCTTGGAAACAGGAGACAAAGGACTGTGAGACATAGGTTCGACTCTGGACACATGACAGGTGGGGTGTATACAAAGAATATGGGACTGGAGAAGACGAACATCAGAGGGACTGATCATTTTAGAGTTGGGAAACGGGCCAATAAAGTGGGGGAAGAGCCATACCTTCTGCCCGAGACGATGCTGGGGTCCGATTGTGATCTGCTTGTCGTCGACACCTGGAGGTGGTCTTGAGGAGGACCGACCGGGCTCTCCAGATATGACGACAGGTGGACAAACATCTGGGCAGAAGGTATGCCGACGTCGGTAGGCCGAGACCGTGTAGTCCATGGATCCAGACAACGTGCTGCACCATGAGCTGGTCCGTCGCCTTGGCTGAGGGTAATTTGGGGAGAGGAATGAATTGGGTGGCCTTGGAAAACCGGTCGACCACCATCAGGATGGCAGCGTTGCCCTCAGACAGAGGGAGACCCGTGACGAAATCCAGGAATATGTGGAACCGAGGATGGTGAGGGACAAGCAGAGGTTGCAGAAGGCCAGCCAGAACTTGCTGAGGAGTCTTGTTCTGAGCACACATGGTGCAAGCGGCGATGAATGCAGAGACGTCAGGAACCATGGTGGGCCACCAAATGCATTGTCACACAAACGCCAGGGTCCGCTGGGAGCACAGGTGGCAAGCAAGCCTGGAGGAATGGGCCCACTCCAGGACCGCAGAGTGGACTGTGTCAGGTACGAACATCCGGTTATCTGGGCCCCACCCAGGTTTCGGCTGGGACCGCTGCGCCTCCCGGACCTGCTTCCCGATACCCCAGCTAAGTTCCGTCGCCAGGCACAAGGTGGAAGCTGTAGGGTTATAGCAGCAAGACAGGGCATCCGGGCTTGATGTTCTTGGACGCCGGCCGATAGGAGAGGGAAAAGTTGAACCGGGTAAACAGCAGGGCCAATCTCGCCTGCCTGGAGTTGAGGCGCTTAGCGGTGCGGAGATACAACAGGTTTTTGTGGTCGGTCCACACAATGTATGGATGCTATGCCCCTTCGAGCCAGTGCCTCAATTCCTCCAATGCCATTTTCACCGTGAGAAGCTCCCGAGTCCCCACATCGTAATTCTTCTGCGAGGCGGTGGGAGAAGAAGGCGCAGGGATGCAGCTTAAAGTCCCATGCAGAACGTTGGTACAGAACAGCCCCCACTCCAAAGTCCGAAGCATCGGCCTCCACCACGAACTGACAGGAAGGTTCCGGATGAACCAGGATCGGAGCCGTGGTGAAGTGATGTTTAAGGTCCCGGAACGCCCGGTCAGCAGCCGTGGACCACGTGAACGGAACCTTGGTAGAGGTGAGGGCATACAGGGGGGAGGCCAGGGTGCTGTAACCCCGGATAAAGCGGCGATCGAAGTTGGCAAACCCCAGGAAGCATTGCAGCTGCAACCTGGACGTAGGCAGGGGCCAATCCACCACCGCTTTCACCTTCTGGGATCCATCTTGACACCCCCAGCAGAGATGATGTAGTCCAGAAAGGGAATGCTGGAGCGATGGAACTCGCACTTTTCCACCTTAACGAACAACTGGAGAACCTGCCGGACATAGAGCACATGTTCTTGGGGGGAGTGGCAGAAGACGAGGATGTCATCAATGTAGACAAAGACGAACCGGTTCAGCAAGTCGCGGAGAACGTCATTCACCAGAGCCTGGAACACGGCAAGGGCGTTGGTGAGGCCAAAGGGCATGACCAGATATTCGTAGTGGCCGCTGGCTGAGTTGTAAAGCAATCTTCCACTCGTCCCCCTCTCGTATCCTCACCAGGTGGTAGGCGTTAGGTAAATCCAACTTGGAGAACACAGTATCCCCCTGGAGCGGCTCTAAGGCCGAGGAAATGAGAGGTAGCGGATAACGGTTCTTTACAGTGATGTCATCGAGTCCCCGGTAGTCAATGCACAGGCTTGTCCTTCTCCACGAAGAAGAACCCTGCGCCAGTGTGAGAGGAGGAAGGACGGATAAATCCATTAGCTAGGGAGTCCCCAATGTAGTCCTCCATAGCCTTGGTTTCAGATCAAGACAGCGAGTATAGATGCCCCCAGGGCGGTGTGGCACAAGGGAGAAGGTCAATCCCACAGTCATAGGGGCGGTGCGTCGGAAGGGAAGTGGCCCGGGACTTGCTAAACACCTCCCGGAGGTCCTGGTACTCCACGGGGAAGGCGGAGAGATCTGGAACCAGGAAGACGTCCCGGGGCAGGTTGTGCCAACTTCAGATAATGGGCGTGGCAGAACGGACTCCAGCCCATGATGGCACCCGTATACCAGTTGATGAGTGGGTTGTGTCGCTGGAGCCAGGACAATACCAACACCATGAGAATCTGGGGGAATGTTGATGAGTAGGAACTGATTGGTCTCGCTGTGATTCCCTGAAACACGTAGGTTGATGGAAGTGGTGTTATGGGTGACCCGACCTATAGAACGCCAGCACAACGCTCTAACATCCACGGGAATGGAGAGGGGCTGAGTGAGGATGTTCAGCTCGAAAGCCAGTGCGGTGTCCAAAAGCCTCTCATCGGCTCCAGAGTCAATGAGGACCCGGAGAGATTTGGACTGATTTCCCCACAGCAGAATGACATGAAAAGGGAAGCAGAAAAGTTCCCCATATTGCCCAACTGAGTACTCGCTCCTTGGTGAGCATGGTCCTTTACCGGGCACGAGTACACAAAATGACCAAAAGTGCCACAATACAGACAGCTCCTTGTGCTGATCCTGTGTTGCCGTTATGCTGGTGACAGCCCAGCTCTGCCTAGTTGCACTGGCTCGGGAAACAGTGCCCCGGCCTGTTCGGTGAATCTCGAGGAAGGTCGGAAACCTCGGGTGCTCTTGGCCATGGGACCGTCGGGGACTTCCGGGATGGCTCGGAGGCGAGGTGGAATCCCTGGATGTGCGAGTGACGTCGAATTCTCTCTCCATGCATTGTTCCTGCAATCGCCCATTGATGTGAATGGTCAAGGCAATGAGGGAGTCTAGATCCGTGGGCAACTCCCGAGCCACAAGGTCGTCCTTAACCCCCCCCCCCCCCCCGAGACGCCGTGCAGGAACATATCGAATAATACTTACGGGTTCCACGCACTCTCTGCTGCCAACGTGTGGAAATCCATCACATAGTCGGCCACTGTGTGGGCATCCTGCCGGAGCTGGTTTAGCTTCCAGGCAGCTTCTCTCATGGAGAGCGGGGCATCAAGAACCTTCCTCACCTCTCCCACGAACCCCTCCAGGCTCATGCATATGGTTGGCTGCTGTTCCCATACGGCGGTAGCCCAGGTGAGAGACCTTCCAGACATCAGCATTATGAGGTAGGCTATTCTGGAACGAACAAAGGGAAGGAGGAGGGCTGAAGCTCAAAAATGAGGACACTCTGAGCTAAAAACGCCCGACAGGTGCTTGGCTTTCCATTTAGGCGTTCCGGGGGAGGTAACCAGGGCTCCCAGAAGGAGTTACTGAGGGGTGGTAGGGTTACCACCATGGCAGATCTCCCCCCAGCCAACCCGCAGAATTGCTCCCGCAGCATGTCCAATGCCTGGTCATGGCGCTTAGCCAACGTTTGGACCCCCTCCATCAGCCCACATAGCAACTCCGCGTGCCTACCAATGGAGGCTCCTTGAGAGGATATGGTGTTGCGCAGCTGGCCCAGGTCTGCTCGGTCAGTCATGGCCAGTTCGTACTATCAAGTATGAAGGGAAGACCCAGATGCAGACCACGTTGGATAAACAATAGTTTAATAGAGGCAGGCAATACACAGGTCAAGACAGGTAGGGGTCAGAAAACCAGAGGTCGGGCAATGGTACCGGATGGCAGGCAGGGTCAGGGTAAGGCAGAGGTCGGCAATCCAGATTGGGGCAAAGGTACAGGTCGGCAGGCAGAGTGGTCCCGCAGGTGTGCTCAGAGTCAGGACAGGCAACGGTCAAAACCAAGAGGGCGAGAAAAGAGAGACTAGAAAAAGCAGGAGCTTAGACACAAAACGCTGGTTGACCTGAACAAACAAGAAGAACTGGCAACAGACCAACAGAGAACACGGGATAATGGGGAAGATGGGCCTGGAAGGAGATGGAGACAGTCACAAAGACAGGTGAAACAGATCAGGGTGTGACAGCTGGAAGGGGATGGAGACAGTCGCAAAGATGAAACAGATCAGGGAGTGACAGAAACATGCGTTTAGAACAGTGATATATATATATGCGTTTCCCAAAATTCAAGGTCAGTCTACATGTAGAGAGAAGTGCATAAAAAGGGAAGGAAGTTCCATTTATTCGTGTGTAACTGAATTTCCCCTCCCCAGGTGAACACTGCTGAAATAGGCCTGTAAACTGTAATGCTACCTCTCTCCATCTGTAGAGGGAGCTGGTGCGGTATATCTGGCACTACCAGTATCTGAGCTGGCCTGACCATGGCGTGCCCAACGAGCCTGGGGGAGTGCTCAGCTTCCTGGAGCAGGTCAACCGCACGCAGAGCGCCATTCCAGAAACCGGGCCAATTGTGGTCCACTGCAGGTATATATAACTATGGGTCTAGTATTCTAGGACTATATACATCAAAAGTTGACCATGCATCTGTGATATACTATAAATTTAACAGACCAAAAAGTAGGATTTATTTTCACATTTTAGTATAAAGCACAACTGTCTTTCTTATAGATTTGGTCATATTTGTAAGTGTAACTTTAGCGAAATTGCAGTTTGGGTCTATGTCTGTTATGAAAGTGCCACCTAATTGTAGTAATATAGTGGTATTGTCTCCTTTGACCCCCCTCCCCCAGTGCAGGAATTGGGAGAACAGGCACCATAATTGTCATTGACATTCTGATTGACATCATCAACAGACAAGGTAAGACAATGTCAAACATTATGGTTACCAGTCCTAACCAAACGTTACCGCTATAAAATCAGTCCTAGCCAAACGTTACGGCTCTGATATCGGTCCTTTCCAAGCGTTAATGCTCTATCAGTCCTGTCCAAACCTTTACAGCTCTGATATCGGTCCTTTCCAAGCGTTACGGCTGTGATACTGTGTTTTTGGATGGCTCTGCATGGAGTAAAGATTAGGATTTGGGACAAATCTGTGTAACCGTGCTAAATATGCTGCCCTTTTGACCTTTGTGCTTGTGTCTGTACGTGTGTTTGTGTGCGTGTGTGTGTGTGTGTGTGTGTGTGTGTGTGTGTGTGTTTCAGGATTAGACTGTGACATCGACATCCCTAAGACCATCCAGAGTGTTCGTCAGCAGCGGTCAGGCATGGTGCAGACGGAGGCCCAGTATAAGTTCATCTACATGGCCGTCCAGCAGTACATTGACACGGCACAGAAGAGACTGGAGGAGGAGCAGGTATCTACCAAACAGTAGTGGAAATAGTTTGATAATATTGTAGAAGTATTCTATCAGTAAAAGTGGCCCTTTTAGTCACAGTTAATGTATATTAGCAGTGGACGAGTAGGAGTTTATTACTAAAGGTACTAGTAACTACCGTACCAACAGCAGTATTGCAGTACATATTCTCTAAAGGGACTGTCTGGAGATTAGTTATTGCCTGACAGTTGGAGACCCAAGCATTTTATAATAGCTTGATTCAAAGGAACAATCAAGTTGAACCCGAGCATGTTGGCCAGGTGCGCGATAAGCTACCCTGTCTCAATGTTTACTGATCTTCCTTTTCAAGTTCTAAAAACATGGCTTCTTGTGGACACTTTGCAGAGGAACAAAACGAAGGAGAGGGAGTACTCCAATATCAAATACCCCCAGATGACCAACGCCCGGTCCAAACCCAACATGACCTGTGTGTCACGCTCCTCCTCTGTGTGAGTAGCCCTGCAAATACACACACTGCTCATAGTTCACAGACAAATGCTGCTTTACTCTCCATCTCCTTCATATTATTTCATCCACACCTAATGAACATTGTCTGAATGAACATGAAACACAATTTCAGCTCACCATGTTTTGTTTGTGTGATGCAGGGTGACGGATGACAACCCGTCCAGCGTGTATGAGAACTTAAACATCAAGAACCCAAAGACCTCCGGGAGCAGCAGTAAAACCAGAAGGTGAAGTCCAGCCACGGACCTCTGCCTCTCTCAACCTCTCTGTGAGTACTCTGTTACGGTGGCTCGTTTAATTATTAGTTATGGCATTATAAAGGCTCATACGTGCTTATAACAATATTTAAGTGGTGTTATTGTTATTTTCTAAAATAAATAATTGATCACTTTTTATTGAGCAACTCCTCCATATACTCTTAAATCCCTCTATTTGATTTATATAATGTGTTAATAACCAGCCGACAGGCACCAAAATAAACAGCTTAATTAGTAATAGAAATATACACTGCCAGTTGTGTATATATATATATATATATATATATATATATATATATATATATATATATATATATATATATATATATATATATATTTAAATAAGAACAAATTCTTATTTACAATTTACAGCCTAGGAACAGTGGGTTAACTGCCTTGTTCAGGGGTAGAACAGCAAATTTTTACCTTGTTAGCTCAGGGATTCCATCTAGCAACCTTTCAGTTCCTGCCCCGACGCTCTAACCACCTGGTTGTGGTACATGTATGGCACCTGCCTCCCCAGTGAATAATCATTATGGGCGAAGAAGCCTTTACGATAAGATGGATAAGAAAGCATTTTATTGTCTGTTTTGACATAAATGTCCTTTGCGTCATAAAAACGGAT
The DNA here is from genome assembly GCF_013265735.2 of Oncorhynchus mykiss. Classification (NCBI taxonomy): domain Eukaryota; kingdom Metazoa; phylum Chordata; class Actinopteri; order Salmoniformes; family Salmonidae; genus Oncorhynchus; species Oncorhynchus mykiss. The sequence goes on along the minus strand of NC_048580.1, from coordinate 35,358,615 downwards.
TACATAACATAAAATACAGCATACAGAAGATGTCACGTTCAGGGGGTTATAGAAGTTAAACTGAATAGTTAATCTCAACATTTGAATCAGATTTACCCCTCTACAACTGAAAAAAATTCTACACTCTTAGAATTATTTTTTGATTATAGAACCAAAGAGTTCTATTACTTGCTTCATGGAACCCATAAAGTTATATATACTGGATAACCCTTTTATAGGGTTCTTTGATCAGAACCTTAGAGGCTCTTCTTCAATGAAGAGCCTGAATGGCGCAGCGGTCTAAGGCACTGCATCTCAGTGCTAGAGGCGTCACTACAGACCCTGGTTCGATTCGAGGATATATCACAACTGGCTGTGATTGGGAGTCCCTTGGGGCGGCGCACAATTGGCCCAGTGTCATTCAGGTTAGTGTTTGGCTGGGTTAGGCTGTCATCAATCAATCAAATGTATTTATAAAGCCCTTCTTACATCAGCTGATGTTACAAAGTGCTGTACAGAAACCCAGCCTAAAACCCCAAACAGCAAGCAATGCAGGTGTAGAAGCACTGTGGCTAGGAAAAACTCCCTAGAAAAGCCAGAACCTAGGAAGAAACCAAGAGAGGAACCAGGCTATGAGGGGTGGCCAGTCCTCTTCTGGCTGTGCCGGGTGGAGGTTATAACAGAACATGGCCAAGATGTTCAAATGTTCATAGATGACGAGAATGGTCAAATAATAATAATCACAGTTGTTTTCGAGGGTGCAACAAGTCAGCACCTCAGGAGTAAATGTCAGTTGGCTTTTCATAGCCGATCATTCAGAGTATCTCTACTGCTCCTGCCGTCTCTAGAGGGTTGAAAACAGCAGGTCTGGGACAGGTAGCACGTCAGGTGAACAGGTCAGGGTTCCATAGCCGCAGGCAGAACAGTTGAAACTGGAGCAGCAGCACAGCCAGGTGGACTGGGGACATGCATGTAGCCTAGTGTTCCTGAGTGGCCGAGTTACAGTTTTGACTTAAATCTGAAAATGGTTGTCAAGCAATGATCAACAACCAATTTGATAGAGCTTGAAGAATTTTTTAAAGAGTAATGGGAACATGTTGCATAATCCAGGTGTGGAAAGCTCTTAGAGACTTACCTAGAAAGTCTCACAGCTGTAATTTCTGCCAAAGGTGCTTCTACACTGAATACATGTGAATACATGTGAATTAGATATGTGTTTTTCATTTTCAATACTTTTGCTCACATTTATAAAAACATGCTTCCCTGTTGTGTGTAGATGGATGAGAAAAAAAATGTATTCGATCAATTTTGAGACGACAGGTAGCCTAGTGGTTAGAGCGTTGGGCCAGTAAGCTGAAAGGTTGTTGGATCGAATCCCCTAGCTGACAAGGTAAAAATCTGTCGTTCTGCTCCTGAAAAAGGCAGTTAACCCACTGTTCCCCATTAGGCCATCATCGTAAATAAAAATTTGTTCATAAGGTAAAATTTTTTTAAAAATTCTTAATTAACTGACTTGCGTAGTTAAATAAATTAACCAAAATGGTTCCATATAGAACCCTGCGTGGTGCCATTAATGAATTATGGCTACTACTATTAAATAGTGATATTTTGAGCTAAGAATATAATTGAATAAACAACTAAATAATGGACAAAAGAATACCAGCATAATTTTATTAATTTATTGTCATTGACATCATCAACAGACAATGTAAGACAATGTCAAACATTATGGTTACCAGTTCTAAATGAACCAAGTAAAACTCACGGACGATTAGTAAAGCTTTAACCAAGTTTATTCACCCATTGGGTCATACAGCTGCATAAGACAAGACATGGTTCCACCAGTAGTAGTAGTGTGTGTGTATATATATATATATACAGTGCCTTGCGAAAGTATTCGGCCCCCTTGAACTTTGCGACCTTTTGCCACATTTCAGGCTTCAAACATAAAGATATAAAACTGTATTTTTTTTGTGAAGAATCAACAACAAGTGGGACACAATCATGTAGTGGAACAACATTTATTGGATATTTCAAACTTTTTTAACAAATCAAAAACTGAAAAATTGGGCGTGCAAAATTATTCAGCCCCCTTAAGTTAATACTTTGTAGCGCCACCTTTTGCTGTGATTACAGCTGTAAGTCGCTTGGGGTATGTCTCTATCAGTTTTGCACATCGAGAGACTGACATGTTTTCCCATTCCTCCTTGCAAAACAGCTCGAGCTCAGTGAGGTTGGATGGAGAGCATTTGTGAACAGCAGTTTTCAGTTCTTTCCACAGATTCTCGATTGGATTCAGGTCTGGACTTTGACTTGGCCATTCTAACACCTGGATATGTTTATTTTTGAACCATTCCATTGTAGATTTTGCTTTATGTTTTGGATCATTGTCTTGTTGGAAGACAAATCTCCGTCCCAGTCTCAGGTCTTTTGCAGACTCCATCAGGTTTTCTTCCAGAATGGTCCTGTATTTGGCTCCATCCATCTTCCCATCAATTTTAACCATCTTCCCTGTCCCTGCTGAAGAAAAGCAGGCCCAAACCATGATGCTGCCACCACCATGTTTGACAGTGGGGATGGTGTGTTCAGCTGTGTTGCTTTTACGCCAAACATAACGTTTTGCATTGTTGCCAAAAAGTTCAATTTTGGTTTCATCTGACCAGAGCACCTTCTTCCACATGTTTGGTGTGTCTCCCAGGTGGCTTGTGGCAAACTTTAAACAACACTTTTTATGGATATCTTTAAGAAATGGCTTTCTTCTTGCCACTCTTCCATAAAGGCCAGATTTGTGCAATATACGACTGATTGTTGTCCTATGGACAGAGTCTCCCACCTCAGCTGTAGATCTCTGCAGTTCATCCAGAGTGATCATGGGCCTCTTGGCTGCATCTCTGATCAGTCTTCTCCTTGTATGAGCTGAAAGTTTAGATGGACGGCCAGGTCTTGGTAGATTTGCAGTGGTCTGATACTCCTTCCATTTCAATATTATCGCTTGCACAGTGCTCCTTGGGACGTTTAAAGCTTGGGAAATCTTTTTGTATCCAAATCCGGCTTTAAACTTCTTCACATCAGTATCTCGGACCTGCCTGGTGTGTTCCTTGTTCTTCATGATGCTCTCTGCGCTTTTGACGGACCTCTGAGACTATCACAGTGCAGGTGCATTTATACGGAGACTTGATTACACACAGGTGGATTGTATTTATCATCATTAGTCATTTAGGTCAACATTGGATCATTCAGAGATCCTCACTGAACTTCTGGAGAGAGTTTGCTGCACTGAAAGTAAAGGGGCTGAATAATTTTGCACGCCCAATTTTTCAGTTTTTGATTTGTTAAAAAAGTTTGAAATATCCAATTAATGTCGTTCCACTTCATGATTGTGTCCCACTTGTTGTTGATTCTTCACAAAAAAAATACAGTTTTATATCTTTATGTTTGAAGCCTGAAATGTGGCAAAAGGTCGCAAAGTTCAAGGGGGCCGAATACTTTCGCAAGGCACTGTATATACAGTGGGGCAAAAAAGTATTTAGTCAGCCACCAATTATAACTTCTACTTTAAGAGGCTCCTCTGTCCTTCCACTCATTACCTGTATTAATGGCACCTGAACTTGTTGTCAGTATAAAAGACACCTGTCCACAACCTCAAACAGTCACACTCCAAACTCCACTATGGCCAAGACCAAAGAGCTGTCAAAGGACACCAGAAACAAAATTGTAGACCTGCACCAGGCTGGGAAGACTGAATCTGCAATAGGTAAGCAGCTTGGTTTGAAGAAATCAACTGTGGGAGCAATTATTAGGAAATGGAAGACATACAAGACCACTGATAATCTCCCTCGATCTGGGTATCCACGCAAGATCTCACGCCGTGGGGTCAAAATGATCACAAGAACGGTGAGCAAAAATCCCAGAACCACACGGGGGGGACCTAGTGAATGACCTGCAGAGAGCTGGGACCAGAGTAACAAAGCCTACCATCAGTAACACACTACGCCGCCAGGGACTCAAATCCTGCAGTGCCAGACGTGTCCCCCTGCTTAAGCCAGTACATGTCCAGGCCCGTCTGAAGTTTGCTAGAGAGCATTTGGATGATCCAGAAGAAGATTGGGAGAATGTCATATGGTCAGATGAAACCAAAATATAACTTTTTGGTAAAAACTCAACCTGTTGTGTTTGGAGGACAAAGAATGCTGAGTTGCATCCAAAGAACACCATACCTACTGTGAAGCATGGGGGTGGAAACATCATGCTTTGGGGCTGTTTTTCTGCAAAGGGACCAGGACGACTGATCCGTGTTAATTAAAGAATGGATGGGGCCATGTATCGTGAGATGAAACGTGGCTGGGTCTTTCAGCATGACAATGATCCGAAACACAACATCCGGGCAACGAAGGAGTGGCTTCGTAAGAAGCATTTCAAGGTCCTGGAGTGGCCTAGCCAGTCTCCAGATCTCAACCCCATAGAAAATCTTTGGAAGGAGTTGAAAGTCTGTGTTGCCCAGCAACAGTCCCAAAACATCACTGCTCTAGAGGTGATCTGCATGGAGGAATGGCCAAAATACCAGCAACAGTGTGTGAAAACATTGTGAAGACTTACAGAAAACGTTTGACCTCTGTCATTGCCAACAAAGGGTATATAACAAAGTATTGAGATAAACTTTTGTTATTGACCAAATTCTTATTTTCCACCATAATTTGCAAATAAATTCATAAAAAATCCTACAATGTGATTTTCTGGATTGTTTACCCTCATTTTGTCTGTCATAGTTGAAGTGTACCTGTGATGAAAATGACAGGCCTCTCTCATCTTTTTAAGTGGGAGAACTTGCACAATTGGTGGCTGACTAAATACTTTTTTGCCCCACTGTATATCCAAAATGTCCATTTATTTAGCACGTTTGATCCAGAAAAACACTGTTTCCAACTTGCGCCATGTGACTACAAAATATCTCAAAAGTTACCTGTAAACTTTGCCAAAACATTTCAAGCTATTTTTGTAATACAACTTTAGGTATTTTTTTAAGTAAATAATCAATCAAATTGAAGACGGGATGATATGTGTTCAATACAGGAAGAAAACAAACTGACGCTAGCTTTCTTTTCATGCGCCTCTATTAAACAGTACACATGAAGTGACCCTCGTTTTGAACAGGGCTTCTTCTTCATTACACAAAGGAAAACCCTCATCCAATTTCTAAAGACTGGTGACATCCAGTGGAAGCGGTAGGAATTGCAAGCAAGTCCCTTTGAAATCTGGATTCTCAATGAAAACCCATTGAAAAGAGAGTGACCTCAAAAAAAAATAAATCTGAATGGTTTGTCCTCAGGGTTTCGCCTGCTACATAAGCTCTGTTATACTCACAGACATGATTCAAACAGTTTTGGAAACTTCAGCGTGTTTTCTATCCAAATACTAATAATATGCATATCTTATCTTCTGGGGATGAGTAGCAGGCAGTTGAATTTGGGCATGCTTTTCATCCAAAATGTCAAATGCTAAATGCCCTATGCTAGAGAAGTTAAGAACATACAAGCTGGCGGGTTATACACTCTATCGACAGTGTAGCAGCCTCTGGTAAGACACGCGCGGGGACCTATGCATATTTGTAAACAATAGCTGGTGCACGATATCTAAGGAAGTCTCAAGGTTTTGCTCACCTGAGTTAGAGTATCTCATGATAAGCTGTAGACCACACTAACTACCTAGAATTTTCATCTGTATTTTTTGTAGCTGTCTACATACCACCACTGACCGAGGCTGGCACTAAAGCCACACTCAACGAGCTGTATTCCGCAAAAAGCAAACAGGAAAACGCTCATCCAGAGGTGGCGCTCCTAGTGGCCGGGGACTTTAATGCAGGGAAACTTCAATCAGTTTTACCTAATTTTTATCAGCATGTTAAATGTGCAACCAGAGGGGAAACAATTCTAGACCACCTTTACTCCACACACAGAGACGCATACAAAGCTCTCCCTCGCCCTCCATTTGGCAAATCTGACCATAACTCCTGACCTGCTTTCAAGCCAAAATTAAGGCAGGAAGCACCAGTGACTCAGTCTATAAAAAAAAGTGGTCAGATGAAGCAGATGCAGATGATGGAATATGTTCCGGTATTCTTCCGATTGCATTGAGGAGTACTCCACATCAGTCACTGGCTTTATCAATAAGTTCATCCAGGACGTCGTCCCCGCAGTGACCGTACGTACACACCCCAACCAGAAGCCATGGATTACAGGCAACATTCGCTAAAGGGTAAAGCTGCCGCTTTCAAGGAGTGGGACTCAGAAGCTTATAATAAATCCCGCATTGCCCTCCGACGAACCATCAAACAAGGCAAAGTGTCAATACAGGACTAAGATCGAATTGTACTGCACAGGCTCGTTGGATGTGGCAGGGCTTGCAAACTATTACTGACTACAAAGGGAAGCACAGCCGAGAGCTGCCCAGTGACACTGGCCTACCAGACCAGCTAAATCACTTCCATGCTCGCTTCAAGGCAAGTAACACTGAAACATGCATAAGTTCATCAGCTGTTCTGGATGACTGTGATCACGCTCTCTGTGAGTGTGAGTAAGACCTTTAAACAGGTCAACATTCACAAGGCCGCTGGGCCAGACAGATTACCAGGACGGTTACTCCGAGCATGCGCTGACCAACTGGCAAGTGCCTTCACTGACATGTTCAAACTCTCCCTGCCTGAGTCTGTAATACCAACATGTTTCAAGCAGACCACCATAGTCCCTGTGCCCAAGAAAGCAAAGGTAACCTGCCCAATTGACTATACATCTGTAGCCATGAAATGCTTTGAAAGGCTGGTCATGGGTCACATCAACACCATTATTCCAGAAACCCTAGACCCACTCCAATTTGCATACCGCACCAACAGATTTACAGATGATGCAATCTCTATTGCACTCCACACAGCCCTTTCTTACCTGGACAAAAGGAACACTCATGTGAGAATGCTATTCATGGACTACAGATCAGCGTTCAACACCATAGTGCCCTCCAAGCTCATCAATAAGCTAAGGACCCGGGACTAAACACCTCCCTCTGCAACTGGATCCTGGACTTCCTGACAGGCCACCCCCAGGTGGGGAGGTTAGGTAACTACGCATCCCCCACGCTGATCCGCAACACGTGGTCCTCTCAGGGGTGCGTGCTCAGTGTCCTCCTGTACTCCCTGTTCACTCATGACTGCACACCCAAGCACGACTTCAACACCATCATTAGGTTTGTTGATGACACAACAGTGGTAGGCCTGATCACAGACAATGAAAAGGCAGCCTATTGGGAGGAGATCAGAGAACTGGGAGTGTGGTGCCAGGACAACAACCTCTCCCTCAACGTGATCAAGACAAAGGAGATGATTGTGGAATACAGGACTAAAGGAGGACTGAGCACGCCCCCGTTCTCATTGACGGGGCTCTAGTGGAGCAGGTTGAGAGCTTCAAGTTCCTTGGCGTCCACGTCACCAACAAACTAACAGGGTCCAAGCACACCAAGGCAGTTGTGAAGAGGGCATGACAAAACCTATTCCCCCTCAAGAGACTGAAAAAATTTGGCACGTGTCCTCAGATCCTCAAAAGATTTTACAGCTGCTCCATCGAGAGCATCCTGACGGGTTGCATCACTGCCCGGTAAGGCAACAGCTCGGCCTCCGACCGCAAGGCACTACAGAGGGTAGTGCGTATGACTCTGTACATCACTGGGGTCAAGTTTCCTGCCATCCAGGACCTCTATACTAGGCGGTGTCAGAGGAAAGACCCTATAATTTGTTGAATACTCCAGCCACCCTAGTCATAGACTGTTCTCTCTGCTACCGCATGGCAAGTGGTACCGGAGCGCCAAGTCTAGGTCCAAGAGGCTTCTAAACAGCTTCTATCCCCAAGCCATAAGACTCCAGAACAGCTAATCAAATGGCTACCAATACTATTTACATTGCCCTCCCCCCCTACCTACATGTACATAATTACCTCGACACCGGTGCCCCCGCACATTGACACATTGACTCTGTACCGGTACCCCCTGTATATAGTTATTTACTGCTCTTGTTATTTACTGCTGATCTTTAAATATATGTTATTCTTAGCTCATACATTTTGAGGTATTTTCTTAAAACTGCATTGTTGGTTAGAGTAATTAAGTAAGCATTTCACTGTAAGGTCTACACACGTTGCATTCGGCGCATGTGACAAATACAATTTAATTTGAAGAACCTAAAGGTTCTATGTAGAACCCCAAAGAACCCTATTTTGTAAGAGTGTAGAGCCTCTATCTGAAAAACACGGGGTTGGGGTGAGGGTAATGTTGTGTATGAGAATATTTCTGAAAGGAAACACGACGTATACGTTTATTCAATTATTAGAAAATATTACGATGCATAGTCTTGGCACTCTGCTCTGCTCCTTCAGGGTAGCTCACCGCCAGAGCGAACCGTCATATAAAGATGATCAAACAACTACAGGCAGTGAGCACGATATGCTGTACCAAATCCCCTGAAGGAAGAAACAGGTGTAGGCTGCTGGTGGGATTTCAGAAAACAGCAGGTATAGCGACTAACTAGTAGGCAGCAACGCCAATGGCAGCAAGACACATCAAGACACACCAGCGTGTGTGACATCCATCATCGGGGAAGGATGTGTAGAACTGGCCAACTTAAATAGGCTGCATGAAGGTAGAGTGTGAATCCAATTGGTGCAATATCCTCTGTTGTGATCAGCTGTTGCAACCACACTCAGGTTTCCCTTCTGTGCTGGCTTTGTTTTATTTCAGAAAGAAAACACCACATGGAAGTTTAAGAATTTATTAGAAAGGTTACAATGTGTAATCTTGGCATTAGGCTCTGCTCCTTCAGGGTAGCTCACTGCCAGAGCGAACCGTCATATAAAAATTATAAAATGACTACAGGCAGGGAGCACGATATGCTATACCAAATCCCCCAAAACAGCCAGATGATTAACTGTGTGTATGGCATAATACGCCATTTAAGAGCTGTCAATAGACCAGCGAAGGTCATTGTACCGTTACATGAATGCCTACTAGGCCTGTGTGTGAATACTAACTATCTGTAGCATGAGTAAATGCAGACATATGACGCAACGCCGGGTACCCTCAATGAGGCATCTTACTACATGGGAAATATCCTATCTAAATAGGCAACTGTAAGTAGTATGAACCACAGGAGCCATTATTCCAGCCATTATTTTGAGCCGTCCTCCCCTCAGCAGCCTCCACTTGCCATAGTGACGTCCTGCCGGATGCCCTCGCTGAGCCAAGATCAGCTTTCATCTTGGATCATGAAGATATTCTACCTATGAACACAGCCAACCACCTGAAATATAGATGCACCATCAGTTTGCCTCGCTGAGGCAGGATGAGCGATCTTCTTGGTACATGAAGATATTCTACCTATGAACACAGCCAACCACCTGAAATATAGATGCACCATCAGGTGGCCTCGCTGAGGCAGGATGAGCGATCTTCTTGGTAAATGAGGATATTCTACCTATGAACACAGCCAACCACCTGAAATATAGATGCACCATCAGGTGGCCTCGCTGAGGCAGGATGAGCGATCTTCTTGGTACATGAGGATATTCTACCTATGACCCAACCAATCACATGCAGCTATGTAACAGCTTTATATGTCAAATTGCGATGCAGTACGAATAACCAGCATATCTACTGGACCATATTGACAATTACTGCAGGAACTCTTGTAGGCTCCACAATCTCAGCATTTCAACCAAGTGTAATGTCTTAGGCAGAACAGGATAATAGGCCCATGATTTTGAGGGTGCAGCCGGGAGCGATTTTAGAAGCAGTAGCAGCGTTGATGCAGGAGTGGGCGGCCCATAGCTCAGAGCTAGCCCACAGCACTGATGCAGGAGTGGGCAGCCCATAGCTCAGAGCTAGCCCGCAGCGCTGATGCAGGAGTGGGCTGCCCATAGCTCAGAGCTAGCCCGCAGCGCTGATGCAGGAGTGGACGGCCCATAGCTCAGAGCTAGCCCGCAGCCTTGATGCAGGAGTGGGCTGCCCATAGCTCAGAGCTAGCCCGCAGCGCTGATGCAGGAGTGGACGGCCCATAGCTCAGAGCTAGCCCGCAGCCTTGATGCAGGAGTGGGCGGCCCATAGCTCAGAGCTAGCCCGCAGCGCTGATGCAGGAGTGGGCGGCCCATAGCTCAGAGCTAGCCCGCAGCGCTGATGCAGGAGTGGGCGGCCCATAACTCAGAGCTAGCCCGCAGCGCTGATGCAGGAGTGGGCGGCCCATAGCTCAGAGCTAGCCCGCAGCGCTGATGCAGGAGGGGGCGGCCCATAGCTCAGAGCTAGGTCGCAGGGCTGATGCAGGATTGGGCGGCCCATAGCTCAGAGCTAGTCCGCAGCGCTGATGCAGGAGTGGGCGGCCCATAGCTCAGAGCTAGCCCGCAGCGCTTATGAAGGAGCCAGAGAAGTGATGAGTTACAGTATCTTGTTATTGGTTGCCAGCATCAATGTTGATCAGAGGTTAGCCAGGTGCCGCCTCTGCTCAGCATGCAGATAGCGTAACATGGAAGAGAGGACAAAGCAGTGTCAGTTCTAGTGATGATGACTGGTGTTGATTTGCTAGTTCTTTCATTCTCGGTGTGTATGAGAATACGATTAACTTAACATGTGAAGGTCCATCATTTAGTCAGAACCTGAGAGATCCTGCAATATTAAAGGAGTGGAATTTAGTGTATTTCAGACCGCAGAACCCGTACAAGCCATCACACAGACCACCTCTGGAAAAGCGTAATGTAAACCCAACACTGTTGACCCAAACTTGTGCTACTGCGAGAGGAGAGATACTCAGAGTTATTAAGAGTAGGTGGACAGATGCATTCCTGAGCAGAACTCACACCGAATGGTCCTGACACCCAATATGAATTGACTCCCTGCTATCAGACAATAAGAAAAGCTGCGTTTGCCTCACTGAAATTTGTAATAGAAAAGGCATACATGGTTGTATAAACACAAAACATTGTACAGAGAGAAAAGCAAATCAATTTTGATTGGTCGCATACACAGTTTAGCAGATGTTATGGAAGGTGCAGCAAAATTCTAATGTTCCTAGTTCCTATCAATCAATGCAGTAAATGTCAACAAGCACAGAATAATAACAAATTATAAAAACTCTAGTACAGCAGACATATAAATAGCTACCAGCGTGTAGAGTACCTGAGAATAGCTGGCTAGTGCCCGAGGGGCAGAGTAGGGTACTGGGCACGGTAGTGGGTAGATGTCCTGGAGGGCAGGCAGTGTGCCCTCGATGGTGCATTGGGATAACCGCACCACGCTCTGGAGAGCCCTGCGGTTGTGGTTTGTGCATTTGCTAAACCAGGCAGTCATACAGACCGACAGGATGCTCTCAATGGTGCATATGTAGAAGTTTGTGAGGGTCAGGATCCAAATTTCTTCAGCCTCCTGAGGTTGAAGAGGCGCTGCTGCACCTTCTTCTCCACACCGTCCATGTGGACCATTTCAGGTCCTCAGTGATGTGCAGGCCAAGAAACGTGAAGCTTTTCACCCTGTGCACTGCTGTCTCCTGTAGTCCATGACCAGCTCCTTAATTTTGTTGACATTGAGGGAGAGGTTATTTTGCTGCCAGCAGTCTGCCAAGGCATCTCATCAAACTTGATGATTGAGTTGGAGAGGTGTGTGGCCACAGTTATGGGTGAATAGGGAGTACAGGATAGGGCTGAACACGCAGCCCTGTTTGGGCCCCCGTGTTAAGGATCAGCGTGGAAGCGGTGTTGTTGCCTACCTTCACCGCCTGTAAGGGATTCCAGGACCAGGTTGCACAGGGAGGGGTTCAGACCCATGCCCTGAAAATAGTGATTAGCTTGGAGGGCACTATGGTGTTGAATGCTGAGCTGTAGTCGATTTAACAGCATTCTTTCATAGGTATTAGACAGTAGAATGCTGCAGAGAGGCACAACTCAGCCATGATATACCATCACACAACATAGAGTATAGTAATAAACCCCCCAGAACCACAAATAAATGCTAGTCACAATGTTTTATTTAACCAGGCAAGTCAGTTAAGAACAAATTCTTATTTACAATGACGGCCTACCCCAGACGACACTGGGCCAATTGTGCACCGCCCAATGGGACTCCCAATCACGTCCGGATTCGATGCAGCCTGGATTTGAACCAGGTATTGCAGTCACGCCTCTTGTACTGGGATGCAGTGTCTTAGACCGCTGCGCCACTCGGGAGCCCAATGGGGCAAAACATAACATAACCACCTGTAGGATCGAAATAGCCTAATGTCCTGCCGATACTGCCCAAGAGTGTGCAAAGCTGTCATCAAGGCAAAGGGTGGCTACTTTGAAGAATCTGAAACATAAAGTATATTTTGATTTGTTTAACACTTTTTTTTGGTTACTACATGATTCAATGTGTTATATCATAGTTGTGATGTCTTCACTAGTATTCTACAATGTTGAAAATAGTACAAATAAAGAAAAACCCTTGAATGAGTAGGTATGTCCAAACATTTGACTGGTACTGTTTTTCAGTCAATTAAAGTTGGCCATTCAGATGTGAAGACATACTTATTTGCCACTCCTTTTGCCCCATCTCTTTCAACCGTAGACTTGTTCAATTACTCATCAATTCCTGGAGCCTTAATAGTTCTAACAGTCAGTTTCTTAACAGCTGCATGTTTATCAGTAATTTTTAGAACAATTTCAGAAATCCATCAATTGCCATGTGTGGATGCTGCTTATTAAGCACATCACACCAACAAATATGTCCACATAAATCACAGCTTAATATTTTGTATGATCTCTTATATACCATTTTAGGCCCAGTTTTTGGAACCTTGGCTTTCCTGGATATAACCACTATATGCATCCAATGGGTATGGATACAGCTTTAGAACAAAGTTCTACAGTATTAGTAAAAATGTGATCAATACATGTGGATGATATAGTTCCTGTAGTGTTTATAAATACCATTATAGGTTGATTAATAATCTGAACCAGATTATTGGCACTAGTTAGTGAGAAGCTTCTTCTTGAGCGGATACCTTAATGGAAAAACAGTCAATATTCAGGTCCCCAAGAAAGTAGACCTGTTTACATCACATACACTATCAAGCATTTCATACATTATCTACATACTGACAATTAGCACTTAGCTACACCCTCAAAGAATGGGATTTAGATGAGGTAGGTGTACCTACATCCACTGTAACAACGTGTGCTGAGAGTCGGGAAGCAAGTTCAGGGAGTGAGTGTTTTTAATAAAATAAAGGTAACATAATACAAAACAAGAAACACAGACATGAAACAGAAACAATAACGCCTGGGGAAGGAACCAAAGGGAGTGACATACATCGGGAAGTTTATCAGGTAAGTGATGGGAGTCCAGGTGAGTCTGATAACACGCAGGTGCGCGTAACGATGGTGACAGGTGTACGCCATAAGTAGCAGCCTGGTCTTCTAGAGGCCGGAGAGGGAGTACACGGGACGTCCACAATGCTTCAATAACACTTAACATGAGATCTTCTCTAAGCATTACAGGGATGTGGCTCTGAATATACAGTTGAAGTTTACATACACTTAGGTTGGAATTATTAAAACTTGTTTTTCAACCACTCCACAAATGTCTTGTTAACAAACTTTTGGCAAGTTGGTTTGGACATCTACATTGTGCATGACACAACTAATTTTTCCAACAGTTGTTTACAGATAGATTACTTCACTTATAATTCACTGTATCACAATTCCAGTGGGTCAGAAGTTTACATACACTAAGTTGACTGTGCCTTTAAATAGCTTGGAAAATTCCAGAAAAATGATGTTATGGCTATAGAAGCTTCTGATAGGCTAATTGACACCATTTGAGTCAATTGGTGGTGTTCCTGTGGATGTATTTCATGGACTACCTTCAAACTCAGTGCCTCTTTGCTTGACATCATTGTAAAATCAAAATGAATCAGCCAAGACCTCAGAAAGAAATTGTAGGCCTCCACAAGTCTGGTTCATCCTTGGGAGAAATTTCCAAACGCCTGAAGATATCACGTTCATCTGTACAAACAATAGTGCGCAAGGTGCGAAAAGTGTAAATCAATCCCAGAACAACAGCAAAGGACCTTGTGAAGATGCTGAAGGAAACAGGTACAAAAGTATCTATTTCCACAGTAAAATGAGTCCTATATTGACATAACCTGAAAGGCCGCTCAGCAAGGAAGAAGCCACTGCTCAAAAACCGCCATAAAAAAGCCAGACTATGGTTTGCAACTGCACATGGGGACAAGGATCATACTTTTTGGAGAAATGTCCTCTGTTCTGATGAAACAAAAATAGAATTGTCAAGGTATTGGAGTGGCCATCACAAAGCCCTGACCTCAATCCTATAGAAAATTTGTGGGCAGAACTGAAAAAGCGTGTACGAGCATTGTAACGGTTTTGACTTGAGGTTATTCTTTATAGGGGTGCCAGGTAGGTTGTGCCTACCAGAGAAAACATTGGTTTCTCCTTTTGGTTTGGGAGGGAATGAGTCCCATCTGGTCCGTCAAGTCTACACCAATACAAAGGACTTATGTAAAAGTCAGGATGGAAATAAACTTTTCATAAACCCTTAAAAAATTGGAAAGAACTTAAAAAACAACTGTATTCTTTTGCGTGGGTTACCGTGTATTACCAACAAAATATTACACACACATATAATATAACACAATGAGTTCTGGTTCATCCAGAAATGTCCTGTACCTCGGGCCTAAAAAGAGTCCAGCCCGGTAAAGGAGTTCAGGGAACTCAAGTGACCTTTGTCACACAATGTTTGTCCATTCATTCAAGTGTAGTGTAAACCCAGTATTAATCATACAATCAATATAACAATTATTTTACCACAGAACTTTAAAGCATATCAACTCTTACTAAGTCCTCAACTACAACTAACTACATAAATCATCACCGTATAGAGTGGATCCGATCCTGGGTAAACTCTATTATGCTACAAAACACACGTTTAACGGCAACAAAACAAACGGAATAGAGACGCTTCGGAACTGAGGGTTGAACACATCCTCATGCACGTCTCCATCACAACCCCACTTTTGCGCAGCTGATGCTGGCTATTTAATTGGGAATTAAAGGGAAAGCGCCCTCTTGGAAGGAGAAGCACTGAGACGGTTCAGAAAAATTTAGGGCCGTCACACAATGGAGGCCTACAAACCTGACTCAGTTACACCAGCTCTGTCAGGAAGAATGGGACAAAATTCACCCAACTTACTGTGGGAAGCTTGTGGAAGGCTACGCAAAACATTTGACCCAGGTTAAACAATTTAAAGGCAAATCTACCAAATACTAATTGATTGTATGTAAACTTCTGACGCACTGGGAATGTGATGAAAGAAACAAAAGCTGAAATAAATTATTCTCTCTACTATTATTCTGACATTTCACATTCTTAAAATAAAGTGGTGATTCTAACTGACCTAAGACAGGGAATTTTTACTAGGATTAAATGTAAGGAATTGTGAAAAACTGAGTTTGAATGTATTTGGCTAAGGTGTATGTAAACTTCCGACTTCAACTGTATACAGCAACACCCTATAGGCATTTCTGTCATGATGATAACGACAGATAACGACAGAAATAGCCGCTCCCCATCTAACTTAACAGAGCTTGAGAAAACCAGCAAGGAAGAATGGGAGAAAATCCCCAAATCCGGATATGCAAAGCTGATACAGACATACCCAAGATGACTCAAAGCTGTAATCGTCGCCAAAGGTTCTTCCACAAAGTATTGACCGCATAGAGATAGACTATCGTATGACTGTGATAAGGACCATCTCCATGCTCATGACGAGAAAACATTGATGCTCAATGTATATCAGCGCATACATCTGCATAGCTAGCCTAGTATAGGCTACTTCCTCCTTGTAAGGATGAGGGAGGATTCTCTGTGATGTGGTATGTGTTCACTGAGCGCACCGACTTTGCCCGAAAGCTGGCATTGGGAACAAACAAAGTTTTACAATAGGCTACTCCCAAGACTAATTCTACTTAGCTAGCTAGTTTGTAGCCAGCTATTGACTGACAACAGAAGATCAGCATCATGGTTGATCCTCACAATCAATGACATCCCCCCTTCAGTCAAAAATTGCAACATGAGAATATTGAACGACACAGATGAGGTTCAAACACAGATAGCAAGTAGTCGCAAAGAAAGTTTCTTACAGAAACAGCAAGCATAGTGAGTAACAACTAGTTACAGCAGCATGAGACACCAGTGCATACGTAACATCCATCATCTTAAATAGATCCCATGTAGGGACGGGGCGGCAGGGGCGGGTTGTCTGATAAGATACAAGACAGTTGAAATGGACATATAACCAATACTTCTCTGTCAATGGGTTCCACAAATATTCCAGATGAGGAAAGACATCACAAAAACACTTTGCAAATCAGTAAATCAAATCAAATTGTATTTGTCACATGCGCCGAATACAACAGGTACCATGAAATGCTTATTTATACTTAACCAACAATGCAGTTTTAAGAAAATAGAGTTGAGAAAATATTTACAAAATAAACAACAGTACAAAATGAAATAACATTAACAAGGCTATATATAGGGGATACCAGTACAGAGTCAATGTGCGAGGTAAGGTTAGTCAAGGTAATATGTACATGTAGGTAGGGGTAAAGTGACTAAGCATAGTAGCAGCAGTGTAAAAACAAAGGGGGGTGGGGTCAATGCAAATAGTACAGGTGGCCATTTTGATTAATTGTTCATCAGTCTTATGGCTTAGGGGTAGAAGCTGTTAAGGAGCCTTTTGGACCTGGACTTGGCGTTCCGGTACAGCTTGCCACACGGTAGTAGAGAGAACAGTATGACTTGGGTGACTAGAGTCTTTGACAATTTTTTGGGCTTTCCTTCACACCATCTAGTATATAGGTCCTGGATGGCAGGAAGCTTGGTCCCAGTAATGTCCTGGGCCGTACGCTCTACCCTCTGTAGTGCCTTACGGTCGGGATACCAAGCTGTTGCCATACCAGGCAGTGATGCTACCTATCAGGATGCTTTCGATGGTGCAGCTGTAGAACTTTTTGAGGATCTGGAGACCCATGCCAAATATTTTCAGTCTCTTGAGGGAAAGGCATTGTCGTGCCCTCTTCACAACTGTCTTGGTGTGTTTGGACCATAATAGTTTGTTGGTGATGTGGACATCAAGGAACTTGAAGCTCCCAACCTGCTCCACTAGTGCAGAGGTGGGGTGTTCGGCCCTCCTTTTGCTGTAGTCCACGATCAGCTCCTTTGTCTTTCTGACATTGAGGGAGAGGTTGTTGTCCTGGCACCACACTGCCAGGTCTCTGACCTCCTCCCTATAGGCTGTCTTATTGTTGTCGGTGATCAGGTTGTGCTTGGCCACACAGTTGTTGGTGAACAGAGAGTACAGGAGGGGGCTAAGCAAGCACCCCTGAGGGGCCCCGTGTTGAGTAGCTGTGCGGCAGATGTGTTGTTGCCTACCCTTACCACCTGGGGGCGGCCCGTCAGGAAGTCCAGGATCAAATTGCAGCGGTAGTGTTTAGTCCCAGGGTCCTTAGCTTAGTGATGAGCTTTGTGGGCACTATGGTGTTGAACGCTGAGCTGTAGTCAATGAACAGCATTCTCGCATTCTCCTTTTGTCCAGGTGTGAAAGGGCAGTGTGGAGTGCAATTGAGATTGCATCATCTGTGGATCTGTTGTGGCGTATGCAAATTGGAGTGGGTCTAGGGTTTCCCGGAGGATGCTGTTGATGTGAGCCATGACAAGCCTTTCAAAGCACTTCATGGCTACTGACGTGAGTGCTACAGGGCGGTAGTCATTTAGGCAGGTTACCTTCACTTCCTTGGGCACAGGGACTGTGGTGGTATGCTTGAAACATGTAGGTATTACAGACTCGGTCAGGGAGAGGTTGAAAATGTCTGTGAAAACACTTGACAGTTGGTCTGCGCATGCTCGGAGTACTCGTCCTTGTAATCCGTCTGGCCTGCGGCCTTGTGAACGTTGACCTATTTAAAAGTCTTGCTCACATTGACTACGGAGAGCGTGATCACACTGTCGTCCAGAACAGCTGGTCCTGTCATGCATGGTTCAGTGTTGATTGCCTCGAAGTGAGCACAAAAAGCATTTAGACCGTCTGGTAGTCTCGCTACACTGGACAGCTTGCGGCTGGGCTTCCCTTTGTAGTCCGTAATAGTTTTCAAGCCCTGCCACATCCGACAAGCGTCAGAGCTGGTGTAGTAGGATTCAAGCTTAGTCCTGTATTGACACTTTGTATAGTGGGATTTCTTGTAAATGTCCGGATTAGTGTCCTGCTCCTTGAAAGCAGCAGCTCTAGCCTTTAGCCTGACCTGACAAGGTAAAAATCTGTCGTTCTGCCCCTGAGCAAGGCAGTTAACCCACTGTACCATGGGCGCCGAAGACGTGGATGTCGATTAAGGCAGCTCTCCACACCTCTCTGATTCAATTGAATGCATTCCCTCTTTTCTTTTAGCTCGGTGCGGATGTTGCTTGTATCCATGGCTTCTGGTTGGGATATGTACGTACGGTCACTGTGGCGACAATGTCGTCGATGCACTTATTTATGAAGCCAGTGACTGAGGTGGTATACTCCTCAATGCCACTGGATGAATCGCGGAACATATTCGAGTCTGTGCTAGCAAAACAGTCCTGTAGCTTAGCATCCGCATCATCTGTCCACTTCCGTATTGAGTACTGGTACTTCCTGCTTTAGTTTTTGCTCGTAAGCAGGAATCAGGAGGATAGAATTATGGTCAGTTTTGCCAAATGGAGGGTGAGGGAAAGCTTTGTACATGTCTCTGTGTGTGGAGTAAAGATGGTCTAGAGTTGTTTTTCCTCTGGTTGCACATGATGGTAGAAATGAGGTGAAAACGGATTTATGTTTGTCTGCATTAATGTCCCCGTCCATTAGGAGCGCTGCTTCTGGATCAGCATTTTCTTGTTTGTTTATGGCCTTATACAGCTCACTGAGTGCGGTTTTAGTGCCAGAATTGGTTTGTGGTGGTAATTAGATGGCTACGGAAAATATAGATAGTGTGGTGTTCAGCTTATCGAGCAATCATTCGAGACTTCCTTAATATTAGACATCGCACACCAGCTGTTATTGACAAATATACACACACTACCACCCCTCGTCCTACCAAACATTGCTGTTCTGTCCTGCCGATGGACTAAAAACCCAGCCAACTGTATATTATCTGTGTCGTCGTTTACCTACGACTTCTTGAAACATAAGATATTACAGGTTTTAATATCCCATTGGTAGGATATTCTCGAACGGAGCTCATCCAGTTTATTCTCTAGTAATTGCACGCTGGCCAATCGAACGTATTGGTAGAGGCGAGTTACCCACTTGCTGACGAATTCTCACAAGGCACCCGGATCTGTCCCCTTGTATCTCTGTCATTTCTTAATGCGAATGAAGGGGATTTGGGCCTGGTCCAAGAGCAACAGTGTATCCTTCGTGTCAGACTCAAAAATCTTCTTCCAGTTCGAGGTGAGTAGTCGCTGTTCTGATATCTTGAAGCTCTTTTTGGTCTTAAGAGACGGTAGCAGCAACATTATGTTCAAAATAAGTTACAAACAATGCGAATAAACCCACAATAGCACAATTTGGTTAGGAGCCCGTAAAACGGAAGCCATCCCCTCCGACGCCATTACTCTGAAGGAGTAGTGATTATAGGATTCATTAGTTGTGTTTTATTGTGTGCATTTCTATTAGAAGTGGTTCTGTGTAACACGGTGTGCCATTGTGTGTGCTTCAGTTTCAACAGAGGTGCCTCTTCGCCAGCGCCT
Source organism: Oncorhynchus mykiss (assembly GCF_013265735.2). Taxonomy (NCBI): domain Eukaryota; kingdom Metazoa; phylum Chordata; class Actinopteri; order Salmoniformes; family Salmonidae; genus Oncorhynchus; species Oncorhynchus mykiss. The sequence continues at coordinate 35,338,794 of NC_048580.1, read as the reverse complement.
GATCCATGGGGGGCCTGTGGAGCTCTGGCCCCGGACCCCCTGGCGGTGGACCCTACCTGGGGTGAAGGTGGAGGTCCTGACACCTCCTAGTCTCTCCCCTTCTGCTGCCCTGCTGGCTGTCTGGAGCATCCCCCCTCCACGGAGAGAGGGGTGTAGCGCAGGGCTCTTGTCCTTCTATCTTCATCCCCCATCCCCTCTCTCTCTCTCTCTCTCTCTATGACCCCCACATGACTTCATGTCTCTTCTACAGGCTCTACCGTTTACTGACAGTGCCTTGTCTACAGACGTGTCTGTATCCCCCTTCCTCCTCCCACAGTTGTTCCATCTCACCACCCAAATCCCCTATCTATCAACCATCCCACCGGCCCAACAAATGTCCTTTGCTTATTTCTGTTGACTCAAACTAAATCGAGAAAAGAAACAAACCATTGTGTACTCTTGTGTGATATCAATGTTTAAGTGATGCTTTTCTCTGTCGTGTTCCGTCGTGAGGTGGATGGGACAAGAAAGATTTCGAGAAGATTTCTCTCCTCGCTCTCAGAATTTGCTCCTCTATCTCTCTCTCCCTCTCTCTCTCTCTCTCTCTCTCTCTCTGCTGGCTGTCATCTACTTGAATCAAAGACTTCAGCAATGTTCTATTCTTGCTAGCAGCAGTCATTACTGCAGTGTTGAGCGATTTTACCACGTGAGGCACTGGCGCAGACAAGCTTACTCAACCCTCTCTCATACCTTCATTTTGAAAGTCGAGGAAAGTCAGGGTATTTGCAATGGCCCTTTGTCAGTGAGTTGGGGTATAAAAAAAAAATACCCCAACTCACTGACAAAAGGATTTTCCATTTGCCACAAAGATATTTTCCATTTCTGTACTGGGAAGTATTTCTTCAATATAGTTTGAGATGTACTTGTTTGTCCCACCTGTCCCACCGATGATCTCTTGTGCCAATAGAAGACGTGCATGCTCATCTACTTTAGTGATTCCACCATTACAGTTGCTGAGCGCCTATTCAGTCAATATTAACAAGCTCCTCTCCAGACTTACTCATGAAATGTTTCTATTTATTTAGTTTGAATCTGTGTCCTTTCAATGGATTCTTGTTTATTTTATTGTTATTAATGGTGTGATTTTGTAATGCACAGGATATGTTTTTTTCTGTTTTTGTTTATTGGGGAAAATGAAAAAGCAGTGCGCTATTGCCTCCAAAGGAAGAAAGATCCAATTCCATTGTTATGAATTGATAAAAAAGCACAATTTTCTGCCCTGCACTTGCTCTGCACATCCTGGTTTATATGCGGGAAATTAACATAGTTTGAGGTCAATGTTGGCCTCAGACAAAGTCTGCAAAGGTTTTCATCCTAATCGAATGGCATAACAAACAGGGTTAAACATCTGCCAAGCGAGAGATAGGAGAAGATGGGAGAGGACAGAAGAGGAGTCAGGATGCTAGCCTGGCTCACTGACGTGGGCTGCCATCGCTGAAGTCTTTAGCCAAACATTACTGGGCCAGATGGCCTACAGCCCAAGATTAAATAATAGATTTATGTCCAAAAAGCAATCTACAAGATGGCTATAATCCAGGCGTGACGATGGTGGGAGTAAAAACCGACGTTACTGATGTCATAAGGAGGGAGGCGCCGCACAGCAAAGAGCCTTCTGTAATATATTTTTAAATATACATGTACGTCATGGGCAGTGGCTTCTTTCTGACAGACGTCATGCTAACTATTCTTAGCATTTTGCATAAAAATCTAATGTTGAAGATGTTCACACTGGATTTAGCCAGCGGCACAATGATGTCATCCTTTTGAACAAGCCGGTTGTTTGGCTACATAGAGGTTGTGTTACCTGCTGTGTGAGTCGGGCTGTACTTGTACATGGTTCAGGCCTTTTTAACTAAGGCTTGGCAGCACATCTGAGGGCCGCATTTGCTACATCGTCTCTTGCTCATCCTAACACCAATACAGTAACTTTCAGTAATACTGAAAGTATGGATTTTCAGTATTTCCCTTTTAGCCGAAATGTCTGTATTTCAGAAAGCTAAATCAGTCCTAGTAGGATATGTCATTCTCAATATTGTATTCATGCTACATTGAGCTCCAAAACTATTGTTGTTTTGGCTCTGTACTCCTGCACATTTTTACCATGATTACGGATAGTCCTGAATGAATCGTGTATAAGTGTATAAGTGTATAAGTGAGAAAGTTAGACACACAAATATCATAATCCCCTAGAATGCTAACCTCCCCTGTTATTGTCATGGTGAGAGGTTAGCATGTTTGTGCGTCTAACTTACTGACTCATCATTATTCACAATTAATTCAGGACTATCCATAATCATGGTAGCATCCACATTCATGTAGCAGTTTTTTAGAAACATTCTATTCTTATTTACAATAAAAGTGACTCCAAAATGAAACAATACATTATTTACCATTCATTTCTATTGGGCACAAAATAATCTGAAACAGCCAAAACAAACAGCAAATGCTTTGTAGAGTCACAAGCTTGATGTAATCATTGCATGCTATATGGGACCAAATAGTAAACTTTTGACAATTTTAATACACATATAAGTGAATTTGGCCCAATACTTTTGGTCCCCTAAAATGGGGAGGACTATGTACAAAAAGTGGTGTAATTTCTAAATGGTTCACCTGGTATGGATGAAGTCTGCACTTTAACCTCATATATAATTTCAGATGTCAAGCGCTGGAGTGCAGAGCCCAAACAACAACAAATGTGTCACTGTCTCAATACTTTTGGAGCTCACTGTATATTCTGAAATCACTGGTAGCTGTAGCTATTTTGAAATTAAGTTGTATGCTATTCTGAAGTGATCACTGAACATTTTGTGCAATTATCTCTCTCCGTCGTTCAACTGCCTGCCTAACTCCTAATCTTGCCCAATGAATGAAAAGTGCATTTTTTGCTTTCTGTTTTCTTAATAATGTTGCACTGATGATCATGATGATGATGATGTTGATGATTTTGTATTGTATTTCACTTTGCCTCTATGGGTCCAAACTTTTTGTTATGTGGTGAGAAATTGAGGGGCGAATCCTAACTTCTACTTATGAGAAATGTTCACTGAGTGAAAACTTTACTTAGGTGGAAATTAGCCCCTAACACAGTACTTGAAATTCTGTTTGAGGCTTCTGAGTCCTTTAGCTGAGGGCTTGTGATCTGTGACTGTCAGGATGGCCATTGGCTGTTTAAAGAGTACAGTATGATGATAGTCTGCTCGACGTATACGCCGTCAGTGTTGTAAGTTTTCTTTTCATTTCCTATTTTCTTTTGAAGCATTTTGTTTTCTATAAGATCATTATTATTATTTGTGTGTCTATTTTGGTGTTATTACACCATTGATAATAACATCATGATTATGAATTATAAGCTAAACCGGTGTTCTTGGAGGTATACAGTAATTATATCAGTTATTGTATATCTGCTCTTTACATTTACTTGAATATGATGTCGACATAGTAAAAAGAGAAATACTTGTTCCTTTGTTGGTTGCAATATGCCTGATTTGAGTAGTGGTATACTGACTGTTCCTGTGTTCGGATGAAGACTGTTCCCCCCCTCTTGCACTGACCCAAACGCCTTCTGTCCAGGCATATAGCGCTGATGCAATGAGATGGTCAGAAATAACAACATCATTAAATATTTAATAGTTTAATAAAAATGTATGAAGGAAATATGATCTCCGCTCATTCCTGTCTCTATGTAATGATAGTTTAGTGCCTTCTTGAGTGCTGTAGTAATGTGATTTGCTGATGTCCTTGGACAGTTAACACAAAATTGACTTTATAAGCAGAGAAATGTGAAGTGATTTTCTTCTGCAAGAAATGTGTTATTTCTTAAGTAAAAGCTAAAGACCAAATAATGCAACTATTTTCTTATGTCATATTTAGTTAGCTGTACTCAGTTATACTCCTCTTTTGTTGTTATGCTCTTGTGTGCTATAATGTGACTTGCCAATCAATGTCCATGCCTTTCATAAAACCATATATTTTCCTTTCAGGAGGAAGAAATGCATTATTTTAGGAGGAAATAAACTAAAGCAATTATATCTTATAACTTTGCATATCTGTCAGGGTAATAAAAGTCTCTCTATAGCTTTTTTATTGCATTCTACAGTAGCTGTTTATCAGCCTCATATCCACACTCCCTACTGTAAAGACCACTCACTACTGTAAAGACCACTCCCTACTGTAAAGACCACTCACTACTGTAAAGACCACTCACTACTGTAAAAAGAGAACCCCTAACTGGAAAGGCCACTCCTTACTGTAGCAGGAAGGGTTCACTTTTCCTTTGAAGCAGTTTACAACCTTGTTGTTAGTAATAATGGTTGTGTGTTGGGAAAATCCTGACTGGTCATATGGTGTGTGCCCAGATAAGATACTTACAGGAATCACACTTCTTGAAAAAAACGTACAAAGAAACGTGGTAGTCAAACAATCCGCCATCATTGACACAATGGGAAAATCAAATTATTTATTTTTCAAATGTTGAAATGGCATGGGCGACCGAGGAAAAACAAATTGGTACAATTTAAGGCCAAGTGGCAAACAATAATGCAGGCACTAGGAATGGGGGTGTGAGCATGCAGGTCTGGGCAGAGGAGATGTAGTCAATGTTTGTGTGTGTCTGTAAGTTGTTAGTATGTATATGTTTGTTTTTGTAATGTAAAAAAATAAGAAACAATATATTTAATACAAATGAAATAAACAGATTCTAACAGGAAGTGGGAAACACCATGAATCATTAGTTCCTACCAAGACCAACCATTCATGTCTATGTCATTCTGGTCAATCCTGATTAGGTAAGTGCTGTACAAAGCTCTGCAATATTTCCCTAAACCTAGACCATGCCTGTGTTGTTTTTCATTTATTGTAGTATTGTAAACTAAATATATATCAGAATAGTACAATGAACTATACATTTATATACACTTACAATTTCAGCATTGTGTTTTGGCATACTCTTATTTTCAAATCAGATAAGACAGCTGAACTTTGTTCTCTAACTGAACATTTTGAGTGGAGGTTTCTAAGGTATTGAGTTTCAATGTCTGCTCTGACTTGGATACACGACAATAATGCTTTCAGTGTGTTGTGAAAGTAATGTCGGACGGATTTGGTTTGAGAAAAATTACCTATACTGTTGTACTGTGGCCAACAAATCTGATACTGTAGATATGAATAGATTTCACCCAGATTGTGTCTGAATATTACAACATATTTAATCCACATATTGTATTTTTAATACAAAATAACAATTTTATAAAGGAAAATCTCAAACAATATCAGTTAAATCAAAGTGCAAGGATTGGAATTCATGTATGAATTTCATTATGAATGTTATATGTAACTTTCTTGTCAGAAAAATAACACTGAGCATACCGTTATCAATTGTTAAAACAATTGGATGCAAGTGTGCCTCTCACCGTTGAGTTCTATATTCAGTATTTTTTGTATCAAATCAAATCAAATTTGATTAGTCACAGGTGTAGACCTTACCGTGAAATGCTTCCTTACGAGCCCCTAACTGATGGCCGTGGGCCTTAACCACTTGGCCATGTGCTTTTCAATAAGCACTCTGACGATCTGTGGACGTGTGAACCAGTTATCTGGCCTACTACATATCATGTCTTTTAATTAAAGGCTCCCTTTGTGAGACTGGGTATCCTGGTGAATGGGGTAGCGGTGGTGGCGGTGAAGCCGTGTCCTGAGCCCACGGAGCGCGGCATGCAGCGCATATTGCCCGTGGTGACAATGCACTGCAGGGGCCACAGCACGATGACCACCAGCAGCACCATCAACACGATGAAGAGCAGCAGCCGCTTCCAGCCGTTCAGACGCTCCAGGAAGCCTATGTGCTGGGGCCATGTCTGAGCAAGGACCTCACCTGCCTTGCTGGCCCCGATGTCGATGGAGATGCAGAAGGCTGTGGTGGAGCTGGGTGTTCCGGGGTTGGCTTCCAGTGGCCGCTTGTAGCACAGCTTCTCCCCATCAAGCCACACAGGTTCCTCGTGCTGCTGGTGGCTGGGTAGTTTACACAGTACCTCTTGGCTGGTGGCCAGAGCAGGCGGACCCTCCTTGGTTAGGAGGGTAGGGTGGCGGCAGAATGGACAAGGGATCTTGCTGCTGCCTCCTTCCTGTTCTCCTAGCGAAATGGCCATGAGGCGCGACAGGCACTCCAGGCAGAATGTGTGGGTGCACTCCAGCAGCTTGGGCGTCTTGAAGACATTGTCGTAGGTGTTGTAGCAGATGGAGCACTCGGGCTGGCTACCAAAAGCAACCATTTTGTCCAGGTCCACATTCTCTTCCTGGGGCATCACCTTGGTGTGCCACATCTGAGGGATCTGCGCCATCTTGAAGGGGTGTTCTGTATCCTTTTCTCTCTTTCTTTGGTCTTAATTGGCACTCCCTCTTTTTCCCCCTTTCTCTTCTTTGTTTTTGGTGTGGATTATCTGAGAATGAATGAAAATCCAGATTATATATATTTTAATGACGTGTTCAGATAGTTTCTAGTAAAAATAACGGGCCAGAAACCATGTAAAATCTATTTTTAGCATCAAGCAGTGTGTACATAATCCCAAATGGTTAACAGGATTTCATTCAAGAGCATATTATACAGTAGGTCATAAAGGTCTACGTCCTCATGCAGGCGGAGTACCATTATGTTATTCCCTTCAGAATATGATTACATTCTGACCTAATTTAAGGAGATTACACTCACGGTAGTCACAAATAATTCAGCATTTGGTGGAATTTTATCATAAAGTAAGGTGTATAAATGTAATGTATTTTTACATATTTACATACATTTGAAGTCGGAAGTTTACATACACCATAGCCAAATACATTTAAACTCCGTTTTTCACAATTCCTGACATTTAATCCTCGTAAAAATTCCCTGTTTTAGGTCAGTTAGGATCACCACTTTATTTTAAGAATGTGAAATGTCAGAATAATAGTAGCGAGAATTATTTATTTCAGCTTTCATTTCTTTCATCACATTCCCAGTGGTTTAGACGTTTGCATACACTCAATTAGTATTTGGTAGCATTGCCTTTAAATTGTTTAACTTGGGTCAAACGTTTCGGGTAGCCTTCTACAAGCTTCCCACAATAAGTTGGGTGAATTGCGGCCCGTTCCTCCTGACAGAGCTGGTGTAACTGAGTCAGGTTTGTAGGCCTTTTTCAGTTCTGCCCTCAAATTTTCTATGGGATTGAGGTCACTCCAATACCTTGACTTTGTTGTTCTTAAGCCATTTTGCCACAACTTTGGAGGTATGCTTGGGGTCATTGTCCATTTGGAAGATCCATTTGTGACCAAGCTTTAACTTCCTGACTGATGTCTTGAGATGTTGCTTCAATATATCCACATAATTGTCCATCCTCCTGAAGCCATCTATTTTGTGAAGTGCACGAGTCCCTCCTGCAGCAAAGCACCCCCATAACATGATGCTGCCACCCCCGTGCTTCACAGTTGGGATGGTGTTCTTTGGTTTGCAAGCCTCACCCTTTTTCCTCCAAACATATCAATGGTAAAAATGGCCAAACAGTTCTATTTTTGTTTCATCAGACCAGAGGACATTTCTCCAAAAAGTACGATCTTTGTCCCCATGTGCAGTTGCAAACCGTAGTCTGGCTTTTTTATGGCGGTTTTGGAGCAGCGGCTTCTTCCTTGCTGAGCGGCCTTTCAGGTTATGTCAATATAGGACTCGTTTTAGATACTTTTGTACCTGTTTCCTCCAGCATCTTCACAAGGTCCTTTGCTGTTGTTCTGGGATTGATTTGCACTTTTCGCACCAAAGTACATTCATCTCCAGGAGACAGAACGCGTCTCCTTCCTGAGCGGTATGACGGCTGCGTGGTCCCATGGAGTTTATACTTGCATATTATTGTTTTTACAGATGAACGTGGTACCTTCAGGCGTTTGGAAATTGCTTCCAAGGATGAACCAGAATTGTGGAGGTGTAGAATTTTTTTTCTGAGGTCTTTTGATTTCTTTTTATTTTCCCATGATGTCAAGCAAAGAGGCACTGAGTTTGAAGGTAGGCCTTGAAAAACATCCACTTGAAAAACATCCAACCTCCAATTGACTCAAATGATGTCAGTTAGCCTATCCGAAGCTTCTAAAGCCATGACATAATTTTCTGGAATTTTCCAAGCTGTTTAAAGGCACAGTCAACTTAGTGTATGTAAACTTCTGACCCATTGGAATTGTGATACAGTGAATTATAAGTGAAATAATCTGTCTGTAAACAATTGTTGTAAAAATGACTTGTGTCATGCACAAAGTAGGTGTCCTAACCGACTTGCCAAAACTATAGTTTATTGAAAATAAATTTGTGGAGTGTTTGAAAAACTAGTTTTAATGACTCCAACCTAAGTGTATGTAAACTTCCGACTTCAACTGTATATCGGTCCCAATCCAAATCATCCTATCAAATGCATTTTGATATCAAAATCTACATTCATCAGTTTAATTGAATACTGTGACAACAAAAATGAGGTCAACCAAACAAAAACCTGATCTTAAAAACAGCATTTATAAGAATGATGTAAATACAGAAAATATTTGCTCTGTGGGATATGAATATTCATATAGTATGTGACAACTATGTTCAATTTGGAGTTTGTGACAGCAACTACAGTGGGGCAAAAAAGTATTTAGTCAGCCAACAATTGTGCAAGTTCTCCCACTTAAAAAGATGAGAGAGGCCTGTAATTGTCATCATAGGTACACTTCAACTATGACAGACAAAATGAGAATTAGCTTCTTTTTTTTTTCTTTTTTTTTTTTTGTCTCACAAACTGTGCTTTAGCACAGCTCCCTTCTACCGCAGAGGCGTGTGGCTGCTCTGGGCGTATCCAGGGCAACAAAAAGTCTGTAGTTGAAACACGGACATATTGGGGCGCTGTATTGAAGCCACCATGCAGCCATCAGGATTTGGAGACCGTTACATTGATACATGTATTCTACTATAGACACTTTAATGCATACTTTTAACTTATATTGTGTGAGCTAAACATAACAAAAATATATTTAAAAAATTGTCTATTTAGAAAATAGTAAAAAATAAAGAAAAACCCTTGAATGAGTCGGTGTGTCCAGACTTTTGACTGGTACTGTATATCATTGCTTACTACCAACTAAACCCACTGTAAAGTCATTAGGCATCCTCTTGCATCCAATGGGCAATGTTCATCAGGATAACGTTGTAGATAGAAATGTTATGAATAGAGCTGACACGATTGTTCATTCTTCCTGTCAGAGGCTTTTTTTGTTCTACATCAAATATATAATTTATTTCACTTTTATTTAACCAGGAAAGACCGTTGAGTTAAGAAACCTCTTTTACGAGGGCGATCAGGAAACCGACATGATCTATATCTGAGCATTTCACAAACGCTGTGCACCGGCTGAATGAGGCCCAGCTGTTGAAAGCATCTTTCTAGTGAGTGGGGAACAGTTATGTGGGACTCTCATCAGGCAGTACTAGGGATGGACACTGAGCTCTTTGTTATTCCCGATTTTCGCAGACGTCAGGATGGGCACCCTCCACAGGGACCTCCCTCTGGCCATAGCCTCAAAGTCACCCAGCCAACCATCAGTCTGATCAACAGCCAGATAGTGTTATAGCACCACCACTATTGTACCACAACCATTAGCCATTAGCCATCCAGTATTGTATACCATGAGTCAATACATCTTAGAATTACCTTTGGTAGCGATTACAGCTGTGAGTCTTTCTGGGTAAGTCTCTAAGAGCTTTCCACACCTGGATTGTGCAACATTTGCCCATTATTCTTTAAAGAATTCTTCAAGCTCTGTCAAATTGGTTGTTGATTTACTGCTGGACAACCATTTTGAAGTCTTTATAAAGATTTTCAAGCAGATTTAAATCAAAACTGTAACTCGGCCACTCAGGAACATTCATTGTCTTCTTGGTAAGCAACTCTGGTATATATGTGGCCTTGTGTTTTAGGTTATTGTCCTGCTGAAAGGTAAATTCATCTCCCAGTTGTCACACCCTGACCATAGTTTGCTTTGTATGTTTCTATGTTTTGGTTGGTCAGGGTGTGCTGAGTGGGCATTCTATGTTACATGTCTAGTTTGTCCAGTTCTATGTTCGGCCTGATATGGTTCTCAATCAGAGGCAGGTGTTCGTCATTGTCTCTGATTGGGAACCATATTTAGGTAGCCTGGGTTTCACTGTGTGTTTGTGGGTGATTGTTCCTGTCTATGTGTTTTCACCAGATAGGGCTGTTTAGGTTTTCGTTACGTTCTTTATTTTGTAGTGTTTGTATTGATTTGTGTTTTACGTTTGGTTATTAAAACATGGATCGCAATCTACACGCTGCATTTTGGTCCGACTCTCCTTCTCATACAGAAAACCGTTACACCAGTGTCTGGTAGAAAGCTAACTGAACCAGGTTTTCTAGTAGCATTTTGCCTGTGCTTAAATCCATTCCATGTATTTTTTTTATCCTAAACTGCCCAGTCCTTGCCAATGACATGCAAACCCATAACATGATGCAGCCACCACTATGCTTGAAAATATGGAGAGTGGTACTCAGTAATGTGTTGTATTGGATTTGCCCCAAACATAACACTTTGTATTCAGGACAAAAAGTGAATAACTTTGCCACATTTTTTTACAGTATTACTTTAGTGCCTTGTTGCAAACAGGATGCATATTTTGGAATAGTTGTATTCTGTACAAGGTTGTGGAGTAACTACAATGTTGTTGATCCATCCTCAGTTAACATGTTTTAAAGTCACCATCGGCCTCATTGTGAAATCCCTGAGCGGTTTCCTTTCACTTCGGCGACTGAGTATACTTTCTGGTATTGGTTTGGGTGTGATTGACACCTGTGTTCCGCTAATGCAGGATAGGTAGGTAGCTAGTAGGTACAGGACAGGTGATACAGTAGCTGTGATGAGGAGGTTAGGTTGCATGTGTTCCCCCTCGACACACAGCAGCCCTACCCCTCTCTGTCCGGGCCCAGGTCTGCCAGCCGGCTGGTACAATGTGTCTGCTTGTTCTTCCTGTCCTCTCATTGCTCCATCTACCTGTTGGCATTCCTGCAGTGCCAGCCTTTGCCCAGGCCTCCTGTCTTCTCTCTCTCTCTCGCTCGCTCTCGCTCTCACCACCATTTCAGAAACAATTGGAGGCCCCCAAAAGAAGTCTTGATGGATCCCCTAACTTCCTACGCAATCTACAATGTAGCAACTGCTCTGATGTTGGGAACAATGTAAAACAATCAACTAAGTAGACCAAGTGAGAATATCTGTGGCCTATGGGTTTAATTCCAACCTTTGTTAAACTTGTTATACCACTGTTAACCTCCCACGATCCCAATCCACTGTTTGCACTTCAGGTAGAAGTTACCCCCAAAGCACAGATCTAAGATCAGCTTACCCTCCCTAACTCCTAGCTGGAACAATCAGGTTTATTTAACAGTCAACAAACCACAACACCAACCACATATCAGTGCTTATGGGCACATTTTAGTGTGTGGGACCACTGACAGTTAGTCATTAATATAATCTTTGTTGGGTAAGTCGGACCTGATTATCTACCACAGGAACATGAGGAAGGAGAGCCTTTGTTTTGCAGACTGGTGCTCCCTGAAGTTTGAACCCTCCCTCCCTGCCTGCCCTGTCTCTATCTATACGAACCGCTTTGGATATCAGCGGCACGTTTTCACCCTATCGCCATTTTAGCCGAGTAACCCGGTTTTGTGACTGCCTCCAAATCTATTCATGCTGCCTGAGCTGAGATATTTTGTGTTGTTAAAGTGTTGTGTTTTTCAGATTCTCAAAGTGGAATCTTAGCTTGTTTAAAGTCATTGGGAACATTTGATGTCTTTCATGAATAAATCTTTATACATTGTGAATCAATGTTTACAATGAATTAAATACGTATTTATTAACAGTTTATAAATAGTTTATCAATGCTTATTCATTAAAGCTATTTTAAAGTGTTACCAAGTCGTCCTTTTTAAATGGTAAGCTAAGCTAAGTGCAGTAGGCTACAGTGCCTACGATTCTACGAAGCAAAGCAGGTAGAGTTATGTGTTTACTTTTTCGGGCAGCAGCTGTTGTTTTCAACTGACTAGCCAGAGGCGGACCGGGACCAGAAATCGTCTCTGGAATTTCTCACACAACAGACCTTTTTTTTTCTTAGTGGCCCCCACAACAGCCAACTGTTTTCCCTTGAGGCCCCCACACCAGCCCATTTTATTCCTTGAGACCTCCATTATTAGCCAGATAATAATCATTTAGCCCATTTTTTTTTACATGCCCACTTCGGCTAAAAATTGACCAGCCCATATCTGGCCCAGAATGCTCGAAATGCCAGATGACTTGTCCACCCCGGAGCGTGACCTTTGTGTTCTTCAGCTGTGTGTATTTTGAGGTCAGCTGGTGCATAGACAGTTAAACTGCCTTTCTCTTTTCCATTGCTGCTCTACCTGTTCTCCAATTCTAAAGTAAACGTAACTTGATCCTCAGAAACGTGAGGTGTGCAACAGCATACAGTTCTGCTCAAAAAACTTGCTCTGATATGAAGTTACTTGATCCACACGTGAAAACATCATCTAAAACAACATGTTTTATCCTGTACCAGTTTGGACAATCTCATATGTTTGCACTGTATACTAAGGTCAACTAAGCTAAGGTCAACAAAAGTTTTAAAGTACCTGCTGAGGTTTCCTCTTACCTGTATAGTGAAAATATTGTCAGATGACGCTCTTTCTCTTTCTAGTGTATTACAGGTATTTCCTGATCGATTCTTCCTTCTGTAGACTAAAAAAACACGTCTTCAGGCCAAGTTGGACGACTGGGGGGGGTCCCACGGAGGAGGTGTGAATTGTGGGGATCACTCTGCAGCTACAGTATTCCTTGGTCATTGGAAGCAATACCGAATGGAAGTCAAGCAAGCTGCAGGTGTGCTCCGACAAACCTTCACAGTAGCATGAGGTGTTTGCATAAGCCCAGGGGTCCTTCTATCTCTGTCCGTTGTCGTCTATCACCTGCTCTACTCTGCCGACTCCCTTTTCAGCTCTCTATGTCAATGACACTGCAGGCAGGGGAACAAAAAGGTGGCCTTGAGGGAGCGTCTGAAGGGGTAGGACAAGGGGGAGAGGGGGAGGGGAGAGGGATAGGCTAAGGAGACTCCAACACATTGTTTCCTCTCTACCTTACACTCCCTTTCCTTACTCCCCATCTCCTTCCCTCTCTCCTCTCTTTCTCTCTCCTGCTCTTTCTGTCTCTCTTATATCCCACCAACACACTCATGCAAAAACACACTGCGACAATCAAATCAAATGTTGTCACTGCTCTTACCCTATGAAAGGTAAGGTTGGGAGTGTTCGGATACCACCCAGCCTATCAAACTGTTCTCAGGGCCTTCCCATCTACTGTGTGTGATCGCACTTATAAAATAGCATAAGATTCTCAGCGCATATGAATGGGTTTGTACTGTCCTAACACATTTCTCATGGACTGCGTTTCTCATTGACAGTAAATTAACAAGCTCATTGCAGTCCCTTCTGCTTTAGACACTAATTACACATGAAAGTGTACCTGGGTCCCTTTAGGGTTGCAAAATTCCGGTAACTTTCCAAAAATTCCCAGGTTTTGAAGAAATCCCTGTTGGAAGATTCCTGGAAACTGGAGGGAATAAGCAGGAAATCCATAACCCTCCAACCAGTATTTCTGGAAACTGGAGGGAATAAGCAGGAAATCCATAACCCTCCAACCAGTGTTTCTGGAAACTGGAGGGAATAAGCAGGAAATCCATAACCCTCCAACCAGTATTTCTGGAAACTGGAGGGAATATGCAGGAAATCCATAACCCTCCAACCAGTATTTCTGGAAACTGGAGGGAATAAGCAGCACTCCATAACCCTCCAACCAGTGTTTCTGGAAACTGGAGGGAATAAGCAGGAAATCCATAACCCTCCAACCAGTATTTCTGGAAAACCTCTGCATTTTTTAAATGTTACTTGAATGTTGCAATCCTAGGCGCCCTACTATTTAACAGCCTCCCATTAAGAACAGTCACACAAAACACTGGATAATACACTATTTAGACAGCGAAACGAAAATGTTTAATTTGGCTCTATACTCCAGCATTTTGAATTTGAGATCAAATGTGTTATATGAGGCGACAGTATAGAATGTCACCTTTTATGTGAGGGTAGTTTCATGAATATATTTTTATCATTTAGAAATGAAAGCACTTTTTGTATCGAGTCACCCCATTTGAAGGTGTCATAAATATTTGGACAAATTCAATGATAGTGTATTAAAGTATCAGTATTTGGTCCCATCTTCCTAGCACACAATGACTACATCAAACTTATGACTACAAACCTGTTGGATGCATTTGCAGAATGTTTTGGTTGTGTTTCGGATTATGTTGTGTCCATTACAAATGAATGGTAAATAATGCATTGTCACTTTTATTGTAAATAAGAATATAGTATTGTGAATGAATTGTGAATAATGACGAGTGAGAAAGTTACAGAGGAACAAAGTTATTACCCCTAAAACATACTAACCTCTCACCATTACCAATAACAAAGGAGGTAGATTTTTGTGGTGGTATTATATGTATGCCTCTGTAACCTTCTTACTGATTATTATTCACGATTCATTCATGATTACCCATAATGATGGTAGCATCCACATTAATGTAGAAGTGTTCAGAAACATGTTCTATTTGTCACGACTTCCGCCGAAGTCGGCTCCTCTAATTGTTCTCTAATTGTTTCTATTCAACACAACATAATCCAAAATACTCATTATTTAACCTTTCTGCTATTATAATCAAGACATCCATCCTGAAATAGTGGTTGTATCACAACGTGGGGCATTGAAAACGGTGCATCACATATCCGCTTGCTTCAGAGAACCGTACATGTTTTAATAACACATGGCAGTTCAGGGTGACATGGGTCTGGGACATTAACTTTGGCCTCGTGCTAACAGCTGTTGTAGCCCGCCTGTTATTTAGTTACTGGAATACAAATACTGCTGTTTCATATCACCCAAGCCCAAACTGGTTGCTGAGGTGTGGGGGCTTGCATGTGCCTGAGGGGGAGGAAGAGGGGGAAACAGATGAATACTTAAGTTCTCCCAAGTGGCACAATTGTCTAAGGCACTGCATCTCAGTGCTAGAGGTGTCACTACAGACCCTGGTTCAATTCCAGGCTGTGTCACAACTGGCTGTGATTGGGAGTCCCATTGGGTGGTGCACAATTGGCCCAGCACCGGGGTAGGCTGTCATTGTAAATAAGAATTTGTTTTTAATTGACTTGCCTAGTTAAATAAAGGTTAAATAATAAACTTCCCTAATACCTGGAATTTGTGCACATGCCTGTAAATATGTTGCCAGCCTTTAAAATGAGTGACTGTCCCGAAGAGAAGCAACGGAGCACACAGCGACTATGACAAGACGGTTTGATTCTACTAGTTGCTGAAGCTTGATGCTCGCACGTGAGCGGGCAGTAATGGTTGCTGCGCTGCCCTCGAGGAAAGGGGAAATAAATAATACTAGGTTTACTATCTACATTTTACTCTGGGCCTGTTGGGGCATTTGCTTATACAAGCAAGATAGGGAAAAGGCGATTTGTTTCCATTTAACATAAGTTCATCATGGGCTTCGATTGTAAGTCACATACGTGTCTTGAAAACCTATATTGTAAGGTGTTATGTGTGTTTTAAAGCCAACTTTGGTGGTATACACTGTTGTTTTTGAGTGCTTCATAATTGGTGTGATTTTGCAAGTATATTTCAAATATGAAATATGCCTTGCTACAAATACAAGTCATATCAGGGTTAGTTAATCAGTCATTAATATTTCTGAGTATGTTAGTGTTTAACCAGAAATGAATGGGTCATTATAATTCAGTTCATATGCAGTGTGTGATTAAATTAGCCAGCCCTGCAAAGGGAGGGATTTGATGATCAATGTATTATGTAACTTATGTAACCTTTTTATGCCGAACAGCATTTCTCTGAATCGATAGAGTTCAACAGGTCGGAGCTGGAGAATAAATCATATACCTTAAGGCCATTAATTCTCCACCCTCCATTTACCAGCAGCCAGCCCACACTCACCTGCGCTCCTCAGTTTAGCATACACCATGAAGAGATGAATCCTTTCCAGTAACAACTAAACTATAAAACCCTCACACTTGAATCATACTGTATGCCCCTAACTAGGGCAAGCATGGATACAATGTATGTCAATTCAAAGATGCTGTTTATTTTTAAGCCGCTTATCAGCGCAGTGACCTCGGTGCCTGGGCCTGTGAACGGAGCGAACAGATGATTTTGGTACAGTGAAGGCTAGCGCAACGCATGAGAGTCTCCGAAGACCTTCTGGATCTTGCATAATAGGTTCTGCAATAGGAAAGTATGTATCTCTGATGCAGCGAACGAGTCACTCTTCAGTAGGATAGCGTGACCGTCTATTGGCTTCTTGGCTAGATATGATCTTTCAAATTAGTTGAATTACTTGCTTATGTTGCATTTCCCCTAAGTCATGCATTGATGTCAATGGGAAGTTAGGATTTACCCCTTATTGAATAGCATCTGAAACATACTAATGAACTGTTATTGGGAATATTTATCGTTTTGTCACATACTCCTATATTTTTGCACGTCAGTGGTAAAAGAAAACCCATGATCATCCATTCTACAACAGGACCATAGAGATGTATAAAGATTGCTACTTAGAAATAACCCGTTTTTGCAGCGACATTGCCATTGAGGGCTTCCATTATTTCAAAGTTGTCAATAGGGTGGGGATCCCTATGGGTTGGGAGTGATCAGCCAATGATCAGAGCATTGATTGTCTTCTTCTTCAAATTTGTTTGCCTAGTTTGTAAATGGCTTTAAACTATATCACCGCCATCTAGTGGCCACAATAAAATAATGACAAACAAGATTTGGTTCAAGTCTCCAGCAGTTGACGTGGCGCTAAATCACTAGTAATAGCAGAATTATTTTTCTAACATCAACAGAAGAAGAAAATGTACTATTTTAAAGTGGAGGTAACTTTGTCACAGATGCCATAATGGCACATATACAACATTGTGATCTCTATAAATCAATAAGAACAGGACCTAGTTCTAAGGAGAGAGATTCTCTGCACGAGCATTGGAGCTGAACATCAGTTCAATAATACTTCATTTAACCTCAGGTCTAACTTGAACACACTTTAATCCTCTGCATATGTGGTTTAATGCTGCATTCAAATACTATTGAAAACTCAGAACCTCCGAGTTAAAATTAATGTAAGTTATTTGCATAGGACTTCCTATTGGTTGATTCTGATACTTCCCAAGTAGGAAACCCAGGACCCAGGATTTAGTAAGTACTTTCCTAATTCCGACTAGCACGTAAAATCGGCATAACCTCAAGCAGCTACAAATATTCTACAAATATAATATTTTTGGATTACTTTTTTTCTATTACCCATATTGGCTGATGGGGAAAACTGCAAAAACGTTATATTGAACACAATCCAACATTAATCATTTAATGAATTGCTTGTCAGAGTATACATAAAAAAACATACATATTGAACTCTGTATAAACCAAATATGGATTTTTTTGGCCTATTCACTGTAAAAAGTATAAAAGCTAAATAATAGGTCATTTGCCTTAATGTGAAGGGGACACAGCAATAACATGCAAAGAGGAAGTTGAAATATGGATATGTATACAACAGGTGGGCCTAATCCTGGATGCTGATTAGTTAAAACCAATCCGTGTCTATTTCACGACTAGACTTACCACTGGCTAAGGCTATGACATTGAAATGCCTATTAAGTTTCCATCTCACTTCTCAATTCACTGTCTCATCTCCCCAGCCATGCAATTTATAAACTTTTTTTTATAAATCTCCACTGTAAAAAAGCACCTACTGTAGACAACTCCCCTTGCTTTTTGCTAGCATTTGGTTTGCAACAGTATAGATTTTTATAAACCCTGTTGTCTGTCTCTCCGAAGTTTGTAACATTGCTGTCCTCCACATTGAAATCAGGGTGGGGACTGTACATTTGTCTCCAGCCGTTAGTACTGGATCTGTCTCTGTCCGTGGTACGTTAGTACCTTCTTATGTTAGTCACACACGATATCTTAAACAGCCCTGGCCCGATTTTGATTAAACTTTTTGGTGAATGATGCGTCTTGCCATAGAAATCCGGCATTTACAAAATTACACTAATTGGCCTAAGGGCGGCGCTAAGGTAATCAACTGTAAGTACATTAGTCACATGCAATATCTGACACCGCTGGCCCAATTTGGACGAAACTTGGGTGAATGATGCGTCTTGTAGTAGAGATCCGTCATTAACCAAATTACACTGATAGGCCTAAGGGGGCCGATACATAATTTGTGGTGGATGACATGTTTACTTTTGCCTTGTTTAAATTTTGAATTGCACTCCCATAACATGTCAGGATGAAACAGACAGCTTATCTCAGCCAGCCGAAACCACGAATCAGCATCATTTTTATGAACATATACAAAGAAATGTAAATAGAAAAAAAGAGTAAAACAAAACTAAATGCAGCTACCCACTGGGGGACACACTGGTTGAATCAATGTTGTTTCAATGCAATTTGTCAATGTATTGTGATGTGGAATCAATGTGGAAAATATATTGTATTTGAAAAAAGCAATCAACTGATGCTTGGTTGGTGCTTTAGGTCCAAGAACTTCCTTGTCTGCAGCTGGAGACCATGTAAACGGGACCTTGGGAGAGGTGAGAGCTGACATGAGGGGAAGCCCGGTGCTGTAGCCCCGGATGAACCGGCGGTAGAAATTGATGAACCCCAGGAAGCGTTGCAGCTGCACTCTGGAGGTGGGTTGCGGCCAATCCACCCCACTCTCACCTTTTCAGAATCCATCTTTATGTTGCCTGCAGCTATGATGTACCCAAGGAAGGAGATGGTGGAGCGATGGAATTTGCATTTTTCCGCTTCGACGAACAGCTGGTTCTCGGGAAGAAGCTGGAGGACTTGTCTGACATGGATGACATGTTCTTGAGCCGAGTGGGAAAACACGAGGATGTCATCAAGGTAGACGTACCGGTTCAACATGTCCTGGAGAAAGTTGTTTATCAGGGCCTGGAACACAGCAGGAGAGTTGGTCAGTCCGAACGGCATCACCAGGAATTCGTAGTGTCCGCTAGCCATGTTAAAGGCTGTCTTCCACTCATCCCCTTGCCATATCTGTACTAGATGGTAGGTGTTTCGGAAGTCCAACTTAGAGAAGATGGAGAGGCTCGAAAGCTTAGGCGATGAGTGGAAGCGGGTAACGTTTTTTTAACTGTGATGTCATTCAGGCCCCGTTAGTCAGTACACGATGCAGGGTTTTGTCCTTCTTCTCCACAAAGAAGGACCCTGCGCCGTTATGGTAGAGTGCCTTCAGAAAGTATTCACACCCCTTGACTTGTTCCACATTCTGTTGTGTCACAGCCTCAACTTATAATGGATTTAAGTGAGATGTTTTGTCACTGTCCTACAAACAATATCCCATAATGTCAAAGTGGAATTATGTTTTTAGAAATGTTTAGTAATTACAATTTTTTTTTAAAGCTGCAATGTTTTCAGTCAATAAGTTTTTAACCCCTTTGTTATGGCAAGCCTAAATAAGTTCAGGAGTAAAAATTTGCTGAACAAGTCATATAATAAATTGCATGGACTCGAGTTAGCTTTCAAAAGTCTGCATTTTCAAAACACAGACCCTCAACAAAATCTGCACTTTAATAGAGTTCCCCTGCATTCTAATTAAACAAAAGGATGATAAATACATACTCAGTGTTCTAGAAAGCAGGACAATATGGGTCAGTTCAAGAGGGTGCTATGTGAAAACAGTATAATCACATACAATCACATCACATAACCTGAGCGATATTTTAGCCTCAATATTCTTGTAGTCGTTAGTGTTGATGAAATAAGAACGCTATAGGTGCATTGTAAAAATGACAAGCACGTAACACGTATCTGATTAATTCATTAGGAATAGGATTAATTGAATTGAATTATTTTACATTCTTCATTGTAACCACAATGTAACAAATAATCAAACTCTGGTTTGAACTTTAGCAAATGAACTAGTCTGCTGTGTACAAATGTGTTACATCCCTCTTACTGAGAATTTCTCCTCTGCCAAAAAAATACATCCACCTGAAAGGTGTGGCATATCAAGAAGCTGATTAAACAGCATGATTGTTACACAGGTGCACCTTGTGCTGGGGACAATAAAAGGCCACTCTAAAATGTGCAGGTTTGTCACACAACACAATGCCACAGATGTCTTAAGTTTTGAGGGAGCGTGCAATTGGCAAAGAATTGTTGCCAGAAAATGTAATATTAATTTCTTTACCATAAGCCACCTCCAACGTTGTTATAGAAAATGTGGTAGTAAGTCCAACCGGCCTCACAACCTCAGACCACATGTAACCGCACCAGCCCAGGACCTCCACACCCGCGGGATCATGAGACCAGCCACCAGAACAGTTAATGAAACTTATAAGTATTTCTGTCTGTAATAAAGCCCTTTTCTGGAGAAAAAACTCATTCTGATTGGCTGGGCCTGGCTCCCCAGTAGGTGGGCCTGGCTCCTAAGTGGATGGGCCTATGCACTCCACGGCCCCTGCCCAGTCATGTGAAATCCATAGTTTTGGGCCTAATTAATGCATTTCAATTGACTGATTTCCTTATATGAACTGTAACTCAGAAAAATCATGGAAAGTGTTGCATGTTATGTTTATATTTTTTGTGTTTATATTTTTGTTCAGTATATATTTACTCATTTAAGCACCCTGGTCAAAAATGGCTTGTGACCTACCAAAATAAAATTTGCAGCCTCCAGTGCCCCCATCGGTGGAATGAAGACACCCCTGATCACACGCAAACACAGTTCACTTTCATAGCAGCCACATACAAACAACATGATCACTTTGCTCGTTGTATAATTCCTTATCACATCTACTCGCTCTCCTCCTCTCACCTTTTCCCTTTGCTTGTGGACAGTGGACAACTCATCAACTGTCTGTGACCAGACGAAAAAACCTTTCCAAGCCAAACCTTAATATCATAACCGCTCACCACTACACATAGCCTAAATCATTGTCACTATATTAGCTAATGTCATAGTCAGCATTGCTACTATAACTAGCGTGTTAGTAAACCCGTCACAATAATGCAGCACAGTGTATCAGCAAGCAGTTTAGCAGTTACACCGGTGGGCCCTGGTGGCACTAAATTAATAAAAACAAAAGCTTAGCTTGACTTGGAAGAGTTCCAGTTTTGGATACCCATAGCCAGCTAGCTAACATAGCATCCCTCTCCGTTTGAGCTGGGTGTTTGCATTCGCTAGCTACGAAAGTACTAAACATTTCTCTTTCATTATTAAAGAAATTAATTTGTTCAAAACTGTTAAACTATTGTCTTTCTCTCGCTTTGAGTCAACTACTCACCACTAGCTAGCTAGCTAGCTGTAGCTTATTCTTTCAATACTCGATTCATTCTCTGATCCTTTGATTGGGTGGACAATATTTCAGTTCATGCTGCAAGAGTTCTGATAGTTGGAGGACGTCGTCCAAACGTTGTCATAATTACTGTGTAAGTCTATGGAAGGTGGTGAGGACAATGAGCCTCTTAGGTTTTGTATTGAAGTCAATGTACCCAGAGGAGGACGGAAACTAGCTGTCTTCCAGCCTCAACATGGTGTGATCATGCTGTTTGTATGTGGTTGCTATGAAAGTGAACTGTGTTTGCATGTGATAAGAGTTCATTCAGTTCATTCATTCTGCTGATCTAGCAAGAAGTGAGTTATTGCTACGAAGCTCTCTGTCTTGATTCGTTTCAGCAGGACCTCGGTGATTAGATTTCTCTTTGTTGCTGCGCCCTCTTCCATCTCCATCACCAGTGCAGGCCAATTGGACTGAATTCCCTCGGCTGTTCTGGATAGGGACAGCCACCTCACAGCACTGGGTTGCTTTGTATCGGGCAATTTTCTCTGTTCCTTTTGATGCATCTGAGGCCACAAGCGCAGCACAATGTGCACCACAGTTTCTCTCCTACAATCTCACCCCCTACGTTTCAGTCATGACACTTGCACCATTGCTGCCCAGTCCAACCTTCTTCAAATCAAAACCCTTTGATACGAATATTGCTAGAACGATGTTTGGCTAAAATATAATAATTTCACATTTTTGCTTACATTTGTATATGATAATGTGTCTTTCTATTATGTGTGGGAATACCTTGGAGAAAACCATCCGCTGCCCAAATTCGGCCAGTTGGGGAACCCTGGTGTAGGTGGTACCCGACTGAAGGGCAGGGCATCCGTTTTCTTTTAACAGCGCTATCTACATTGGAAACTTGCCGTATGTCCTCTTTTGCCATACAGTCAGCAGTTGTACCATTTTGGAGTCCTTTGTTTGCTTTTCTGCCTCTTCCAATGTTAGGCTACTCCCCCTAAAAATGTGTAAGGGCTGAAGCAATACTGCTTCCCGGTGGTCACTGCTCTGCATGAAGTTTTAATACACTTTCGGATATGTTGCACAGCCTCTGGTGAAGGAATAATTTTTCCCACATGTCTCACAAAGAGCAAAACATATGTTTCCCTATCACACCATCTACTACTTCTTCCTTCAATTTAAGCTGTTTCTGTGGGCCATTAGCATTAGCTGCAGTCTCCTCTTTCCTGGCTATCTCTGTAGCTGCAGTCTGTCATTTTCTCTGTCTGTCACATTCTCTGTCACAGTGTCTCTCGCAGTCTCTGTCTCACTTTCATTTTGATTTGCAGAAGGGTTAAAGAACCCTAGTAGTGTTCTTTGTGTTAATTGGCTCGTCATTGTTTATGTTGGCTAGCCATTCCATTCAGTCAAGCTTTTTTCTTAAAATATTCCCCCGCACGCCCGACTAGCATCACCACCCTGGATGGTTCCGACTTAGAATATGTGGACATCTATAAGTACCTAGGTGTCTGGCTAGACTGTAAACTCTCCTTCCAGACTCATATCAAACATCTCCAATCTAAAATCAAATCTAGAGTCGGCTTTCTATTCTGCAACAAAACCTCCTTCACTCACGCCGCCAAACTTACCCTAGTAAAACTGACTATCCTACCGATCCTCAACTTCAGCGATGTCATCTACAAAATAGCTTCCAATACTCTACTCAGCAATCTGGATGCAGTTTATCACAGTGCCATCCGTTTTGTTACTAAAGCACCTTACACCTTGGGGTGGCAGGGTAGCCTAGTGGTTAGAGCGTTGGACTAGGAACCAAAAGGTTGCAAGTTCAAACCCCTGAGCTGACAAGGTACAAATCTGTCATTCTGCCCCTGAACAGGCAGTTAACCCACTGTTCCTAGGCCATCATTGAAAATAAGAATTTGTTCTTAACTGACTTGCCTAGTTAAACAAAGGAAAAAAATATAAATACCACCCACCACTGTGACCTGTATGCTCTAGTCGGCTGGCCCTCGCTACATTTTAGTCACCAGACCCACTGGTTCCAGGTCATCTACAAGTCCATGCTAGGTAAAGCTCCGCCTCAGTCCACTGGTCACGATGGCAACACCCACGCACGCGCTCCAGCAGGTTTATCTGATCATCCCTAAAGCCAACACCTCATTTGGCCGCCTTTCGTTCCAGTTCCCTGCTGCCTGTGACTGGAAAGAATTGCAAAAATCACTGAAGTTGGAGACTTTTATCTCCCTCACCAACTTCAAACATCTGCTATCTGAGCAGCTCGCTGTAGCTGTACATAGTCTATCGGTAAATAGCCCACCCGATTTGACCTACCTCATCCCCATACTGTTTATATTTATTTACTTTTCTGTTCTTTTGCACACCAATATCTACCTGTACATGACCATCTGATCATTTATCACTCCAGTGTTAATCTGCAAAATTGTAATTATTCGCTCAACTAGCCTACCTGGTTAAAAAAAGGTGAAAAAAAAATGAAAAAAAAAATCAATACACCCAGTCAATACAAAGATACAGGTGTCCTTCCTAACTCAGTTGCTGAAGAGGAAGGAAACTGCTCAGGGGTTTCACCATGAGGCCAGTGGTGACTTTAAAATAGAATTTAATGGCTGTGATAGAAGAAAAGTGAGGATGGATCAGCAACATTGTAATCATCCTGTTTGCAATAAGGAACTAAATTAAAATTGCAACAAAAAAATGCATAGAAATTAACTTTATGTCCTGAATACAAAGTGTAATGTTTGGGGCAAATCCAACACAACACATCACTATGTACCACTCTTCATATTTCAAGCATGGTGGTGGCAACATCATGTTATGGGTATGCTTGTCATCGGCAAGGAAGGTTTTTTGGGGGAGATAAATAGAAACGGAAGAGCTAAGCACAGGTAAAATCCTAGAGGAAAACCTGGTTCAGTCTGCTTTCCGACAGATACTAGGAGACAAATGTACCTTTCAGCAGGATAATAACCTAGAACACAAGGCCAAATACACACTGGAGTTGATTACCAAGATGACAGAGAATGTTTCTGAGTGGCCTTGTTTTGACATCAATCGTCTTGAAAATGTATAGCAAGACATAAATGGTTGTCTAGCAATGAACAACAACTGACAAGGCAGAGCCTGAAGAACAATTACAAATAGTAATGTACAAATATTGTACTATCCAGGTGTGCAAAGCTCTTAGAGTAGCAGTGGTGTAAGAGGGTCAAACAGGGGGGGGGGGGGGGCAATGCAAACAGGGGGGAAATGCAAATAGTCTGGGTAGCCATTTGATTAAGAGTTCAGGAGTCTTATGGCTTGGGGTAGAAGCTGTTTAGAAGCCTCTTGGACCTAGACTTGGCACTCCGGTACCGCTTGCCATGCGGTAGCAGAGAGAACAGTCTATGACTAGGGTGGCTGGAGTATTTGACAATTTAAAGGGCCATCCTCTGACACCGCCTGGTATAGAGATCCTGGATGTCAGGGAGCTTGGCCCCAGTGATGTACTGGGCCGTTTGCACTACCCTATGTAGTGCCTTGCGGTCGGAGGTCGAGCTGTTGCCATACCAGGTACCTTTTGAGGATCTGAGGACCCATGCCAAGTCTTTTCAGTCTCCTGAGGGGTAATAGGTTTTGGTGTGCCCTCTTCACGACTGTCTTGGTGTGCTTGGAACATGTTAGTTTGTGGTGATGTGGACACCAAGGAACTTGAAGCTCTCAACCTGTTCCACTGCAGGTTGATGAGAATGGGGGTGTGTTCTGTCCTCCTTTTCCTGTTATCCACAATCATCTCCTTTGTCTTGATCAAATTGAGGGAGAGGATGTTGTCCTGGCACCACACGGCCATGTCTCTGACCTCCTCCCTATAGGCTGTTTCGTCATTGTCGGTGATTAGGCCTACCACTGTTATGTCATCGGCTAACTTAATGATGGTGTTGGAGTCATGCCTGGCCGTGCAATCATGAGTGAACAGGGAGTACAGGAGGGGACTAAGCACGCACCCCTGAGGGGCCCCTGTGTTGAGGATCAGCGTAGCGGGTGTGTTGTTACCTACCATGACCACCTGGGATGCGGCTCATTAGGAAGTCCAGGATCCAGTTGCAGAGGGACGTGTTTAGTCCCAGGATCTTTAGCTTATTGATGAGCTTTGAGGGCACTATGGTGTTGAACGCTGAGCTGTAGTCAATGAATAGCATTCTCACATAGGTGTTCCTTTTGTTCAGGTGGGAAAGGGCAGTGTGGAGTGCAATAGAGATTGCATCATCTGTGGATATGTTGGGGTGGTATACAAATTGAAGTGGGTCTAGGGTTTCTGGGATAATGGTGTTGATGTGAGCCATGATCAGACTTTCAAAGCACTTCACGGCTACAGACATGAGTGCAATGGGACGGTAGTCATTTAGGCTGGTTACTTTAGTATTCTTGGGCACAGGCACTATGGTGGTCTACTTAAAACATGTTGGTATTACAGACTAAGACAAGGAGAGGTTAAAAATGTCAGTGAAGACACATGCCAGTTGGTCAGCACATGCTCGCAGTACACGTCCTGGTAATCTGTCTGGCCCTGTGGCCTTGTGAATGTTGACCTGTATAAAGGTCTTACTCACATCGGCTGCGGAGAGCGTGATCATAGTCTTCCGGAACAGCTGGTGCTCTCAAGCATGTTTCAGTGTTATTTGCCTCGAAGCGAGCATAGAAGTAGAGCTCGTCTGGTTGGCTCGTGTCACTGGCAGCTCTCGGCTGTGCTTCCCTTTGTAGTCTGTAATGGTTTGCAATCCCTACCACATTCGACGAGCATCAGAGCCGGTGTAGTACGATTCAATCTTAGTCCTGTATTGACACTTTGCCTATTTGATGGTTCGTCGGAGGGCATAGCGGGATTTTTTTATAAGCTTCCGGGTCAGAACAACGCTCCTAGAAAGCAGAAGCTCTAGCCTTTAGCTCAGTGTGGATGTTGCCTGTAATCCATGACTTCTGGTATGTACGTACGTCATAGATGTACTTATTGATGAAGCTAAAGACTGATGCTAGCAAAACAGTCCTGTAGCTTAGCATCTGCTTCCTCTGACCACTTTTTTTATTGATCTAAACACTGGTGCTTCCTGCTTTAATTTTTGCTTGTAAGCAGGAATGAGGAGGATAGAATTATGGTCAGATTGCCAAATGGAGGGCGAGGGACATCTTTGTATGCGTCTCTCTTTGTATGCGTGTGTTGAGTAAAGGTGTTCCAGAGTTTTTTTCCCTCTGGTTGCATATTTAACATGCTGATAGAAATTTGGTAAAACGGATTTAAGTTTCCCTGCATTAAAGTCCCCGGCTACTAGGAGCACCACCTCTGGGTGAGCGTTTTCTTGTTTGCTTGTGGCGGAATACAGCTCATTGAGTGCTGTCTTAGTGCCAGACTCTGAATGTGGTGGTATGTATACAGCTTTGAAAAATATAGATAAACTCTCTCGGTAGATAGTGTGGTCTACAGCTTATCATAACTCAGGAGATCAATAGCTGGAGACTTCCTTAGATATCATGCACCAGCTGTTATTAACAAAAAGACATAGTCCACCGCCCCTTGTCTTACCAGACGCCGCTGTTCTATCCTGCTGATACAGCGTATAACCAGCCAGCTGTATGTTGATAGTGTCGTCGTTCAGCCACGACTCCGTGAAGCAAAAGATATTACAGTTTTGAATGGTAGTTGGTAGTTTAATCTGGCGCGTAGGTCATCAATGTTATTCTCCAAAGATTGCACTTCTGCTAGCAGAATGGAACAAAATGAAACCAAGATTGAACTCTTTGGCCTGAATACCAAACGTTATGTCTGGAGGAAACCTGTCACCATCCATATAGTGAAGTATGGTGGTGACAGCATCATGCTGTGGGGATGTTATTCAGCGGCAGGGACTGGGAGACTAGTAAGGATCAAGGGAAAAATGAACGGCGCAAAGTACAGAGATCCTTAATGAAACCCTGCTCCAGAGCACTCAGGATCAAGAAGGTTCACCATCCAACAGGACAATGACAATGATCCTAAGCACACAGCCAAGACAACGCAGGAGTAGCTTCGGGACAAATCTCTGAATGTCCTTGAGTGGCCCATCCAGAGCCCGGACTTGAACCTGATCAAACATCTCTAGAGAGACCTGAAAATAGCTGTGCAGCGACACTCCCCATCCAACCTGACAGAGCTTGAGAGAATCTGCAGAGAAGAATGAGAAACTCCCCAAATACAGGTGTGCCAAGCTTGTAGTGTCATACCAAAGAAGACTCGAGGCTGTAATCGCTTCTTCAAAGTAAAGGGTCTAAATACTTATGTAAATCTGATATTTAAAAAAATAATTATACATTTGCAAACATTTCTAAAAACCAGTTTTTGCTTCATAATTATGCTGTATTGTGTGTAGATTGATGAAGAAAAATAGAATTTAATCAATTTTAGAATAAGGCTGAAACAAAATGTGAAAAAAGTAAAGGGGTCTTAATACTTTCCGAATGCACTGTACATCAATTACATAATACATGAAAAGCAAACACAAAAACATAAAAGCAATAACACAATCATTAGTAAAAAAGGCCCTCTAGCATCTGTTGGAATTGTCCTAGAGGGACCAAATCCACCAACTTTAAGGACTTTTTGGAGATCATTCCATATGAGAGATGCAAGAAAACGAAATGCAGATTTACCTAACTGTAGAGGTTGAAGGGATCTCCAGGGTTAGCCATCCTGGAATCCGGGTCTGGTAACTTATACGTCTGAAGGTTAATAATGAGTTAAGATATGGCGGAAGTTTATGTAAGAGGGCTATATAAACAAAAAGAGCACAATGCGTCAATCTTTGAGACTTCAATGAGTGCAAGCCTACTCTGATACAAAATGCAATGATGTGTAGTGAACCTATTACCGTAATAAAGAGCAATGTGCTATGGTAAACTGTGTCCAGTGGCTTCAATACAGTGGCAGCTGCATTCATAGAGACGACACCCTCAGCAGAGTTGCAAACAGCCGGATGTATCCAGGTTTTCAGGGATACAGCTAATTCAACCTAGCTTCCTTTTCGACTGAAAAACGAATGTGCAAACTTCGCTCAGGCGTTTTCTTTAGCACCTGCTACGTTAGGTTATGTAGAAAGTAACGCCATAGTCATTAACCGGAATGAATGTTTACTGAATTATTTGTTTTCTGTTATTTAACCAAAGACAGAACCTGTTCCTATCGAAGAAGCCTTTTTTTATTTCTTAATTTCTTAACTAATTCATCAACATGCTTTTTGAAAGATTTTGGTCAATCCAAATGCCCAGATATTTATAAGCGGGGACACAATCAATGAGGGCATCTAAAGTACGTATAAATCATCAGATACATTTTTACATGATTTGGAAAATAATATATACTAGGTTCTAACTCCATGAACTACCAATTTCAGTTCAACAAAGACTTTCTGCAGGGCAATAAAGGCAGACTGAAGCTCTTACAGAGCCTGGTCAGCTGTGGTGTCAATATCATACACCACAGGGCCGCATACAGGTAAAACTTTTTTTAGATTAACAATATTGCTTTATGTAAATTACAATATTGCTTTATGTAAAAATAGAAACACTAAAAAGTTTTACCTGTATGCAGATGGCACTGTGGTGTATGCCACTGCCCTGTGCTATGGCACTGTGGTGTATGCCAGCTGACCAGGCACCTGTCTCTGGATTATATCTTCAAGCTAAGGGCAACTGTGATATGGCATTCCTGACAGGGAGATGTGTCCATCATGCATGATGATGTATACAGGTAAGATAGTCTAGCGTTAGCTAGCTACATTTTCAGATATTACACGTTTCTAATTTTGACAGAAAGTGGTTTCATTTCAAGCCAAAGTGTACTGTTAGCTAGCTAGCTAACGTTATCTGGGTTGGCTCCCTAGCTGACATTATTATCCATTTCCCAGAGCCGTGTGCTGTTCTAGTTAGAGACTAACGTTAGCTAGCTGGCTCCCTAGCTGATGTTATTATCTATTTCCCAAAGCCATGTGCTGTTCTAGTTAGAGACTAACATTAGCTGGCTGGCTCCTTAGCTGATGTTGTTATCCATTTCCCAGAGCCATGTGCTGTTCAGGTTAGAGTCTAATGTTAGCTAGCTAACATTGAACCTGGTTGGTTAGCTCCCAGCACTGTAGCACTTTGTTCATTGTTGTTTAACAAGCTAACGTTTGCTGGCTGGCTCGTTAGCTAACATTATGTGACGTGTGCACAACTCACTTGAATATGGCCGGTGTCAGTAAACGTCTGCAAAAAAAGCATAATGAAATGTTTCCAGTGGAGCTGGTTAGGCTGTTTTCATGTTATCCTGAGGTAAACAAATCATGGCCATAGCGTCAATTGAGCGCTCCGAGAGCAAAAATAGATGGGTGGGGCTAAATCTTAAGAGGGTGTAAACAATGCTGAATGGGTGTATACAAAGAATAGTTCTTCACAAGATACCAAAACATTTAAAAGGTGATTTTCTCAAAAGTGAGTTTACAAGTTGATAAACTTTCAAAGCAGAAATACTTTCCCATTTTTCCTCAAATGCAATGTATGATATACCATTTTGTAGCTCTGAGTCGCTACTTTTATCCAATGTGTAAAAAACACATTTTCAAATTTTGCTACAAAGACCTAGTACAGGTGGCGAGTCACAACTGGTGAAAAGAATGGGGCCAAGAATTGATCCCTGTGGGACACCATTTGTTATGTCCAGAAAACCTTATTTATCACGCAATAAACATACTGCGTTCTGTCCTTTAAATAAATGTTTAAACCAGCTAGACGCAGGCCAATTGATAAAAGCCTCTGAATAAGTAATTAGTAATCCACAGTGTCGAAGGCTTTAGACAGACAGGTCAATAAAAAGGTCTGCAGTGTTTCTTCTTACAGTATGTGAATCCAGTCCATCAATTCCTGCCTGACGAGTGCCTACTACTGGTATATGAGGGGTAATGCAATTTGATATTTGGTTGGGTTCACGATTCAGTCTGTCTACAAATGAATGATTACAAATGTCTACAAATGAATGATTATGTTATCTTTACGTCTCCATCTCAACCAAAAATCTAAGTCAAAAAATAGAACTAAATCAAATCAAACTTTAAATGCAAGAAATAAAGTTTGATTTAGTCCTATTTTTCAGCTTGGATTTTTGGTTGCGATGGAGACGTGAATCCAACATATTAAAAACTTGTAGATTAAATCTGAAATCAAGCAACCAGCCTTCATATACAAGACAATATCCAAAGGTGAAAGTGTATTATTATCATGAATTTGGCATCCTCTTTATAGGGCTAATGGTACCTACTTCTAAACTTCCAAAGATCCAGTCAACCATGAATAAATGAATGATAGTATACCTGGCTACACATTGAAATGGTTTCTTTTGTTGGGAAAATCAGATGTCGACTTAGCCTGCATAAACCCAACCTCACTCCCAATTTACTGTCACATACAGCTTGTGTAAGAAAACTTAGTTACTTTCAACTATTTAATGTTATTTAGGTAGTCTACGCAAATGAGTATGGAAGCTGATCAATGTCTAAATGTGTTGACATAATAGCTCAGCTGAAATGTACACAGCTTGTTTCCAAAGGGTACTGAGAGTTAGCCATCAGGATGGTAAACTTGTTTTCACTGAAGTGTATTACTCCTCATATACCAGTAGGAGTCACTGTTCAGGCTACAGTCATTGGACTGTGGCTTCACATTTTACTTTTCTATATAGAATTCCCATTGAAATTTCAATGTATACACAGTTCCGATTATTAGATTGATGTAACAACCTGTTAGTCAAATTAAGCCAATGTATTTAGAGTTGAAGTCAGAAGTTTACATACACTTAGGTTGGAGTCATTTAAACTCGTTTTTCAACCACTCCACAAATTTCTTGTTAACAAGCTATAGTTTTGGCAAGTCGGTTAGGACATCTACTGTGCATGACACAGGTCATTTTTCGAACAATTGTTTACAGACAGATTATTTCACTGTATGGCAGTGGGTCAGAAGTTTACATACACTAAGTTGACCTTTACATACACTAAAGTTGACCTTTAAACAGCTTAGAATATTCCAGAAAATGATGTCATGGCTTTAGAAGCTTCTGATAGGCTATTGACATCATTTGAGTCAATTGGAGGTGTACCTGTTGATGTATTTCATGGCCTACCTTCAAACTCAGTGCCTATTTGCTTGACATCATGGGAAAATCAAAAGAAATCAGCCAAGACCTCAGAAAAAAATTATACACCTCCACAAGTCTGGTTCATCCTTTATAGCAATTTCCTGAAGGTACCACGTTCATCTGTACAAACAATAGTACACAAGTATAAACACCATGGACCATGCAGCCGTTATACCACTCAGGAAAGAGATGCATTCTGTTTCCTAGAGATAAACAAACTTTGGTGCGAAAAGTGTAAATCAATCCCAGAACAACAGCAAAGGACCTTGTGAAGATGCTGGAGGAAACAGGTACAAAATTATCTGTATCCATAGTAAAAAAAAGTCCTATATCAACATAACCTGAAAGGCCGCTCAGAAAGGAAGCCACTGCTCCAAAACCGCCATAAAAAAAGCCTGACTACGGTTTGCAACTGCACATGGGGTCAAGGATCGTACTTTTTGGAGAAATGTCCTCTGGTCTGTTGAAACAAAAATATAACTGTTTGGCCATAATGACCATTGTTATGCTTGGAGGAAAAAGGGGGAGTCTTGCAAGCCAAAGAACACCATCCCAACCGTGAAGCACAGGGGTGGCAGCATCATGTTGTGGGGGTGCATTCCTGCAGGAGGGACTAGTGCACTTCACAAAATAGATGGCTTCATGAGGAGGGAAAATGATGTGGATATATTGAAGCAACATCAAGACAGCAGTCAGGAAGTTAAATCTTGGTCGCAAACTGGTCTCCCAAATGGACAATGACCCCAAGCATACTTCCAAAGTTGTGGCACAATAGCTTAAGGACAAAATCAAGGTATTGGAGTGGCCATCACAAAGCCCTGACCTCAATCCTATAGAAAGGTTGTGGGCAGAACTGAAAAAGCATTTGCGATCAAGGAGGCCTACAAAGCTGACTCAGTTACACCGGGG
The DNA here is from genome assembly GCF_013265735.2 of Oncorhynchus mykiss. Taxonomy (NCBI): domain Eukaryota; kingdom Metazoa; phylum Chordata; class Actinopteri; order Salmoniformes; family Salmonidae; genus Oncorhynchus; species Oncorhynchus mykiss. The sequence goes on along the minus strand of NC_048580.1, from coordinate 35,306,160 downwards.
ACAGCTCAGGGACGAAATTCACCCAACTTATTGTGTGAAGCTTGTGGATGGCTACCTGAAACATTTGACCCAAGTTAAACAGTTTAAAGGCAATGATACCAAATACGAATTGAGTGTATGTGTACTTCTGACCCACTGGAAATGTGATGAAAGAAATAAAAGTTGAAATAAATAATTCGCTCTACTATTATTCTGACATTTCACTTTCTTAAAATGTGTGTACCCAGTGGGTGGTTTTCTAGCAAGCAAAGGGAAGAGCCTCCATAGCAACCATTTTTGTTTGCCATAGCAACCTGTCAATCCAATGAGCGACTTGACTGGCAAAAAATTCCAATTGAACAAATGACCATCCGGCCTGGGTAGCATCCCCAGGACTATAGCCTTGTGGGAGGATGAAATAGTATGAATAAATTAATCAAAATAAAGTTAATGAAAATGTCAATAATTTTTTGAATATGCTGGTAACTGTTGAATTAAATTGACAATGCTCTCGAAGCAGGGGTTTGGAGGATATATTGGCACGGTTTGCCGGCCCTCGACGAGCAACACTGCCAATATATCCTTCACCGGAATTAACGCTTAAATATTTATTTTAAGTATTGGTAAAAGGTTTAATATGTCTACCAACCTTGAAGCCTTGCTCAAGAAGAAGAGCATGAACACTCATTTGACAAATTTCTCTTGCATCCATTTTGTATGAAATATATTTCAAATACATAATATTGGATCATCAAGGACACCTTCAATGTTATTAAAAGAGCAACAAACACCAGTATTTTCATCTAGTACACTCTCAGGTATACTGTATATCCTTTTGGTCTTGTTCTTGCTGTGTTCAAACAAAACTAATTTCTTCGAACAAATCTGGAAAGATTTCAATTTTTTGTAATATCCTTTGAATTTGAATGTCCTGTGAGGGCATAAGAGTGACAGAGAGATAAAATAACTTTGTTGCTGGCATGAGTTCAAAATAGTCGTAAGGCATCTGTCATTGGAGAGAATATTACAGCAATTTTAAACAGGGAAAGGGTACAGTCAAAGCTACCATGACCATATCCTCAAACTTGGTAATAATAAGGGCAAAGAATGATGAAGGCAAGAAATGTAAGTAATTATGTGCTATGCTTTGGAGAGAATACAATGTAAAGGAACATACTGGAAACCACTGATATTATATGAGCCACTTTACAAATAATTATTATGAAGACTTTGGACCATGAATAATGTTACATGAGAGCAATAATACAAAGAGAGCATTGAGAATGGTTGCATTCAGAGATGAGAGAACATAACACAGTCAGAACATTTTTAAGTCACATACACGTTATCATATGATATCTACAGTATGAATGTAACAAGGAAGAAGTCCACCCCCTGGTGGTGTGATGCAGTCAATGTACTGTCCTTCCATGACATAATCACTGATCTGTAAGTGAGTGGATGGTGCAGACAGGATGGGGTGCGAGGGGGGGCGACTGTGGGATTATTTAAGAAACCATTTTTGTTGTCTTTTTAAAAATATATTTTTATTAAAGTTTTACAAAATGTACATCAATCTAAGTACAAAGATTGTACCATATCCCAACCACCCTCCCTCCATACAACACATCCACCCAACCCACCTAGTCACTTCCCTCCCTCAGTCCACCCACCTAGTCCCTTCCCTACCTCAGTCCACCCACCTCGATTCCCTCCCTCCCAACCACCCACCCTGATCACCACATCCCATCCCACTGAGGGAGGTCAATTCAGTCCTGGAAAATTCACAACAAATAAACAAGAATAAGGGGGGGGTACAAACAACAATACAGATTCAAAATACAAAAACATAAATAAATGATCAATAAACCTAAGACAAACTTGCTTGAACTTGATAGCATTATATTGATGACTGGACCTATTATGTAATGACTACTGGTAATACCTACTGGGAAATCTTACAGCATCTTATCGGAGGGGAGCCTCTGCAAGCCATTAAAGTATGATATAATTGTTGCCATTTTCTAACAAATGTATCATTGTAACCCCTATGAGAATACTTACTTTTCTCCAGCTTTAGGAAGAACATTACATCGTTGAGCCATTGAGAAGTAGAGGGGGGCTGAGCAGACTTCCACTGGAGAAGAATTCTACGTTGAGCTAATAAGAATGTAAAAGCAACAATATCGGCATGTTTGGGGTCCAAGGAGAACAAGTCTTCTGGAATACCAAAAACAGCTATCAAGGGACAAGGCTGCAGGTTAATTTCAAGCACCTCAGATAGAGTTAAAAAATAGAATCCCAGTAATTTTGTAGTTTAGAGCATTGAATGAACATGTCATGTTTCACCATGTGACCTTAGTCACATCTATCACACTCATAATTTACATTTGTATATATGCCAGTGTCAGAGTCATGTGTATAGGTGGCAGGGAACTCAGGCGCAGGAGAGTCAAATGGAGTGTAAATGGAGTCTTTTAATAAATGCCCACTTAACATTCTCCAAACACTAATATGTACTTACATAAATAAACATGGGTACGAGGACCCGTCGCGTACCTATACAACCATAAAACAACACTGACATAAAACAATCTCTGACCAAGACATGAGGGGAAACAGAGGGTTAAATACACAACAGGTAATGAATGGGATTGAAACCAGGTGTGTGGGAAGACAAGACAAAGCCAATGGAAAATGAAAAATGGATCACTGATGGCTAGAAGACCGGTGACGTCGACCGCCGAGCACCGCCCGAACAAGGATAGGCAACGACTTCCGCAGAAGTCGTGACAGCCAGCCAATCTGGATTTGGAAAAATGCACCCTCAGTAAAACCTTAAACTGTACGAGACCAAGATGAGCACAAGATGTAGTGGAGCGTACTCTATCAATTGCCTCATCCCACCACTCATGTGTAAATTCAACACCCATTTCCTGTTCCCAAGCGGCATTAATTGTTAGTGGAGTGTTTGTTCAATGACAAAATACACAGATAGATCTGAGAAATGACTGCTTTCTGTACATTTCCTTGTCCAGTAAGAGAAAGCATTAAGTCCTTCCAAGACTTGTGTAAATATGCTTTTTTCTAGTTTTCCCAACTTGGCCTTTAAATACTCTTTGCCTCCATCTCACTTTTTCCGTTACCTTCAAATTAGGCATTGTGTCTCCTCCCAATTTTCTGGCTTCCCTGCCCCACCCCCTTGCCAAGCCTGGAATGGCATATTGACTCTATTACTTTGACAAAAAGCAGTAATTTCTCAGATCTATCTGTGTATTTTATCAATAGGACCCATAGTAGATGCAGCTGAGAATTTAAAAATGTTGTCAAAACTGGTACCAAATCTTAAGTGTGGAAAGCACTAGAGGATTGATCCTTTTTACAGCATTAATCCTTCCTATCGGAAAATCAGTTTTAATTTGCGAAAGAAGGGGAGCGAAAAAAGAGCATGTAATGAACGAGTTACGTTCACTCCAAGGTATTTGAAACCAGAGCGGCTAAGCTGTAAGGACAAGTCTGTCTGCTGGATCTGTAGCGCTGCTGGATTGACTGGGAAGCACTCACTTTTCTGGAGATTCAGCTTGTAACCGGAGAAGGAGCCAAAGATCTCCAGAGTAGAAAGGATCGAAAGTAAACAAGTTACCGGGTTATTTACATAGAGTAACAAATCATCTGCATATTATGATAATCTATGTTCAACTGCTTCCCGTGTTACACCTTGGAAAGAGGAGGATGCCTGTAAAGCTACTGAAAGGGGCTCATCGGTGACGAGAAATAATAAAGGGGACAGTGGGCAGCCTTGGCGTGTCTCACGTTCCAGGGCAAAATAATCCGAACAGGTGTCATTGGTACAGACACTGGCTGGGGCGATGTATACAAAAGCTTGATCCATGAGCTAAATTTGTATCCAAATCCACACTTTAAGAAAAGCAAATAGGTACTCCCACTCAATTCTGTTGAATGCCTTTTCTGCGTCTAGGGAGATTACCACCTCGGAGAATTGGAGGATTGTTTAGAATAAATGATGTTAAACAACGTCCGAATGTTAAAAAAAGGAATATCTGTCCTTTATAAAGCCGGTTTGTTCCTGTGATATGAGTCCTGGTAAGACGACTTCCAGACGCCTCGCTATCACCTTCGCCTTTACATCCACATTAAGGAGACTTAGGGGGCTAAATGAAGAACAGGAAGTGGGGCCTTTTCCCTTCTTAAGAAGCACTATTGAAGCCTGTGTTAGGGTAGGTGGCAACGAGCCACGTTCAAGTGAGTCATTATACATAGCCCCTTTACTTTTATCTAAATTGGTATAGAATTTCTTAAATAACACAGTTGGAAACCCATCAGGCCCTGGAGCCTTGCTGCTCTGCACTGACTTGATAGACTGAATAACTTCAAGGCTGAGAGGGGAATCAAGGTCATCTGCAGTTTTAGCCTCAACTGTGGGAGTCTCCAGTTCACCCAAAAATGTGGTCATATTGGCAGTATCTGATGGAAATTCAGACATATACATGAAGGAATAGAAAGATTTGAAGGTGTCATTGATCCCCGTAGAGTCGGAAATCAAGCTATGAGAGGAATCTTCCAAGGCAGTTATAGTCAATGAACTAATCACTGATCATAATCTTGATATGATTGGCCTGACTGAAACATGGCTTAAGCCTGATGAATTTACTGTGTTAAATGAGGCCTCACCTCCTGGTTAAACTAGTAACCATATCAAATCATGTATACAACAGGTTCAGACCTTACAGTGAAAGGTTTACTTACAGGATCTAACCAATAGTGCAAAAAAGGTATTAGGTAAACAATAGGTAGGTAAAGAAATTAAACAACAGTAAAAATACAGGTTATATACAGTAGTGAGGCTATAAAAGTAGCGAGGCTAAATACAGACAACGGTTAGTCAGGCTGATTGAGGTAGTATGTACATGTAGATATGGTTAAAGTGACTATGCATATGTGATGAACAGAGAGTAGCAGTAGCGTAAAATAGGGGTTGGCGGGTGGTGGGTGGGCACAATGCAGATAGCCCAGTTAGCCAATGTGTGGGAGCACTTGTTGGTTGGCCCAATTGAGGTAGTATGTACATGAATTTATAGTTAAAGTGACTATGCATATATGATAAACAGAGTAGCAGCAGTGTAAAAAGAGGGGTTGGGGGGCACACAATGCAAATAGTCTGGGTAGCCATTTGAGAACCTGTTCAGGAATCTTATGGCTTGGGGGTAAAAACTGTTGAGAAGCCTTTTTGTCCTAGACTTGGCACTCCGGTACCCCTTACCATGCGGTAGCATAGAGAACAGTCTATGACTGGGGTGGCTGGGGTCTTTGACAATTTATAGGGCCTTCCTCTGACACCACCTGGTGTAGAGGTCCTGGATGGCAGGCAGCTTAGCCCTAGTGATATACTGGGCCGTAGGCACTGCGCTCTGTAGTGCCTTGCGGTCAGAGGCTGAGCAATTGCTGTACCAGGCAGTGACGCAACCAGTCAGGATGCTCTCGATGTTGCAGCTGTAGAACCTTTTGAGGATCTCAGGACCCATGCCAAATAATTTTAGTTTCCTGAGGGGGAATAGGCTTTGTCGTGCCCTCTTCACATCTGTGTTTGGACCATTCTAGTTTGTTGTTGATGTGGACACCAAGGAACTTGAAGCTCTCAACCTGCTCCACTACAGCCCCGTCGATGAGAATGGGGGTATGCCCGGTCCTCCTTTTACTGTAGTTCACAATAATCTCCTTAGTCTTGGTTACGTTGAGAGATAGGTTGTTATTCTGGCAAAACCCGGCCAGGTCTCTGACTTCCTCCCTATAGGCTGTCTCGTCGTTGTCGGTGATCAGTGCTACCACTGTTGTGTCGTCAAAAAACTTAATGGTGTTGGAGTCGTGCCTGGAAATACAGTCGTGGGTGAACAGGGAGTACAGGGGGGGACTGAGCATGCACCCCTGGGGATCTCCAGTGTTGAGGATCATCATGGCAGATGTGCTGCTAACTAACCTCACCACCTAGGGGCAGCCCATCAGGAAGTCCAGGATCCAGTTGCAGAGGGAGGTGTTTAGTCCCAGGGTCCTAAGCTTATTGATGAACTGTGAGGGTACTATGGTGTTAAACGCTGAGCTGTAGTAAATTAATAGCATTCTCACACAAGTGTTCCTTTCGTCCAGGTTTGGAAAAGGCAGTGCAATAGAGATTGCATCATCTGTGGATCTGTTTGGGCGGTATGCAAATTGGAGTTGGTCTAGGGCAGGGGTGTCAAAGTCAAATGGACGGAGGGCCAAATAAAAAAATCAGCTACAAGACGAGGGCCGGACTGTTCGAATGTTCATTGAAAAATTTTTAAATGACGCATATAGTCTAGTGAACCTAATTGAACCTACTGAAAACCTAACAAATATATTACAATATGATCAGATAAATAAAGCAATATTTTCTTATGGCTCTGTCAGTAATCTTTAATTTTCAACAGACACAAAAGACAAATTTCCTTTATATAAATATCCCCATAACATGAACATTAAATGAAAGAAACCGGTATTCAAGGCACCATCAGTAGACTATATTTTCTATTTTAGCAAAAGTGGGCTAAATTTACTTCAAAGAAAAAACAATAATAGCAATTTTCTATCATCCACTCAACTGAAATATTTTTAAAATATAATTGGATTGAAATACAAAAAAATAAAGTGCAAAAATCTATTAATCAAAAACAACACTTTGTTTAAGGAGAAGTAACATGCAGTGAAAACAAATATTACATTTTAACTTTTAAACTTGAACTGAGTAAAAACTCTAAATATGTGATTGCACAGTAATGTTCACTTGTTTGAGGTTGAGGGTGATACTTGGTGGTGTCCCATCTTTTCCACAAGTTCATCAATGTTCGGGGTAAGGCTCTGAGCTGAAGAAATCCTCAGAATTGAGTGGAGGTGTTCAGCAGTAAGTCGACTTCTGTGTGATGTTTTGTTCAGGTTCATCAAAGAAAACAGTTGTTCACACAGGTATGTGCTGCCAAACATAGACAACGTTTGAGCAGCCTGGATGCGCAGCTGGGGCATTGTGCCGGGGAGGAAACGGGCGAACTCCGCAGCACCCACTGCCGCATATTTTGCCCTCAGTGCATCATTGCATTGGAGGTCAATCAACTCCATTTGGAGGTTTGGTGGTGAGCTTTCCACGTCAACAGCAAATGGGTTACCGAGCAGTTCCAACCTGCTTTTTTGTGCTTCAAAGTCAGCAAATCGGCGTCGAAAGTCAGCGGCAAGCATACCTATTTTATCAGCCAACTGTGTGCTCGGGAACGCACTGGTAGAGAGCTTCTCTTTCATGGTCTGGCAGCTGGGAAAGTGGCTCAAATTTTCTTTCCGCATCTGCGTCTCCCACAGAGTCAGTTTGGTTTTAAATGCCTTCACTGTACTGTACATATCAGAGATGACACGATCCCGACCCTGCAGCTGCAAGTTTATTGCATTCAGATGACTCGTAATGTCACACAGAAAAGCCATTTCACACAGAAACATTTCGTCTCGGAGTTGTGTTGTGTCTTTCCCTTTGCTGTCCAAGAACAGACAAATCTCCTCACGAAGCTCGAAACATCTTTGAAGCACCTTTCCCTGGCTTAGCCATCGCACCTCTGTGTGATAAGGCAAATCACCATGCTCCGTTTCTAACTCCGTCAGAAATGCCTTGAACTGGCGGTGATTCAAACCTTTGGCTCTGATAAAGTTAACTGTGCGCGTGATGATGCTCATTACATGCTCCATTTTCAAGGCTTTACCGCACAACGCTTCCTGGTGTATGATACAATGATAAGCTGTCAGCTCACCTGTCGCGTTTTCCTCTTGCATCTTTTCCCGTATCTTCGCCACCAGTCCGCTCCTGTGTCCACACATCGCAGGTGCTCCGTCGGTTGTCAAACCCACGAGTTTTTCCCAAGGCAGCTCCATCTCATTTACACATCTTGACACCTCTTCATACAAATCATGCCCCGTAGTTGTGCCATGCATAGGACGTAAAGCCAAAAACTCCTCTGTCACGCTTAGGTTGGAGTCCACTCCGCGGATGAAAATTGACAACTGGGCAATGTCAGAAATGTCGGTGCTCTCATCCACAGCCAAGGAATATGCAATAAAATCTTTTCCCTTTTTCACAAGCTGCTCTTTTAGATTGATGGACAACTGGTCTACTCTCTCGGCAATGGTGTTTCTGCTCAGACTCACATTTAAAAAGAGTTGCCTTTTTTCTGGGCAAACTTCGTCACAAACTTTAATCATGCAGTTTTTGATGAAATCCCCCTCCGTAAATGGCCGGGCTGATTTAGCGATCTCTTCTGCCAAAATAAAACTGGCCTTGACAGCAGCCTGGCCTTGTGATTTGGCTTTTTTGAACAGAGCCTGTCGAGATTTGAGGCCTCGTTTTAATTCCTCTGCCTTTTGTAGCCTTTGTTCCATGTCCATATTCTTGTTTTTGTCCGCGTGTTTCGTTTCATAATGTCGTCTCAGATTATACTCTTTCAGTACCGCCACACTTTCTCCACACAGAAGACACACAGGTTTTCCAGCTACCTTCGTGAACATATACTCCGACTCCCACCTTGTTTGAAACCCCCGGTTCTCAGTATCCACCTTCCGTTTTGCCATTTTTGATGGGTATCTGAAAGTTAATTTTACTGTGATGCTGACGACTGCTGTGCCAATAAATATTGAAATGAAGCAGCCTACTGCTCGGTGCGTCACCTTTGCATTGTGGGAAATGTAGTATTGGTGCGTGTAAAAGATCTGCGGGCTGCCGGCTTGCTGCGGGCCGGTTCTAATAATAAATCAAGATCATCCCAGGGGCCGTAAAAAACCTTCTTGCGGGCCGGATGTGGCCCGCGGGCCTTGACTCTGACATATGTGGTCTAGGGTTTCTGGGATAATGGTATTGATGTGAGCCATTACCAACCTTTCAAAGCACTTCATGGCTACGGACGTGGGTGCTACGGGTCTGTAGTCATTTAGGCAGGTTGCCTTTGCTTTCTTGGGCACAGGGACGATGGTGGTCTGCTTGAAACATGTTGGTATTACAGGGACATGTTGAAAATGTTAGTGAAGACACCTGCCAGTTGGTCAGCACATTCCCGGAGCACACGTCTTGGTAATCCGTCTGGCCCCGCAGCCTTGTGAATGTTGACCTGTTTAAAGGTCTTAATTACGTCGGCTGAGGAGAGCACGATCAAAACAGTCCTGTAGATTAGCATCTGCTTCATCTGACCACTTTTTTTATAGACTGAGTCACTGGTGCTTCCTGCTTTCATTTTTGCTTGTAAGCAGGAATTAGGAGAATAGAGCTGTGGTCGGATTTACCAAATGGAGGGCGAGGGAGAGCTTTGTACGGGTCTCTGTGTGTGGAGTACAGGTGATCTAGAATTTGTTTCCCTCTGGTTGCTCATTTAACATGTTGGTATAAATTATGTAGAACTGATTTAGGTTTCCCTGCATTAAAGTCTCCGGCCACTAGGAGCGCCGCCTCTGGGTGAGTGGTTTCCTGTTTGCTTATTTCCTTATACAGCTGACTGAGTGCGGTCTTAGTGCCAGCATCTGTCTGTGGTGGTAAATAAACAGCCACGAAAAGTATAGCTGAAAACTCTCGAGGCAAGTAGTGTGGCCTGCAATTTATCACAATATACTCGTCTTCAGGCGAGAAAAATCTAGAGACTTCCTTAGATTTCGTGCACCAGCTGTTGTTTACAAATATGCACAGACCCCCACCCCCCCCCCCCCCCCCCCCTTTGTCTTACCGGAGTGTGCTGTTCTATATATTATTCGTGATGGTATCTCATCTAGTTTATTGTCCAATGATTGCACGTTGGCGAGTAGTATTGACAGTAACGGCAGCTTTCCCACTCGCCTTTACCGGTTCCTGACCAGACATCCGGCTATTTGTCCTCTGTACCTGCGTCGCTTCCTCTTGCAAATCACGGAGATGTCGGCCCTGCGGGGTGTTTGGAGAATGTCTTTTGCGTCTTGTTTGTTTTTTGTTGTTGTTTTTTTTACCCCTTTTTCTCCCAAATTTCGTGGTATCCAATTGTTATAGTAGCTACTATCTTGTCTCATCGCTACAACTCCCGTACGGGCTCGGGAGAGACGAAGGTTGAAAGTCATCCGTCCTCCGATACACAACCCAACCTAGCCGCACTGCTTCTTCGGAAGCCAGCCGCACCAATGTGTCGGAGGAAACACCGTGCACCTGGCAACCTTGGTTAGCGCGCACTGCGCCCGGCCCGCCACAGGAGTCACTGGTGCGCGATGAGACAAGGACATCCCTACCGACCAAGCCCTCCCTAACCCGGACGACGCTAGGCCAAATGTGCGTCGCCCCATGGACCTCCCGGTCGCGGCCGGTTACGACAGAGCCTGGGCGCGAACCCTTGCTGTCTCTGCCGGGCCAGTTCCCCTCTCTCCACTGGGATTCTCTGCCTCTAACCCTATTACAGGGGCTGAGTCACTGGCTTACTGGTGCTCTTCCATGCCGTCACTAGGAGGGGTGCGTCACTTGAGTGGGTTGAGTCACTGACATGATCTTCCTGTCTGGGCTGGCGCCCCCCTTGGGTTGTGCTGTGGCGGAGATCTTTGCGGGCTTTACTCGGCCTTGCCTCAGGATGGTAAGTTGGTGGTTGAAGATATCCCTCTAGTGGTGTGGGGGCTGTGCTTTGGCAAAGTGGGTGGGGTTATATCCTGCCTGGTTGGCCCTTTCTGTGGGTATCGTCAGACGGGGCCACAGTGTCTCCCGACCCCTCCTGTCTCAGCCTCCAGTATTTATGCTGCAGTAGTTTATGTGTCGGGGGGCTAGGGTCAGCCTGTTATATCTGGAGTATTTCTCCTGTCTTATCTGGTGTCCTGTGTGAATTTAAGTATGCTCTCTAATTCTCTTTCTCTCGGGGGACCTGAGCCCTAGGACCATGCATCAGGACTACCTGGCCTGATGACTCCTTGCTGTCCCCAGTCCACCTGGCCGTGCTGCTGCTCCAGTTTCAACTGTTCTGCCTCTGGCTGTGGAACCCTGACCTGTTCTCCGGACGTGCTACCGGTCCCAGGCCTGCTGTTTTCAACTCTCTAGAGACAGCAGGAGCGGTAAAGATACTCTCAATGATCGGCTATGAAAAGCCAACTGACATTTACTCCTGAGGTGCTGACCTGTTGCACCCTCGACAACCACTGTGATTATTATTATTTGACCCCGCTGGTCATCTATGAACGTTTGAACATCTTGGCAACGTTCTGTTATAATCTCCACCCGGCACAGCCAGAAGAAGATTGACCACCCCTCATAGCCTGGTTCCTCTCTAGGTTTCTTCCTAGGTTCTGGCCTTTCTAGGGAGTTTTTCCTAGCCACCATGCTTCTACACCTGCATTGCTTGCTGTTTGGGGTTTTAGGCTGGGTTTCTGTATGGCACTTTGAGATATCAGCTGACGTAAGAAGGGCTATATAAAGAAATTTGATTTATAGTGTGATTAATGTATTGTTTAGTGTTGTGTTGTGTAATGGCTTTGCTGGCATGTATCTAAAAAAAATGGGGAGTTTGCCCCACATGATTTACATGCTAAAATCGCCACTGATGGGCAGTGATACATGACAGTTCGTGGCTGTTTCTCAGGAACCTACCAATAACTGGGGAGGTTAGAATTTTATATCATACCCCCAATACATGCTAACCTCTCACCATTACCAATAACAGGGGAGGTTAGCATTTTATATCATACCCCCAAGACATGCTAACCTCTCACCATTACCAATAACAGGGGAGGTTAGCATTTTATATCATACCCCCAAGACATGCTAACCTCTCACCATTACAATAACAGGGGAGGTTAGCATTTTATATCATACCCCCAAGACATGCTAACCTCTCACCATTACAATAACAGGGGAAGTTAGCATTTTATATCATACCCCCAAGACATGCTAACCTCTCACCATTACAATAACAGGGGAGGTTAGCATTTTATATCATACCCCCAAGACATGCTAACCTCTCACCATTACCAATACCAGGGGAGGTTAGCATTTTATATCATACCCCCAAGACATGCTAACCTCTCACCATTACCAATACCAGGGGAGGTTAGCAATTTATATCATACCCCCAAGACGTGCCAACCTCTCACCATTACCAATAACAGGGGAAGTTAGCATTTCTCTTTCACACTCTTCATGATTAATTAATTCATGATTATCCATAAATATGGTCGAATCCATGTTAATGAAGCAGTGTTTAGAAACACATTCTAATTACAATAAACGTGACTTCAAAATAACACACTACATTATTTACATTTCTATTGGGCAAAATAATCTTAAAAACACAACCAAAACAAACTGCAAATGCATCCAACAGTAATTTTTTCAACGGTTCACCCGATTTGGATGAAATCACAAAGTACTAGAATACAGAGCCAAAACAACAAAACATGTCACTGTCCAAATACCTTTGGACCTCACTATATTTGTCTATTTGTTTATTAACCATGTATGACCAATATGTTTGTTGTAGGACCATGTCTGAGGCATTGACCATGTGTGTAGTTTTGCCTGTATTTGACCTGTGTCTCTCTCTCTGTCAGGTGGAGGTGTTGTAGATCGTAGAGATGGGTATCTCAGGCAGCAAGTCTAAACAAGAGCAGGAGGTGAGGCACAAGAGAGGGAAGGAGCACATCCCGGCCTCTATTAGGGTTAAGGATGCAGCCGAGGCCACCCTCTCCTGGTGAGATTCTAAAACCAGCACAGTGCACTAAACACCTGGGTTGTGTTCATTAGGCATAAAAATGAAGGAAAATGGTTGATACAGGGTGTATCTGCCCAGACTTATCCATTAACAAATATATTTTTGTTTTCTGTTTCAAAACACTTTGCTACGGTGTACCTTGATGAACATGACCCTTGTATTTTTGCCCAAAATTGCACATGTCCAATAATAACAAAATTAATACTGTTAATTGCTCCTGTCTGGGTAGCCACTTTGTAACCAACCTCCTCTGTCTCTCGTTGGTTTTGTTGTTGTTGTCCAGTATCATCCAGGTCCTGGGGGCCTTCCCCTCCCCCAGTGGCCCAGCCTCCACCTGCAGCCTGCTGAACGAGGATACTCCGATACGCTACGCCCGCCTCAAAGCCACGGGACCCAGAAACCTCTGCTACTTTGTCCTGGACAACTCAGTCATCCTGGCCATGCTGGAGCAACCGTTGGGCAATGAGCAGAGTGAGTGGGACTGAGCAGAACTGACAAAACCAGACCTCCCTTTTTTAAAAAGAGCTGGGCTTTCACTTTATTTGGATGAACTCACTTTATTTGGATAGACTGCAGCTACTGTACATTCCTCTTATAGTGATCACATCTGTGCAGGACAATTTATTCACTATAAGCACTATAACCACATATTATAACCACATTCACTACAAGCATAGTGCACTGCATTGATTTTGACATGTAACAACTAGGTTTATTAACTGTTGTCAGTTGTATAAGTAGTTGCATGTTGCTGTTGTTTTTGTCGTATTGCCGTGTCTGTTGGTTGATGCTTGTGTTGCTTTTTTTACTCAAAATCAAGCTTGTTTTGCTAAGTTTCTCAATCATGACACTCACCTGGTACAATGAACAGCAAAATAAGTCAGATACATTAATGCAAATAGGACAGTGGCTTATGAAAGTGAGTAGGCATCTCAATGGCAGATGGCTAGTCAGGCACCCATTTTGCCTCAAGCACTGGGAACCCTGGTGTAACTGCTTCTCCGCTCTCTGCAGACCCCGGCCCGTCAGTGGCTTTCCTGATCCGGGGCGTGACTGGCCGACACACCTGGACCATGCTGCTCTTCCACCAGCCCAGAGGAGCACGGGTCAACCAGAGGGGGAGACCAGTTAGTTGGCCCACTGGTCCACTTTAATCTGTCTGTGAGGCACACAGAGGATAACCTTAATAACACACTACCTTAATAACCCAAACCTTACTGTTCTGGCTCTGATATTGTCATAGTACAATTTAGCGTGGCTTTGCTTAGCACAGCTCAGTAGTGTGGAAAGGGTATGAGAGCTTTGCTTCCATACAAAATGATTAGTGTAAGGGGGTGCTTTCCCTATTACCGATAGGAAAATGTTAGAAATGAAATGGCTAGCAAACTACAATAACAAGAGATTATTTGCATCTTCAAATGTTTGAGGCTTTATTTTGTGGTAGCTGTTACACCAACTAGTATTTCTCAAATCTCTGCTGATTCCATACTCTACTCTTATAGTAATACACAACTGTTATACCCAGTAATATATATTAATAATAATAATAAACACTAATTGAACATCCTCTCCTCTCCTACAGCAGGTGTTTGTCCCAGAGGGCAGCCCAGTGTCCAAGGATGACGTGGGGATCCGCTACAACGTCAAGCAGAGGCCCTTCCCAGAGGAGGTGGACAAGATCCCCCTGGTCAAAGCTGACGTCTGCATTCCAGACCTGGACGACATAGTCAACAAGGAGGTGTGAGAGACAATGTTGACCCCACCATGACCCCAATAGACTCTTGATTATCCTAGTCTTCTCATATCCTCTCTTACATGACCAATGATATGAAAGTACCTTGATAACATGTTCATCTTATTTCTCTCACCTATCCAGTTTTTTCTACTATCCATGATCATAAAGGAAAGAATGCAGGGACAGCAGGGCCAAAGTAGTTTAGCATATTGGAATGCAGCTCTTATCACTGTCCAAATTGAATGTAAACTTATTCTAAAGTGAATGACTTTTGGACAAAACAAAACCCTAGATGTGGAGAATAAAGAGAGTAAAATGATAATGTTACCCAGCTACATTCTTATTGATGTGGAATCAAGTGTCGTCTATGAACTGGCAGGATGAAGTGTGTGTGCCATGCATGCTGAAATATAATCACCCCGCGGGAGTTGTCCCATCCTTTCGGAGACAGACAGGTCAAAGGTCAACCAGATCTGGCACCTCCATGTCTCTTTTGTTTTTTTGTCAAACTTTTTATTGCAGCTTTGTCTTTGTTCATTTTATAGTTTTTATTTCCCTATACTGTGTCTTGTCTTTCTGTTAGTTGTTAAAAAACCACGTGCAACCTACAGTACATTACATAGATAAATGTTTCCTTTGTTATTCATTTTGTCCAGAGTTGTCTCATTCACTTGTAGCTGAGATTTAAAAAAATAAAAATAAACAAATCGGACTCCATGGAGTATACTCACATTGTTACGTTTCTTCCTCACTATCTAACTGAGGGTTACTGAGGGCTGTATTATATCAAAGCCGGGGCACTGTGTTTCGCTTTCACCATGCCATTCATTTGATTAGAATAACATTAGAGCCCGAACGATAAACCAGTTGACCAATATTATCAGCCGATTATTAGCCTTCACCGAAATATTTGTATCGGTCTTTAATCCACTGATAAAGCGCTGATCTTATAAACATAGAATGAACCAATACATCTGCTCCTTTGCGGTCATTTAAAAATAAATTCAATGGTTCCCTGAAGAGGGTGCTCTACAACCTGCTCATTGAACATCATTCATCCCTAAGTCACAACGTGAGAGAAAGTAGGCAACAGTGTATTTTAAATAAGTAAAACATCAAAAGTACACTTCACCAAGCGAGCAGGCCTAACCTCATCACATTCTAACTTTGTTAGCGTTACCTGGCTATCTAGCCAGCAAGGTAGTTTGACTAGCTAGCTAGCAATCTGTGCTACAAATGTACAAACACTGGACTGGCGTCAAAGTGAATACTCATCCTGATTAACATACTTACTGCCTGGGCCTGTTATGGGCCTGTTATCTCCCACTAAAAAATATGAGGCCTGTAATTTTCATCATAGGTACACTTCAACTATGACAGACAACTGAGAAAAAAAATCAAGAAAATCACATTGTAGAATTTTTAATGAATTTATTTGCAAATTATGGTGGAAAATAAGTATTTGGTCACCTACAAACAAGCAAGATGTCTGGTTCTCACAGACCTGTAACTTCTTCTTTAAGATGCTCCTCTGTCCTCCACTCGTTACCTGTATTAATGGAACCTGTTTGAACTTGTTATCAGTATAAAGAGATGAACGTACTTTGGTGCGAAAAGTGAAAATCAATCCCAGAACAACAGCAAAGGACCTTGTGAAGATGCTGGAGGAAACAAGTACAAAAGTATCTATATCCACAATAAGACGAGTCCTATATCGACATAACCTCAAAGGCCGCTCAGCAAGGAAGAAGCCACTGTTCCAAAACCACCATAAAAAAAGTCAGACTACGGTTTACGACTGGTGCACTTCACAAAATTGATGGCATCATGAGGGAGGAAAATTATGTGGGTATATTGAAGCAACATCTCAAGCCATCAGTTAAAGTGTAGTCACAAATGGCTTTCGGAGCCATCATCGACTCAGTGGGTTTTGTCCAACATGTCTCTGGACCCACTCACTGTCACAGTCATACGCTGGACCTAGTTTTGTCCCATGGAATAAATGTTGTGGATCTTAATGTTTTTCCTCATAATCCTGGACTATCGGACCACCATTTTATTACGTTTGCAATTGCAACAAATAATCTGCTCAGACCCCAACCAAGGATCATCAAAAGTCGTGCTATAAATTCACAGACAACACAAAGATTCCTTGATGTCCTTCCAGACTCCTTCTGCCTACCCAAGGACGCCAGAGGACAAAAATCAGTTAACCACCTAACTGAGGAACTCAACTTAACCTTGCGCAATACCCTAGATGCAGTTGCACCCCTAAAAACTAAAAACATTTCTCATAAGAAACTAGCTCCCTGGTACACAGAAAATACCCGAGCTCTGAAGCAAGCTTCCAGAAAATTGGAACGGAAATGGCGCCACACCAAACTGGAAGTCTTCCGACTAGCTTGGAAAGACAGTACTGTGCAGTACCGAAGAGCCCTTACTGCTGCTCGATCATCCTATTTTTCTAACTTAATTGAGGAAAATAAGAACAATCCGAAATTCCTTTTTGATACTGTCGCAAAGCTAACTAAAAAGCAGCATTCCCCAAGAGAGGATGACTTTCACTTTAGCAGTGATAAATTCATGAACTTCTTTGAGGAAAAGATTATGATTATTAGAAAGCAAATTACGGACTCTTCCTTAAATCTGCGTATTCCTTCAAAGCTCAGTTGTCCTGAGTCTGCACAACTCTGCCAGGACCTAGGATCAAGAGAGACACTCAAGTGTTTTAGTACTATATCTCTTGACACAATGATGAAAATAATCATGGCCTCTAAACCTTCAAGCTGCATACTGGACCCTATTCCAACTAAACTACTGAAAGAGCTGCTTCCTGTGCTTGGCCCTACTATGTTGAACATAATAAACGGCTCTCTATCCACCGGATGTGTACCAAACTCATTAAAAGTGGCAGTAATAAAGCCTCTCTTGAAAAAGCCAAACCTTGACCCAGAAAATATAAAAAACTATCGGCCTATATCGAATCTTCCATTCCTCTCAAAAATTTTAGAAAAGGCTGTTGCGCAACAACTCACTGCCTTCCTGAAGACAAACAATGTATACGAAATGCTTCAGTCTGGTTTTAGACCCCATCATAGCACTGAGACGGCACTTGTGAAGGTGGTAAATGACATTTTAATGGCATCGGACCGAGGCTCTGCATCTGTCCTCGTGCTCCTAGACCTTAGTGCTGCTTTTGATACCATCGATCACCACATTCTTTTGGAGAGATTGGAAACCCAAATTGGTCTACACGGACAAGTTCTGGCCTGGTTTAGATCTTATCTGTCGGAAAGATATCAGTTTGTCTCTGTGAATGGTCTGTCCTCTGACAAATCAACTGTAAATTTCGGTGTTCCTCAAGGTTCCGTTTTAGGACCACTTTTGTTTTCACTATATATTTTACCTCTTGGGGATGTTATTCGAAAACATAATGTTAACTTTCACTGCTATGCAGATGACACACAGCTGTACATTTCAATTAAACATGGTGAAGCCCCAAAATTGCCCTTGCTAGAAGAATGTGTTTCAGACATAAGGAAGTGGATGGCTGCAAACTTTCTACTTTTAAACTCGGACAAAACAGAGATGCTTGTTCTAGGTCCCAAGAAACAAAGAGATCTTCTGTTGAATCTGACAATTAATCTTAATGGTTGTACAGTCGTCTCAAATAAAACTGTGAAGGACCTCGGCGTTACTCTGGACCCTGATCTCTCTTTTGAAGAACATATCAAGACCATTTCAAGGACAGCTTTTTTCCATCTACGAAACATTGCAAAAATCAGGAACTTTCTGTCCAAAAATGATGCAGAAAAATTAATCCATGCTTTTGTCACTTCCAGGTTAGACTACTGCAATGCTCTACTTTCCGGCTACCCGGATAAAGCACTAAATAAACTTCAGTTAGTGCTAAATACGGCTGCTAGAATCCTGACTAGAACCAAAAAATTTGATCATATTACTCCAGTGCTAGCCTCTCTACACTGGCTTCCTGTCAAAGCAAGGGCTGATTTCAAGGTTTTACTGCTAACCTACAAAGCATTACATGGGCTTGCTCCTATCTAT
The DNA here is from genome assembly GCF_013265735.2 of Oncorhynchus mykiss. Taxonomy (NCBI): domain Eukaryota; kingdom Metazoa; phylum Chordata; class Actinopteri; order Salmoniformes; family Salmonidae; genus Oncorhynchus; species Oncorhynchus mykiss. The sequence continues at coordinate 35,287,623 of NC_048580.1, read as the reverse complement.
CTCTCTGATTTGGTCCTGCCGTACATACCTACACGTACGCTACGGTCACAAGACGCAGGCCTCCTAATTGTCCCTAGAATTTTTAAGCAAACAGCTGGAAGCAGGGCTTTCTCCTATAGAGCTCCATTTTTATGGAACGGTCTGCCTACCCATGTCAGAGACGCAAACTCGGTCTCAACCTTTAAGTCTCTACTGAAGACTCATCTCTTCAGTGGGTCATATGATTGAGTGTAGTCTGGCCCAGGAGTGGGAGGGTGAACGGAAAGGCTCTGGAGCAACGAACCACCCTTGCTGTCTCTGCCTGGCCGGTTCCCCTCTTTCCACTGGGATTCTCTGCCTCTAACCCTATTACAGGGGCTGAGTCACTGGCTTTACTGGGGCTCTCTCATGCCGTCCCTGGAGGAGGTGCGTCACCTGAGTGGGTTGAGTCACTGATGTGGTCATCCTGTCTGGGTTGGCGCCCCCCCCCTTAAGTTGTGCCGTGGCGGAGGTCTTTGTGGGCTATACTCAGCCTTGTCTCAGGATGGTAAGTTGGTGGTTGAAGATATCCCTCTAGTGGTGTGGGGGCTGTGCTTTGGCAAAGTGGGTGGGGTTATATCCTTCCTGTTTGGCCCTGTCCGGGGGTGTCCTCGGAGTGGGCCACAGTGTCTCCTGACCCCTCCTGTCTCAGCCTCCAGTATTTATGCTGCAGTAGTTTATGTGTCGGGGGGCTAGGGTCAGTTTGTTATATCTGGAGTACTTCTCCTGTCCTATTCGGTGTCCTGTGTGAATCTAAGTGTGCGTTCTCTAATTCTCTCCTTCTCTCTTTCTCTCTCTCGGAGGACCTGAGCCCTAGGACCATGCCCCAGGACTACCTGACATGATGACTCCTTGCTGTCCCCAGTCCACCTGGCTGTGCTGCTGCTCCAGTTTCAACTGTTCTGCCTTATTATTATTCGACCATGCTGATCATTTATGAACATTTGAACATCTTGGCCATGTTCTGTTATAATCTCCACCCGGCACAGCCAGAAGAGGACTGGCCATCCCACATATGCTCTCTCTAATTCTCACATAGCCTGGTTCCTCTCTAGGTTTCTTCCTAGGTTTTGGCCTTTCTAGGGAGTTTTTCCTAGCCACCGTGCTTCTTCACCTGCATTGCTTGCTGTTTGGGGTTTTAGGCTGGGTTTCTGTACAGCACTTTGAGATATCAGCTGATGTACGAAGGGCTATATAAAATAAATTTGATTGATTGATTGAAATGGTCTTCCAAATGGACAATGACCCCAAGCATACTTCAAAAGTTGTGGAAAAATGGCTTAAGGACAACAAAGTCAAGGCATTGGAGTGGCCATCACAGAGCCCTGACCTCAATCCCATAGAAAACGTATGGGCAGAGCTGAAAAAGCGTGTACGAGCAAGGAGACCTACAAACCTGACTCAGTTACACCAGCTCTGTCTGGAGGAATGGGCCAAAATTCACCCAACTTATGAGCTTATGGAAGGCTACCCGAAACATTTGACCCAAGTTAAACAATTTAAAGGCAATGCTATCAAATACTAATTGAGTGTATGTAAACTTCTGACTCACTGGGAATGTGATGAAAGAAATAAAAGCTGAAATAAATCCTTCTCTCTACTATTATTCTTACATTTCACATTCTTAAAATAAAGTGGTCATCCTAAGACAGGGCATTTTTACGAGGATTAAATGTCAGGAATTGTGAAAAACTGAGTTTAAATGTACTTAGCCAAGTACATTTAAACTCAGTTTTTCACAATTCCTGACATTTAATCCTCGTAAAAAGGTGTAAAAGGTGTATGTAAACTTCCGACTTCAACTGTATATTATTTACCCTGTTATTATTGGTCATGGCTCCCGTGTGGCGCACAATGGGGTTGACTTGCAGTTCTCCAGCTGTATCGACTGAAATAGAGGTTGGAGCGCGAGGTTCAAGGTACGAGGGCAGGGGGCACGGGATAGGCCGCAGATCCGGGCACAGAAGACGGACCTTGCCCATGGGGAAGGGAGAAGGAGGAAGGGGGATCCCCACCCTGTCCCACTGGCTAGCACCGAGCAACACTTTAAGGGGCATTGCTGTTCTTAGTTCCAGTCTGCATGTTCAAACTAAAACAATGTAACTAATAAAGGCGTGAAAAATGCCCCTTAGATATGAATATCAATGAATATGAATATATTAAATATCAAAGCATTAGACCTCTCACTAAAGACGTCACTCACGGAACGCTACCCGTTCCAGGGTTAGGACCATAACCACGAGAGGACTTGAAAATGGGCCAGAGCTGAAAGGATCCCCAAAACTAAGAAGGTATTTTGGTTTTGTATATAGCCTATCAATGTGTAGGCATACTGTGTAATAAAATCGATAATTAAATAAAGGTTAAATAAAAATAAAACAAAGAAAATTGTGTACTAAAAATGTGAATGTGTTTTTGCAGAGCATACAACCATGCCGACCACCATCCGTGGAGATCAGTGGACAAAGGGCTGGATAACAGGCCACACCGAAAAAGCACATGGTTGCAAAGAAAGCGGTTAGTTTTGCAGCATTTGTGTGTTGGAATCACTATTATTTCATAATTGATCTAGCGTTTCTATCATAGGCCACTTATCTATGGGGAGCTCAGGGCGTTACCATTGTGCTCATCTGATGAAGGGGCTCATGGGTGAGATTCAAACTTTGAAGACCGAGATCGAGTCATTGAAGGCAGACCAGCAGAAAGAGAAACATTCTCTGAGGGCAGCGATACGGGCAACAGCTGATATGAGTGAGTGAGTTGTTGCTCAGACAGTTTTTGTAAAGTATTTAGTAGCCGGGTCCTGCTGAAGTATGTTAATGTCAAAAGGACTTTTGATTATTGAAATTGTTTGTATTATTCTGTTTCATTTGTTCCCAGGGAGGAAGGTACCTTGGGAGTGCTTAGGAAAGAGGCCTTGTTGCGTTCCCTCCTCCAAGAGGCATGCGTGTGAAATGAATCTAGGAGAATAACACAATAGATCTGGTAGAAGAAAATACTATGTATTTTTGTTGTACCATAATCTCTGAAATGGAAGTGAAAGGTCACACATTCAGCCGTGAAGCTGGATGTAATTTAGATGGTGTCCACAAGAGGGCACCAGTGTATGTGCAACGTTTCAGACTGATAACTTGAAGAATGAGCAAGCTACATGACATTTAGTTTGAAGTCACCCAGGTGTCCTTCACAATTTGTCCAAATGTACCCAAGTGGCCGAATTGGTACATTGATACATTTTCAAGAACAAAACTATAGAAAACATACAAAAATGCTATGCTAATAAAAAAATACAAGTTTACACACTCCCAGGAATGTCAAACATTATAGATCATTAGCTTCCCTACATAAAATGTACTAACAGGAGACCAAACACAGAGGTGAAATATTTAAGATAATATTTAAGATAAATATTTAAGATAAAATAAGTTAGCAGACAAAACTGATCTAATGTCATAAGTGAACACACCACAAACAAAGTAAAAAGAAATAATAATAAGTAAAATAAAATGTTCACATTATTTACAATGACTGATCTTACAACACGTCCTCTACACAAGATTGTGCTGCTGGTCCCAAGTCCCTTTCAGCGGTACCAATGATTATTATTTTTTAATGAACCTGTATTGAACTAGGCAAGTCAGTACAAATTCTTATTTACAATGACGCCTACCCCGGCCAAACCTGGACGACGCTGGTCCAATTGTGCGCCTCCCTATGGGACTCCCAAAAATCACGGCCGGATGTGATGCAGCCTGGATTCGAACCAGGTACTGCAGTGTGTTAGACGACTGTGCCAGTCGGGTGCCCAATGTGTATTGTACGTTGACTTTGACATGTTGTGGCTTTCGGATTTACAATATTAAAGAATATAAATACAAAGACTCGGATTTCACTTACCAGTCTAAGGTAACATTAGCAGGTAACGTTAGCATCCTCTCCTTTAGCTGTTGTCTTACATTTTTCTGCAAGAATATCTTCCAAAATCGGTATACTTGGACTTTGATTGAGCTTTTCCAGTATTAGTAGCCATGTTGTAAGTTCAACATTTTCAAAACACTTAGTTTTCATAACTCACAGATATGCAAATGCACTTCGCCATATTCTTGCATAAATGGCCAAAAGGAACTTGCCTCCTGGCGCGCAAGGTAAGTTCAACGATTGTGCGACGGATACAGGTTTCTGCATACTCACGCACAGCTCATTGGCTATCTAGCTAGCTTCGTTTGAAGACGATTGGTGCTCATTTGACAAAGATGCAGTCAATCAAGTGAACACCGCCCGTGTCGTTGGCGCGCATTGATGCCGTAGGTACCTTTCTAAAATGGGCTTCCTATTGGACATAACGAATGCCGAACGATTTAGTAATGACTGGATAACTGTTAGGGTGTCTGAGGAATAAATACCAACGTAATTTGACTGGTTGAAACCATGTTTAGCGGTAGATTTTCACAGATTTCTTTCTTTGCAAGTTGAATTAGTGGAAATACAAAATCGATCGTGCATGCTACATGGACCTTTTTAGGGTATGAAAAATGATTTTATCTAACAAAACGACACTACATGTTATCTTTGGGACCCTTAGGATGACAAATCAGAGCAAGATTTCAGAATGTAAGAAATTATTTCACCTTTAGATGTGAATGTATCAAGCCTGTCACGGTGAAACAAGTGTTTTGTTGATCCCCTCAAACAATAGCATGGCATTTCTTCGCCGTAACAGCTACAGTAAATTGAACAATGCAGTTAGATTAACAATAATTCAAGGTTTCAGTAGATATCCGACACTTATATGTACCGACATTTTATTCCACGCTAATTTCCGCGTCCATGACACATTGGGCTACATGATTTACAACTGTCCCGTAGACGGGACACGATCCCGAAGAAGTTGACAGAGTTAATTGGTACTTGAGGTCACCGAGAAAGTTAAACGACTACCGCCCCGAAGCACTCCCCGTAGCACTCACTTCCGTCATCATGAAGTGCTTTGAGAGACTAGTCAAGGACCATATCACCTCCACCCTACCCGACACCCTAGACCCACTCCAATTTGCTTACCGCCCAAATAGGTCCACAGACGATGCAATCTCAACCACACTGCACACTGCCCTAACCCATCTGGACAAGAGGCATACCTATGTGAGAATGCTGTTCATCGACTACAGCTCGGCATTCAACACCATAGTACCCTCCAAGCTCGTCATCAAGCTCGAGACCCTGGGTCTAGACCCCGCCCTGTGCAACTGGGTACTGGACTTCCTGACGGGCCGCCCCCAGGTGGTGAGGGTAGGCAACAACATCTCCACCCCGCTGATCCTCAACACTGGGGCCCCACAAGGGTGCGTTCTGAGCCCTCTCCTGTACTCCCTGTTCACCCACGAGTGCGTGGCCACGCACGCCTCCAACTCAATCATCAAGTTTGTGGACGACACAACAGTGGTAGGCTTGATTACCAACAACGACGAGACGGCCTACAGGGAGGAGGTGAGGGCCCTCGGAGTGTGGTGTCAGGAAAATAACCTCACACTCAACGTCAAAAAAACTAAGGAGATGATTGTGGACTTCAGGAAACAGCAGAGGGAACACCCCCCTATCCACATCGATGGAACAGTAGTGGAGAGGGTAGCAAGTTTTAAGTTCCTCGGCATACACATCACAGACAAACTGAATTGGTCCACTCACACAGACAGCATCGTGAAGAAGGCGCAGCAGCGCCTCTTCAACCTCAGGAGGCTGAAGAAATTTGGTTTGTCACCAAAAGCACTCACAAACTTCTACAGATTCACAATCGAGAGCATCCTGGCAGGCTGTATCACCGCCTGGTACGGCAACTGCTCCGCCCACAACCGTAAGGCTCTCCAGAGGGTAGTGAGGTCTGCACAATGCATCACCGGGGGCAAACTACCTGCCCTCCAGGACACCTACACCACCCGATGTTACAGGAAGGCCATAAAGATCATCAAGGACATCAACCACCCGAGCCACTCCCTGTTCACCCCGCTATCATCCAGAAGGCGAGGTCAGTACAGGTGCATCAAAGCTGGGACCGAGAGACTGAAAAACAGCTTCTATCTCAAGGCCATCAGACTGTTAAACAGCCACCACTAACATTGAGTGGCTGCTGCCAACACACTGACTCTGACACTGACTCAACTCCAGCCACTTTAATAATGGGAATTGATGGGAAATGATGTAAATATATCACTAGCCACTTTTAACATTGCTACCTTATATAATGTTACTTACCCTACATTATTCATCTCATATGCATACGTATATACTGTACTCTATATCATCGACTGCATCCTTATGTAATACATGTATCACTAGCCACTTTAACTATGCCACTTTGTTTACATACTCACCTCATGTATATACTGTACTCGATACCATCTACTGTATCCTGCCTATGCTTCTCTGTACCATCACTCATTCATATATCCTTATGTACATATTCTTTGTCCCCTTACACTGTGTATAAGACAGTAGTTTTGGAATTGTTAGTTAGATTACTTGTTGGTTATTACTGCATTGTCGGAACTAGAAGCACAAGCATTTCGCTACACTCGCATTAACATCTGCTAACCATGTGTATGTGACAAATAAAATTTGATTTGATTTGAAGTCTGGACATGGCCTGCTCTCCCTTATGGAAGGAATTAAGCACTTTCCCATGTTTACTACAGTTATCTTCAAAATGATTTAAATGCTTTAAATGCTTTAATATCCAAATGAAAAAGCATATACTGCATAGTACTGTATTTCTTCACCTGCATTATTATGCTTTCGTTAATACAATAATGATAAAAATACTCTTTAAAAATGCAGATGTTTATTTAGTTGTAAGGCCATAATGAATTACTGGGAATAAATATCACTGAATTACAGAAATATTGGAACAAAGTTGTCTAATGAGGGTAAACAAATGGTTGCTTACTGGAAAACACTCTTTCAAACACACATGGTCACGTTGTACAGTGCCATTATGGCTATTAGCAGGTAGCTGGACAATAGACTTGCCTAGAAGGAGGGTAGGGGAAGAATTCTATCATCAAATGTATTTCTTAGTCAGGTTGGCCGTGATTGGTTGCAATTTTAATTTGATCCACCAGAAAAGACAAAAAAATAATACAACAAAAAGTATTATTATTATTATTATGTATCACATCCGACTGTGATTAGGAGACCCATACAGCGGTGCACAATTGGCCCAGCGTTATTTTGTCCTTTATTCAGATTACAAACGCTCACTTATGTTTAAAAAAAACTGAAATTACCTCCAAAATATCGTTATACATTATCAAGATGATGGCACAGTCATATAGCCTCGGCACCTACATAAAGCTGAGTGACTCACTCATTCATGGCTTTGGATCAAAATAAATTAGAACCAACATTCTTTCTGACAGTCTTTAATAAAGAAATGTTCTGGTTATCCTGACCTGGACACCATGTACAGTATTATAATAGCACATTATGGGCTGTTAGCAGGACAATATACCTTACCAACACCTCTCTGTATTTTGATTTTCCCGAGTGGTGCAGCGCAGTGCAAACTGCGTTCTACAGATGCAGGTTCGATGCCCGTGCCGTTCGCCACCGGGAGACCCATGAGGCAGCTTTTGGTTTTAGTTTAGAATCCTCTATATGTAATTATTGGCAGAGTCACGTCATATTTGTCGATATACTGTAGGCCTACCGTAGGCGACATTAGTCTCACTAGTGTTGAGTAATGTTCTGTTAAAAGTGTGCCCGCATGACACAGGTATTCTTTAGCTAAATAACCTGGTACTGTAGCCTACTCCCGACCACATTGTACAGCGCCAAATTTTCTGTTCCATCCTAATAGAAACCCAGAGGGTTTTTCATTTCTTGTAATAGAAACACCATAATATTAAGCAAATGAATTAAGCAAAATGTCTTAAAATCAGTCCCATATACAATGTTCTTACAAGAAAGGTTTTAAGTTCTCTGGAACAGCCACTATTGAAGGCTATCAAATGCTTCTCAAAGATGCCCTCTGGTGGTTAAACTAGCACTTAAATAACGTGCCATAGAATTCTGTGGCACCATGCAAGCTGTGCTGCAGTACACTGCAACTTTTAAAGGACGACCCACTGCAGATTGCATCATACTAAGTATTAAGATGGAGTTGGAAGAGAGCCTATATCTCAGACAAGGTGAACGGTTAATACTTCCATATTTGCTCTGTCCTCACAGAAGAGGCAGCGACACCGGCGGATCCAGGTGGTTCTGTGTTCAACGGGGAAAAGAAGATGCTGTACTATGCCGATGCTCTGACTGAGATTGCCTTTGTAGTTTAATCAATGACAGACTCCACAGGTCAGCATTTACATATACCTGTAGGTTGTATTAAACTGTAATTTTATTGTCTTAAAAGGACATTCTCCAAAATCTAAGTTTTCCAGATTTTGATTTTTGCATATAACTAAAGCTACTGAACAGATGTCCTGGGATGTGGTCTTATCTCAATGGATCACTTTTGACGTGTAAAACATATGACAAACTTAGTGTTGAGTGTAATGTCTCTTTAATGCAACCTATTTGAAGACACAGTTTTGCCCATCTCTGGATGGCTTTTGGCTCTTTTTGTATTTGCAGAGGATTCCTCGGTGCACAGTGACTCGAAAGTGAAGGTGGACACACACGCAGACCTCCTGCCTTGTTTACTGATGAAGCAACCCAACCTAACACTGGAGCTCTTCCCCAATTATTCAGACAACTTATCAGCTTCCCAAAGGGTAACTAACTCACAATCCTACATGAAGACAGATTTGATTTAACAAAGGGTTGTTTTAGTATTGTCATCAGAGCTGAGATTTCTCAGATCACTTTGATCTCAAGGATGAATCAGTCCTTGTATCAACCTCTGTCTATGTATTTTAGAGTGGTTACATTTCTCCAACGCCATTACTCAGCTGTTTGGGTTTGTTGTTGTTTGAATACCAGATTGCACCTTTAACGTTACTTGAGTTTGAATATATAAAATGTTCAAAGAATTTCAAACTTCAAGAATTTGTTTGAGGAAAATATTAAATCTCAGGGTATCTCTGGACACTTCTATGCCTGGTCTATTGACATCTCTCTCTCTGATCTCTTCTCTTCTCTAGCAGAGTCATATGTTGAAGACCAAGAGATCATCTACAGGAAAGACTGCTCCTCCCCTGGGGCCTGAGACCAAGGTGCTTGTGGTCTGGGTGGAGCACCACGATGGCATCCTTTATAACACTTTCACCCTCTGACCTGCGTCTGTGTTTCTGTCCTCATATGATTTTGCATAAGACCACTCATGATTTGTTTTTACTGTTCCGTTAGCAGTACCTGCCTAGCCAAAGTGAGAAACCAAAGTGAGACACTGTTGAAGGTGTTTCCCCTTGTTTTTCTCTAGAGAACTTCCCTCTGTCTAATCTCTTGGTGGAAACCAGCACAGGTTTGGAGGTGAACCCTAACAACAGCACTTCCTGCAGGTCCTGAGGCCCACGCCCAACCAAACAGTAACCCTCAGGCTCATAGCCAGGCTAACACACCAAACATGGCTGTCCGTTATAGTGAAAGGAGTAATGTACTGAAGAGCCAGATGTACAAGCAAATATTTAAAAGGGATGCCTTCCTCTTGACAGTTATATCCTTCTTAGTTATTTCTAAGTAGCCCCTATAATAGTTCATCGGTATAGACATGATCATTTCAGCAGTCAGGAATGTTTTGTATTCATGTCAAGTAGAATGACAATTTCAGTAGGTTACCACTGTGGACATTTTCAGTTATGACGCCCTAAAATCCCCTGCAACACAAATTTGCTTTTGAATAGAACGTCAATTTTCTCTTCCCCCTACCTCCCCAGGTCGGGGCTCCTGGAGAAGGACATGCCTCTGATTGTCATCCACCTCCTGAGGATGGGTTTGTTCCGGGTCAGGCTCCACAGGGCCATGGGCAAGTTCAGCATGGTCATTCCCCTCGTGGACGACATAGTGGTCAGCGACAGAACACTAGGTGACCACTCTCTCTCTACCCTTGTCTCTAGATTAAATGCTACGGTCTTATTGTCATTTATGTTAATTAAGCTGCATTCAACCCATTTGCCCTTAATGTCTCCTCTGTTGCGGTAATCAGATTTCCATATTTTTTTATCAAAGTGTTTGTTTACTAAATAAACTGAAGTCAACTGAATGCTGACAGGTGTCGGCAGTTAACGGTTTTGTCATCTAAAGTCTAGTCCCATTTCACTTAGGTATTTCGCTCATGGTCTTACTTTCTTCTCAGTTTTTTCCAAGGGTTCCTGGTGCGGCAGACGGTGATCAACGTGTGCCAGTGGAAGTGGCTTGAGAGTGAGACGTACAGCCCGCCGCATGTGCACCGCTACTGCAACAAGCTGCTGGACCCGGAGTTCTACACCTCACTCTTCCAGGAGGTGGGGGAGGGGAGGCCTATTCACCTTTGACCCCCCCCTCCTTGAAAAACACTAACACAGAGAAAAACACATGCACACAGAAACGGACAACCAGCCACGTGTACACACACATACACAGCCCTAGATTCTCTATATTTATAAGGTTATATTTTATTATTTATATCAAACACTTTGCTGCCACAGACGTTGAGAGCAAAGTGTAACAAAAAGAGATACCCTGTGCAAGCAGTAGATTTGTCGTACGCACACATCTGAGCCTGTCTTTTGGTGGCCAATAAGCTCCAGTTCTGGGCACTTGGCATTGAAGAGTTGCTACACATCATTATCAGTCTATGCTTCGTGGTATCAGTTTCTGATGCTCTTTAATTGCAATAGAATAGTCTACTCGTTGGCTATTTTTTTTATTTTACATTGTAATGAAGAGTGAACAACGTTATTGGCCTTCAAATCCTCAATTTTAGAGAGTCAGTTTTTATGTAGATGGACCAGACTCAAAATATAGGTTAACTTCTTGATAATTTGACGTGTATCATATCAACACAGCTAGGGAGAGGACGGAGAAGGAAATAATCATGCAGATATAGTGGAGATATAAATCCTTAATCTAGTGGACTGCAGTTGGATTTCATACATTTTACACTATGTGTCCATATATTACTTTGAAAGTGTTTACATCTGATCTAATAACGGGTTTAAAAGAAGGTTTTTACATCCTCATATGTATCTGTACAAAGTCTTCCCTGTCATTGAGAAAATGGAATTGAACAAAGCAGCAATATTGGGAATTTGTCAGTTTAAAACAATTCTGAAACAACCTGAAGTCTAGTAAAAAATAACCCAAGGTATTTAAAGGGGTACTTCACCTTTGTATTCAAATGGTTGAGTTATTATTTATTTTTTTTACCAACCATCCCTTTAATGTTTGTCAGCTGCTAACAGGGTGCACAGATATTGTTCTTACAATGAAGTAGACCAGTATTAGTCTTTCCAGCTCTGAACCATTTTGATTCTTAGGTCATATTGCACTGTAAGTGTGAGCCAACTTTGGAGAGGTGAGTTTAGCATCTGAGGTGTATTTGCTCATCTCCATCCCATGCAAAGGGATGTCTATACTGTATGTGTGATGCAACACCAGTCATCAACTGTCTCATGACTATGTTTCTAGAGAAGGAAAGCATACATCCTTTCTGGTAAAGGCACATGATTATTCTTCATTCTGAAGATGGCACACTTTTTTGTCAGAAGTGTCCAGGCATTGCTCTTTATCAGAAATGCACCTTGGGTACTGAGAATGTTTTGGTCTCTTTGAATGTGAGATGTCTCAGGATGATCTTATTTTTTTTCTTTCTCATTCCCTACAAACAAACCATTGGGCGAAAGCATTTACTGGGTGGCAAAGTTTACTGATAGTTTAGTTTTAATAACAAAAGGTGAAGCAAATTTGCATATGATTTGGAATCAGAAAATGCTCTGATTGAACTGATTTTCATATTCACTGCAAATGAACAAAATGTTTATTCCATCTATACAGTCATGAGTTTACTTTGCGTATTGCAATTAGCTGACTGATTTGGTTAACTTACTGTACTTTGAAAAGCCCTGAAGTGAACCCTTTACTGTCTACCTGTAATAACGTGAAGTTATTTATCGCAAAGATTGAAGAGGATAAAACAACCAAACATATTTCTTTAATGTTTCATATGGGAAGTCTTAATGCACTGAGCACATTTATTTTCTCATATATTGTATTTTTTGTTGTTGTTTGGAAATACAGTTGCAAGAAAAAGTAGATGAACCCTTTGGAATTACCTGGATTTCCACATAAATTGGTAAAAAAAAACAAGAAATGTATCTGACCTTCCTCTAAGTCACAACAATAGACAAACATAGTGTGCTTAAACTAATAACACACAAATTATTGCATTGTTCTTGTCTATATTGAATATTTAAACATTCAGTGTAGGTTGGGAAAAGTACGTGAACCCCTAGGCTAATGACTTCTCCAAAAGATAATCGGAGTCAGGAGTCAGCTAACCTGGAGTCCAATCAATGAGACTGGAGACGTTGGTTAGAGCTGCCCTGCAATATAAAAAAATGCTATTCACATCATCTTACCTGATGTGAACCATGCCTCGAACAAAAGAGATCTCGGAAGATCTAAGAATTGTTGACTTGCATAAAGCTTGATGTTCATCAGTACACGGTAAGACAAATCGTCTATAAATGGAGAAAGTTCAGCTTTGTTGCTACTCTCCCTAGGAGTGGCCATCCTGCAAAGACAAGAGCACAGCGCAGAATGCTCAATGAGGTTAAGAAGAATCCTAGTGTTTCAGCTAAAGACATACAGAAATCTCTGGAAGGTGCTAACATCTCTGGCGAGTCTACGATTCGTAAATCACTAAACAAGAATGGTTTTCATGGGAGGACACCATGGAAGAAGCCACTGCTGTCCAAAAAAACCCACTGCTGCACATCTGAAGTTCACGAAAGAGCACCTGGATGTTCCATGAAGCTACTGGCAAAATATTCTGTGGATAAATTAAACTAAAGTAGAGTTGTTTAGAAGGAACATCACATCGCACCACCATCAAAACCTCATCCCAACTGTAAAGTATGGTGGAGGGAGCATGATGATTTGGGGCTGCTTTGTTGCCTCAGGGCCTGCCTGGACAGCTTGCTTCCATCGACTGAAAAATTAATTCCCAAGTTTATCAAGACAATTTGCAGGAGAATGTAAGGCTATCAGTCCACCAATTGAAGCTCAAAAGAAGTTGGGTGATGCAACAGGACAACGACCCAAAACACAGAAGTAAACAGAATGGCTTCAACAGAAGAAAATACGCCTTCTGGAGTGGCCCAGTCAGAGTCCTGACCTCAACTCAATTTAAAGTGCTGTGGCATGACCTTGAGAGCAGTTCACACCAGACATCCCAAGAATATTGCTGAACTGAAACAGTTTTGTAAAGAGGAATGGACATTCCTCCTGACCGTTGTACAGGTCTGATCTACAACTACAGAAAATGTTTGGTTGAGGTTATTGCTGCCAAAGAGAGGGTAAACCAATTATTAAATCCAAGGGTTCACATACTTTTCTCATCCTGCACTGTGAATGTTTACACGGTGTGTTCAATAAAAACAAACATATAATTGTTTTTGTGTTATTAGTTTAAGCAAACTGTTTGTCTATTGTTGTGACCAAGAAGATCAAATGTTATGACAAATTTATGCAGAAATCCAGGTAATTCATAAGGGTTCACATACTTTTTCTTGCCACTGTATACTCAAGGAAGAGGTTTATCTTGTGAAATGTGATTGACTAAAATCGTTTATTTTATTTTATTTACTATCATTGAAATAGATCATGTCCCTTTTGGATGGTTTATGATTTTTATGTAATTTTTGCATATAGCGAAGGAAAAGAAGTGTGGAATATGAATTAATCAAAGCAGTTGCATACAGTCAATACTTAATCTTATCAATTCAGGGGTGCAACTGTTCCACCCAAGTTTTATCATTGGAATGTTATACAAAACAAGGCACCGGTGTTCTTTAGGACCATGCAGATGCCTCAAAGCGGTTGGGTAGGCTGATTGGAGTGTTTATCTGACTGAAGAAGAAAAAAAACATGCCACCCCCACTTCTACAACCAAAGTTGCGCTCCTGCATAAATTACTTATTTGTTGTTCAGTAATATTAAATATTTTATGGACAATTTTAAGGACATAGCTTGTGATGTACAGAAAGCAAGAATTATATGTACAATGGGGCAAAAAAAGTAGTTAGTCAGCCACCAATTGTGCAAGATCTCCCATTTAAAAAGATGAGAGAGGCCTGTAATTTCCATCATAGTTATTTATACTTCAACTATGACAGACAAAATGAGAGAGAAAAAAATCCAGAAAATCACATTGTAGGATTTTTTATGAATTTATTTGCAAATTATGGTGTAAAATAAGTATTTGGTCACCTACAAACAAGCAAGATGTCTGGCTCTCACCGACCTGTAACTTCTTCTTTAAGAGGCTCCTCTGTCCTCCACTCGTTATCTGTATTAATGGCACCTGTTTGAACTTGTTATCAGTATAAAAGACACCTGTCCACAACCTCAAACAGTCACACTCCAAACTCCACTATGGCCAAGACCAAAGAGCTGTCAAAGGACACCAGAAACAAAATTGTAGACCTGCACCAGGCTGGGAAGACTGAATCTGCAATAGGTAAGCAGCTTGGTTTGAAGAAATCAACTGTGGCAGCAATTATTAGGAAATGGAAGACATACAAGACCACAGATAATCTCCCTCCATCTGGGGCTCCATGCAAGATCTCACCCCGTGGGGTCAAAATGATCACAAGAACGGTGAGAAAAAATCCCAGAACCACACGGGGGGACCTAGTGAATGACCTGCAGAGAGCTGGGACCAAAGTAACAAAGCCTACCATCAGTAACACACTACGCCGTCAGGGACTCAAATCCTGCAGTGCCAGACGTGTCCCCCTGCTTAAGCCAGTACATGTCCAGGCCTGTCTGAAGTTTGCTAGAGAGCATTTGGATGATCCAGAAGAAGATTGGGAGAATGTCATATGGTCAGATGAAACCAAAATAGAACTTTTTGGTAAAAACTCAACTCGTCGTGTTTGGAGGACAAAGAATGCTGAGTTGCATCCAAAGAACACCATACCTACTGTGAAGCATGGGGGTGGAAACATCATGCTTTGGGGCTGTTTTTCTGTAAAGGGACCAGGACGACTGATCTGTGTAAAGGAAAGAATGAATAGGGCCATGTATCGTGAGATTTTGAGTGAAAACCTCCTTCCATCAGCAAGGGCATTGAAGATGAAATGTGGCTGGGTCTTTCAGCATGACAATGATCCCAAACACACCGCCCGGGTAACAAAGGAGTGGCTTCGTAAGAAGCATTTCAAGGTCCTGGAGTGGCCTAGCCAGTGTCCAGATCTCAACCCCATAGGAAACCTTTGGAGGGAGTTGAAAATCCATGTTGCCCAGCAACAGCCCCAAAACATCACTGCTCTAGAGGAGATCTGCATGGAGGAATGGGCCAAAATACCAGCAACAGTGTGTGAAAACCTTGTGAAGACTTACAGAAAATGTTTGATCTCTGTCATTGCCAACAAAGGGTATATAACAAAGTATTGAGATAAACTTTTGTTATTGACCAAATACTTATTTTCCACCATAATTTGCAAATAAATTCATTAACAATCCTGCAATGTGATTTTCTGGATTTTCTTTTCTCATTTTGTCTGTCATAGTTGAAGTGTACCTATGATGAAAATTACAGGCCTCTCTCATCTTTTTAAGTGGGAGAACTTGCACAATTGGTGGCTGACTAAATACTTTTTTGCCCCACTGTAAATATAAAGTGAGGCATATCAGTTGTCTGTTGCGTTCCTCATTTGAAAAGGCAAAACAAATTGTATGCAACTAGAATCACAGTGGATAATAATGTAACCTGCATTCATTATATTTTCATTTCTTAAAATTTTAACCAACATTTGAGGAATATAGTAAAAACACACAACGTTCTCTCAATCATTGGAATTTTACTCGTTTGACAATTTAATTTGACCCAAAGTTGTAAGAGTTTGCTGCTGTGCTATGAATGAGTCCACTCTCATATTTTCAAATTCAACACGGCTCCTGCTTTGTGCTCAACTTAAAACCAACTTATGTTTCATTCGAAAATGTGGTCGGAGGCTCCGTGTGATGCAATCGCGGAGCCTCAGGGCCAAATAGAGGCCAAATACAACTCTGCCCAGCATCTCCATGCGACTCAAATGTTGTAAAAGTGGAGGGCTCAGTATCGCACCGCATTGACATGATTGGTTGACTGTAGGTGGTGGCGGGATGTCCTGTATAAACACAAACTCGTTTCCTTGACAACAGCTCTGTTCAACCGCTCCCTGCTGACAACAGCTCTGTTCAACCGCTCAGTGCTGACAACAGCTCTGTTCAACCGCTCTGTGCTGACAACAGCTCTGTTCAACCGCTCTGTGCTGACAACAGCTCTGTTCAACTGCTCTGTGCTCACAACAGCTCTGTTCAACTGCTCCCCGCTGACAACAGCTCTGTTCAACTGCTACGTGCTGACAACATCTCTGTTCAACCGCTCCGTGCTGACAACAGCTCTGTTCAACCGCTCTGTGCTGACAACAGCTCTGTTCAACCACTCTGTGCTCACAACAGCTCTGTTCAACCGCTCCCCGCTGACAACAGCTCTGTTCAACCACTCTGTGCTCACAACAGCTCTGTTCAACCGCTCCCCGCTGACAACAGCTCTGTTCAACTGCTCTGTGCTGACAACAGCTCTGTTCAACTTCTCCGTGCTGACAACAGCTCTGTTCAACTGCTCCCCGCTAACAACAGCTCTGTTCAACCGCTCCCCGCTGACAACAGCTCTGTGCTGACAACAGCTCTGTTCAACCGCTCCGCGTTGACAACAGCTCTGTTCAACAGCTCTGTGCTGACAACAGCTCTGTTCAACCACTCTGTGCTGCTTCACGAAGAGCAAGACGTATGAATGCCTGACTTCTGCAGAGGCCGTATCTCCCTAAACGCTGCACGGCCAATGGAGACCTTGGATTGACCATGCAGCGTTTTAACACTTGAGCCAGTTGGTGGTACCGTTGGTTCTCTCAGAACCTCTTCATAAATTAAATAACAACAATCATCTAAAATATTACATTGTATTCCTAAAACTGTCAACTTCATTTGCAGCCTCGACTTGTTCAATTGTTTAATAGGCCTGGACAAACCATGGCACTTCATGCGTAAAGTAAATTATTAATTAGGCTGCCTTATTGAAAGAAGAATTGGGTATAGCATATGTTGTAGGTGCAGAATTAATGATTCGATATTGAACATGCATTCGTTATGCTAATTTAGCCTACAGGTGGTCGGTCCCTACACTGCAGCACTTCTGAAAGCTACCACTTGCACCAGCGTTGGCACTGCGCTTAGTCCCAACAGAAGCCGAGAAGAGGACAACAGGCACTTTTCAGACTGCCTTCTGCGGAACTAGTACTGATTACATCGTGTATTGTCTCCTCAACTAACCAACCTGAGAGCTTGTGTTTTAGCTCTCCTCTGATAGTTCATGAGCTGTAAGATTCTTATCTGAAGTTGTCTTTTCTTGTCCGGGAATCGGATCAATCAAATCGATCTGGAGTCCTTCGTCATTTATTGTGGCTTCAGTCTTTTCAAGAAAGAACAAAAAAGTTCATCAAGACGTGTGCTTTTGTTTTAATACTTTTGTTTAAGTTCATGTAAAGCCTATTGCGCATCCGTGTTTGAAAATACGGTGTTGCAAAATGGATTTAAATTGCAACTAACTCGGGATACTTTTGCAGTGACCCAAGTATAAAGAATAACTGAAATACTTGTTTTCCCGTACTTTTTTGGATAAAGATCAATCATGGAAGAGGGGCAACAGAACCGCGTCCTTCACAGCACCAAAGAGTCGGACCGCGAGCAACGCTTGAGGCTCTGTGTTTTACATGAAATTTTGAACACCGAGAGGGATTACGTTCGGGTATTGCTTTTCCTTCAGTCGGTAAGTTTCTGTTCACGCTTTTGGCATTAACTGAGTTTGTGTTAGTCTGCTTGCCAAGCATGGTATTTGTATTGTTCAGCTGTTGGATCATGTCACAAAGTGATGGCAACAAACACCTTTACGAGAAAGTGAAGGCAAGGCTGGCTTTCTACAGCTGCTGAATGCCCTAGCATGAATCACTAGTTTATTTGTTGCACCTAAAACACAATCCAACATCCTGTCTGGTTTTAAATTTGTAGCTTTACCCTTCTGTTTAGAGCGGCGCTTTCCTGCATTTAATTTGGGGGGAGCGGTCACTTCACCTCATCTCCATTGATCTGCTGCCTATGCTGTCTGACAAAATCACTGTTCTAGTGAATATCAATACCTCGCCAAGCAACTGGTCTCTGTATCCTCTTGATCGCGCATTTTTTTGTATTTTACATAGCAACCATAAAAGAAACACAGACTGGACAAGTAGCCGTGATTATGCTCATTATAGTCGGGTATCACCTTTTCTGCGCTGAACTATGTAGAACATTTGCCAGTTGGAAACAACTCCCTTCTGCATCGCACAGTTCATGCATGATATTATTTTATTTCAAGAGAAACTGCAGCGTGCATTGAGCTCACAGGAAGAAAAACACCAGAACAACATGGAATTCGAATAATTGAACTGACATCAGTTGTGTGTAAAAATAACCAACATTTGGTTAATCACTCAGCCCTACAAGATACCATCTGATCAGAAGATGCGTAATTGTATCCCATCAATTTAGAGACGTTGTTCAGCTGATTCTGGTCTGTTTATTGGCTACGGTACTGTGTCTGACTGGTCCCTCCTCTTGTCTGATTCAGAACCAGTGGGTGGGTGTCTGCTTTGATCCTATTCTGACCATAATAGCATGCCAGGGCGCTAATTCACTTCCCACAAGCCATCTTCTTAGCAGGTCTCAGTGACGCTGCTAATGGCTTATGTCGGCCTGAGTAACTTCGAAGTGTGGCATCCTATGGCTTGAAGCACACACACACGCATATATATATATATATATATATTACACACACACACACACACACACACACATCTCCTGTTGTATCACTTAGTGTTTGTACCTTTTATCCATTCTACACTATATTCTGAAGCTATACTGTGTAGATATCTTCCGATTGCTCTACATAAATCTAAATGTTAGCATGTAATCGTATCTAGTGAACAGCTATAAAAGGGGCTGTAGTATGGAGTGGAGATGTACAAATTACCCGATGTCTTACATCACCGGCAGATCTGAGGTCCGTATCATATTGGAACATTCCGGATCTTACAGCCATCTCTTCCCTGTCCAACTGATCTGTCACAGTGGACACACATCAAGAATTCCAGATGGCCTCTACAATCTGTCATCTCCAGCGCGTCACGTCACCTCTCAACAAGATACCAACCACCACGTCCCCATATCCACTTCAGAAAAGCTCCACTCAAAAACCCCACTCATGCAAACGCACATTAAATAGTGGGGGTGAATATAATTGTTGCAGCAACAGCAAACAGCCTTGAAAGAGCTAACTGCTCGTAAAATGATATTTATAATTGATTTCAATACACGTTCAGCGACCTAAGTCGGGAACACCCAAATGAGATGATTACAAAGACCCTCCCCTCCAATTGGACATGCTTCTTTACTACTGGGCCAATTAAAAGGTCCTGATTCAGAGGACAAGCTGTACTAAAAAAGCTGTACATTCAACAAACCCAGAGCTAGTTGAATGTTCAGGATTCTCACATACAGACTAGTAGCAATATGAGATGCATTGGACACTATACCCTGTCATGATGGAACCCTCTGTTTTTCACCGAATCTTGATAAATTAGTGGTCCAATCCGCATGGCTGCAATTAGTAAAATGTTTTACCTTGGCATTGTTGTAGAACCCATTGAGTAATATTTTCATTTGGTTTTTCAATAACGTTAGAAAGCACAGCATAGTACAAGATTTCCAACAACCCCAAGACAAAGTGTCATGTATGGAGAGACTTCTGTCAGTAGTTTTAAATGGAACCAAGCTCGTCAGACCTACAGACAAGACAACAGTGTGTCTGGTCTCTCTTGTCTTTGAGAGGAAGTCTCTCATCCAGTCTTCCTGTCTGCGTCACCTTTTTGATTGAGCTGAGGAGAGACCGACTAGCCTCCCCGTAGCGAGACAGCTTCTGCCTATGTGAGCCTCTCAATGAGCCGTGAACTTTACAGCCCTTAAAGCAGAAATGAGTGAGAGAAAGGCACGAGACCAAAATATGACTGTTGGCGATGCGCACGGCCGAGAGAGGAGGATTGTGGGGGAGAGGGTAAGATTAAGGATAATTTTACCCCCCGCTGTGGGCAGGCTACAAAAAAGGGGATTTCTTAATTTATTTATTCAATTTTAAATCAAATGTATTTATATAGCCCTTCTTACATCAGCTGATATCTCAAAGTGCTGTACAGAAACCCAGCCTAAAACCCCAAACAGCAAGCAATGCAGTTGTAGAAGCACGGTGGCTAGG
Source organism: Oncorhynchus mykiss (assembly GCF_013265735.2). NCBI lineage: Eukaryota > Metazoa > Chordata > Actinopteri > Salmoniformes > Salmonidae > Oncorhynchus > Oncorhynchus mykiss. The sequence goes on along the minus strand of NC_048580.1, from coordinate 35,267,087 downwards.
AAAAACTCCCTAGAAAATCCAGAACCTAGGAAGAAACCTAGAGAGGAACCAGGCTATGAGGGGTGGCCAGTCCTCTTCTGGCTGTTCCGGGTGGAGATTATAACAGAACATGGCCAAGATGTTCAAATATTCATAGATGACCAGCATGGTCAAATATTAATAATCACAGTAGTTGTCGAGGGTGCAACAAGTCAGCACCTCAGGATTAAATGTCAGTTGGCTTTTCATAGCCAATCATTGAGAGTATCTCTACCGCTCCTGCTGTCTCTCTAGAGTTTAAAACAGCAGGTCTGGGACAGGTAGCACGTCAGATGAACAGGTCAGGGTTCCATAGCCGCAGGCAGAACAGTTGAAACTGGAGCAGCAGCACGGCCAGGTGGACTGGGGACAGCAAGGAGTCATCAGGCCAGGTAGTCCTGGGGCATGGTCCTAGGGCTCAGGTCCTCCGAGAGAGAGAAGGAGAGAATTAGAGAGAGCATACTTAAATTCACACAGGACACCGGATAAGACCGGAGAAATACTCCAGATATAACAGACTGACCCTAGTCCCCCGACTCATAAACTACTGCAGCATAAATACTGGAGGCTGATACAGGAGGATTGCCATTTCATGCCATGTTGCTTGTATCTGCGATACACTCAAGTGTTTCATCTCTACTGGTTGTAAAGTGGAGTGAATTGAAAAGGTTGTGTAGAGAACCTAACAAGTGTAGTGATTGGCCGTGTCATTGATACAAATCAAATCTTATTGGTTGCATACACCTTTTTAGCAGATGTTATTGCGTGTGTAGTGAAATGCTTGTGCCTAAGGATGCATATTTTGGGGAATATTCACAGGTGGAAACTTTCAATGGGAATTAACGGAAATAAATGCAAATATTATTAATACCATTTAAATGTAGATGTTTTTTTGCATTGGATATATTTACCATATCATATGGAGACAAACCTTTTACCTTATCATAAGTAGACATACTTGCAAATGATTAAATCCTTCTAATAGAATTTATATATTTTTTAGGTATGATTTAAACTTTAATTAAATTAGTTGACTCTTCATATGGGATGATTTCACTGAACAACAAAAAATAATGATCCATCGCATCTCCCAAAAACGTCTTCAACATGCATCTATAAAATTATAGTCTAGAAACTAAAGTTTTGTTTGGTGGGATATGGAGGATGATGGAGGCAACAAGGGAAGGAGATGGATTACCAGGACACTTACTCAAAGCATGCGTGGACCAACTGTCAAGTGTCTTCACTGACATTTTCAACCTCTCCCTGACCGAGTCTGTAATCCCTACATGTTTCAAGCAGACCACCATTGTCCCTGTGCCCAAGGGAGTGAAGGTAACCTGCCTAAATGATTACCGCCCTGTGGAACTTACGTCGGTAACCATGAAGTGCCTTGAAAGGCTCTTCGTGGCTCACATCAACATCATCCTCCCGGACACCCAAGACCCACTCCAATTCGTATACCGCTCCAACAGATCCACAGATGACCCAATCTCTGTCATACTCCACACTGCCTTCCTCACCTGGACAAAAGGAACACCTATGTGAGAATGCTGTTCATTGACTACAGCTCAGTGTTCAACACCATAGTGCCCACGAAGCTCATCATTAAGCTAAGAACTCTGGGACTAAACACCTCCCTCTGCAACTGGCTCCTGGACTTCCTGACAGGCCGTCCCCAGGTGGTAAGAGTAGACAACAATACGTCTGCCACTCTGATCCTTAACACTGGGGCCCCTCAGGGGTGTGTAATTAGTCCCCTCCTGTATTCACAGTTCACCAACAACATGACTCCAACATCATTAAGTTTGCTGATGATACGACAGTCTGATCACCGACAACAATGAGACTGCCTATAGGAAGGAGGTCAAAGAACTGTTGTCCTGGCACGATACTGACAACCTCTCAATGTGAGCAAGACAAAGGAGCTGATCGTGGACTACAGGAAAGGCGGGCCGAACAGGCCTCCATTCACATCAACGGGGCTGTAGTGGAGCGGGTCGAGATTTTCAAGTGCGAATGGCCCAGTACATCACTGGGGCCAAGCTTCTTGCCATCCAGGACCTTTATAATAGGCGGTGTCTGAGGAAAGCCCATACAATTATCAGAGACTCCAGATACCCAAGTTATAGACTGTTTTCTCTGCTACTGCACGGCAAGCGGTACCGGAGCGCCAAGTCTAGGACCAAAAGGCTCCTCAACAGCTTCTACCCCCAAGCCATAAGCCTGCTGAAAAATTAATAAAATCTCCACCGGACAATTTACATTGGAACCCCCCCCCCCCCCCCACCTCCCTTTTGTACACTGCTGCTACTTGTCTTCACGCTTTTTGATGTGTTTCAGAACTGCAGTGTCCTCTGCTTAGGACAACAGTGAAGTAGGCAGGGCAGTATGGATTTATTCTCTTACATCTGCAAGCAGAGTCTGATCATCAGACAGGATGGCATTGTCTCCTTCAATCCGTGCAATGGCTACTGCTATAGGTTTCAGGCTGCTTACCACTCTCTCCAAAAATACATCATCCAGGAGGATCCTCTTGATGGGGCTGTCCATATCACCAGACTGTCATATGGCCATTTATTTGAGAGACTCCTTCCCCTCCATGAGACTGTCAAACATGATGACAACACCACCCCAATGGGTGTTGCTCTGCAGCTTCAATGTGGTGCTCTTATTCTTCTCACTTTGCGTGGTGAGGTAGATTGCTGCTATGACTTGATTACCCTTCACATACCTAACCATTTCCTTGGCTCTTTGTAGAGTGTATCCATTGTTTTCAGTGCCATGATGTTCTTGAGAAGCAGATTCAAAGCATGAGCAGCACAGCCAATGGTAGGACTCCTCCACTTTTGACCAAGCTCATGTTCGCAGCATTGTCTGTCACCAGTGCAAATACCCTCTGTGGCCCAAGGTCATTGATGACAGCCTTCAGCTCATCTGCAATGTAGAGACTGGTGTGTCTGTGCTCTTTTTAAAATACTGGTTTAGGGGTGGAGATGAAGTAGTTAAGTATTCCTTGCCCACGACCATTCAACCCCCCCCATCAGAGATGATTGCAATACAGTCTGCTTTCTCTGATTTGCTTGACCTTCACTTGACCTCTGACCTCTGCATCCAGCAAATGAGTAGGTAAAGCATGTCTGGTTGGATGGGTGTATGCTGGGTGAAGAACATTTAGTAATCTCTTCCAATACACATTGCCTGTGAGCATCAGAGGTGAACCAGTTGCATACACAGCTCGAGCAAGACATTCATCAGCATTTCTGACTACTTTCCTCCATTTGATTCAAAACAACTACTGATTCCAGGAGAACCATGAGCTGCTGCTATCGATAAGGTGTCTGATTCATCATTTTCACCTCGAATAGAAGTAGAGGGACTTTTGTCAGAGGTTTCTTGATGTGAGCGCTAAGGGAACTTTATGCACTTGGCCAGATGATTCTGCATCTTTGTTGCATTCTTCACATATGATTAGGCACATTATTTGCAAATGTTCACAGCTTTTCCTTCTACATTAGCTACAGTGAAATGTCTCCACACATCAGATAGTGCACGTGGCATTTTCCTGTAAAGACAAAAATGTATAAAAACAAATACAATTCCATGTACAGATTTAGTTAAGCAGTTAGATTAAACAACTCCTTTGTAAGATACATCTCACTGGTCATCCCCAAAGCCAACACCTCCTTTGGCTGCCTTTCATTCCAGTTCTCTGCTGCCAGTGACTGGAACGAATTGCAAAAATGGCTGAAGCTGGAGATTTACATTTCCCTCACTAACTTTAAACATCAGCTATCTGAGCAGCTAACCGATCGCTGCAGCTGTACATAGTCCATCTGTAAATAGTCCACCCAATCTACCTACCTTATCCCATACCTACCTCATCCCCAAAATCATGTATGTCATATAAAATATATTCCCCCACCCAGTATTGTAATCAAAACCTACCAGAAAGCATGTAGTCCTTGGCTCACACAGTGTAGTAGTGTGGGATCAATTGCATGTCATTAGTGTGCAAGATCTTGAGAATCAGCTGTACATGTGATGGAAGAGTGGACTGCACTGTGCATGCAGAGGGTTGCAATTCCATTGAATTGGGGATAGTTTAACCAAAATATGCCACAAGACCTAGAATTGCCTTGTGTATCCCACAAAAAAAGGTTCACTGTTATAAGCTAACTTTTTTTGATGAATTTAAGCAAAATTCCCAAATTCCAGAGCTTAACTTGCCATGGAAAATGTTTGGAAATTTACCGTAAAGTTTCCAACCCTTTGCAACCATAACCAGGGTCTCTTGTGACTGAGCTGGCCTGGTGCTCGTCGTAGGCTATAGCTTATGAGTGCTGATGCAGCTATTGCTGGTGCGCAAACAGGAAAACACTCAATTTTTGTACCAGTCTCTTCCCCCTCGACCTCCACCCCTGTGCTTGGTTATGTAAGACCTGCTACACTACTGTGGGAGACTTCTACCCCATTACGAATCATGGCCCTCTCCCGATGGGATGGGTTGGTAGCTTGTATTTAGAAATATGAGCAATACAGGTCTCTTATGAGATACTGTATATTCCTTTCTCTTGCCCAGTAGATACTTCCAATCCTGTTGCCCGATGTGATGTTGGGCCCCTAATTCAACTATGAGAAGTGCAAGGCTTATATTTTGAAAGATGCAATGTAGCCAATTGTGGTTTCCTTCCATATGTTTCCCATGCATTTCACACCCGCAGTCATTCTTTTGTCCGACGTAAAGGAAGGATGTGCTCCGTCTGAAACTCTCAATGTCACAGCCATGATTCCCTTCCAATCCACAAATGGATTATTAACATGAATGAGCAGATGTAGCAAACAGTCCTGCCTCTCATCTCAATAAACAAAGAGCATGTTGGAGTGTCCTGTTGCCCTCAACTTCAGACCAGGCACTGCATCTCAGTGCAAGAGGTGTCACTACAGTCCCTGGTTCGAATCCAGACTCCAGGAGTCACATCCGGCTGTGATTGGGAGTCCCATAGGGCGGTCTACAGTATCTCAATGTTCTTGTAGATTCAAATTACTCACTTGCTCTCTTCTGCCATACTAGCTTACAATGAACCTACCAGAGGGTGAAATAGGGGTCTAAGTTGCACAACTGACTGACCTTGGACCTCTTGAGCTGGTGCTTGTTGCACCCCAATTACTGTTCCGATTATGGTGTAGTTGAGAACGTGCAGAGCAGTTTGATGTGAACCCACACACTCTTTCACTCATAGCGAAGAGAACCATATGATGCGCATAGTTGTTTCACTTTCCCCATGTTCGTAATTCATACCCAGATGTAATGCCAGGAAACCAATGGTCGATTTGCTTTTTCATCATAGCACTAATATAAGCACTGGTGCACTTCTACTACAGTCACAAAAGGACTGCCATTTCCTTTGCTTAATAGTGGTGGAATGAGCGAGACCATGGAGCACTTCAGTGTCAATACAATTCACTGCAAAAGTACCTGCCACCCTTTTCCCCTGCCCTCATCCATCCCCTCTTTTGCGCTGTTAGGCTCTTTTTATTTATTTTTATTTTACCCTCCATAATGGCTGAGCGGCCCCTTTTGTGACTTCTGCTTTTCCCCTTCAGGTCTGGGCCCGTATCCACAACGGCTGAGCGGCCCCTTTTGTGACTTCTGCTTTTCCCCTTCAGGCCTGGGCCCGTATCCACAACGGCTGAGCGGACCCTTTTGTGACTTCTGCTTTTCCCCTTCAGGCCTGGGCCCGTATCCACAACGGCTGAGCGGACCCTTTTGTGACTTCTGCTTTTCCCCTTCAGGCCTGGGCCCGTATCCACAACGGCTGAGCGGACCCATTTGTGACTTCTGCTTTTCCCCTTCAGGCCTGGGCCCGTATCCACAATGGCTGAGCGGACCCTTTTGTGACTTCTGCTTTTCCCCTTCAGGCCTGGGCCCGTATCCACAATGGCTGAGCGGACCCTTTTCTGACTTCTGCTTTTCCCCTTCAGGCCTGGGCCCGTATCCACAATGCATCTCTGAAAAGGTCAAGACTAAAAAAAGTTTAGATGGAAACTGAAAAGTCTAAGCCTTTTTGGTGAAATACTGGAATAAATCCTTAACGGAAATGCACCAGTAGGGGTGGCAGGGCAGGTAGCCTAGCGGTTAAGAGTATTGGGCCAGTAACCGAAAAGTACACTGGTTCAAATCCCCGTGCTGACTAAGTGAGGTACCGCAAAGGAAAGTGATGATGCTCATTGACATGGTTGCAAATGATTGGGAATAACCATTTGCGAGGAGATGTTAACTTCAGACAACCTCTGTGAATGTGATTGTACATCATGTTGCAATAGTAAAACATTTTATAATTTTTGCACTTTTCTAACTCTTAAAATAATACTTTGGGATTTTGGCAATGAAGCCCTATTATCTACTTCCTCAGAGTCAGATGAACTTACTGTATGTCCATTATTACTCTCTCTGTGTCCAGTATGAAGGAAGATAGAGGTAGTTTCGCTAGCCAATGCTAACGAGGTCTATGGGTAGAATACTTTCAGATACCCATAGACTTCCAGTCATTGCTCTAAAGGGCCTCATTTCCAAAATCACGGTGTATACCTCCTAATATGTTGGCATGCATAACCCCCCTTTTTTTATTATTTTTTTACTAATTCTAGTATTGGGAATATTGTGATAGGCATATTGCACTGAATTATACAGTGTAGTGTGATGGTTCTTTTAGAAGCAACATTTTTATAATATTAACATCACCCTGTTCAACAACTCTATATTGCTTTTGGTACAATAGGTGTCGAGTCACTTGCCGATTTTTAATGTTGCATAAAATATTTTAACGGTCATTTGTCAATGAACACATAGTCCATAGATGCTGTCAATTGCCCAATTTTATAGGTGTGCCCAATTTAGGCATATTCTTTTTTTAACAGTGTAATATTGAGCTCCAAGGGAATAACTTGAAATAATGCATGTTAATGAAATAATCTAAATATAAATGTGGTTATTTATTAGTATAGTGGTTCTAAGTATTTAGACATGTGAATTAGCCCTCCATGTAAAATCATTTTGAAAAGCGCAACCAATACCTACTGTTGCATGTAGGTCTATATTATTTATCGATTGATCATATAAAAATATTTCATTTTGTTCTTTTTTTAATACCCCAGTTCTCCTTTTAGTTTCACATCATTTTTTCTGCATATCCCTGCTACTGTTCTGAGTAAAGGACCGAAAAAGGCTTTCCCTTTTTTGGTCTGCTTGTGCAGTGGAGAGAGGATGTGGGTAGACGAATGACGGTGACTTAACAGTAGGACTTAAGAGCTTTTGACAAATCCAGTCGGACGCTGTGATGTTTCACTGTTGATCTTTGGAGAGGTTCACTGTGTCAATGTGACTGTGTGCAGCTCTCGAGTTTTGCAAGAAATGTCGATACACGGACAAAGGGGTCATGTTCAGTTGAGTCCAACGCCAGAAAAGAACCGAAATAGAACATCCTTTTGAGACAAATCAGCCAAGAAGTGCCCCTCTTCAACCCTTCCCCTGTTTTCAATCATAAGGTAGTGAAGTAGAGGGCTCCTGGTCAAGGTGCTGGGATAAAACTACTCTAGAATGATCACCAACCCTCATTATCCCATGAATGCCCTTATTAATCCTGTTAAAGCTGCAATATCTACATTTCTGGGCGAGCTGGCAAAATTCACATAGAAATGTTAGTTATAGATCTGTCATTCTCATTGAAAGCAAGTCTAAGGAGCGGTAGATTGGTTCTATGTGCGCTATGTATAGGCTTCCCGTTCTTAAGTTTGTTTTTGCATCTTACTTTTGTTTTTGTACACTGCTTCAAACCGCTAAAAATATATTTCAGTGGTTTAGATGGTACAAAGATTCTCTACACTATAGTTGCTTGTTTTGTCACACTGACCTTAAGCAAACAATTAGAATTTTAGCAACCAGGAAATGGCGCAGCAATTTCTACATAGTGCATCTTTAACTGAATCAGGTTAACATTTTCATTGTGTTAATTAACCAATGTACAATCCCTTTAAATGGAGCCCTTTCCTCTTCTTTTTTAACGAGATGTGTGTGTATATAAGCAGAAATATTACATGAAAAAAAAACTGCAAAAAACACAAATTAACAGCAACTAAAAATAAATAAATGGTGAAACATCCTAAGACAAGTGTTACAGAAGCATAAAATAACATTTTACAGTGGTCTGATCCAATAGGATAGAACATATTTGGGATATATTTCAGATGAAACACAGTGCCACAAGCCAATTGGATATCTCTCACAACCACCCCACATGCACACAAAGCATAGTACACTACCCAGAGTTCTCTTCATTAGCCAATATTTCACCCACATCACTCTGCTCAACAAAATCAAAAAATGGCCCCCAAACCTTTTCAAAAATGTCTCGTTTTACCCTTAACCGTATATGTTATCTTTTCCATAGTTAGGCAAGATGACATTTCCCTAAGCCATTGGGCAATACTAGAAGTGTTCACACTTTCACAGGCAAGAGCTATCAAGCGTTTTCCCTACAACCAGCTATTTTTTTTTTTACCTTTTATTTAACTAGGCAAGTCCGTTAAGAACAAATTCTTATTTTCAATGACGGCCTGGGAACAGTGAGTTAACTGCCTTGTTCAGGGGCAGAGCGACAGATTTTTACCTTATCAGCTTGAGGAGTCAATCCTGCAACCTTTTGGTTACTAGACCTACGCTCTAACCACTAACCTGCCACCCCATATCTATAAGTGTTTGCACTTGGTTCTTTAGATGAGGATTGAATGGGTACAACCCCAGGATGAACACTTTGGGATAGAGAGGCAATTTTACTGATACTATTTGGGATATAATATGTGATAATACCTCCTTCCAAAAATCTTGAATTTTCACACAGTCCCACAGACAATGAAACAGAGTCCCCTTTAGAATGATTGTGCTTGTAGCATATATCTGGAATTGTACTATTAAACATATTTAACTTAGCAGGGGTTACACATGTTTGCATAAACCAATTGTGTTGCAATAGTTTTGCAGAATATTCACATTCTGAGCCTTAGTCTTGGAGTGTGGAGAGAGAGTTTGTTGGCAGAGGATTCGTTTGAGCCAAACTCTAGCATATTGTATAGATCTGAAATTCTACCCTTACCATTACAATGGGTTGAGATCGTATTTTCTAAAGTGGACAGAAGGGGTTTTGCAGCCGTGAGGAAGCTCCTTAGCTATAAATATAAAACAAATGTTTTCTAGGAGCGTCATATTTCTTCAAATGACATGAAAATACCTTCTTTTACAGGTCTTGAACTTTCCTTAAACCCTTGCTGGCCCAACCCGGATCAGTTCTCCCAGGAGTGAAACTGTGGTTTCCCCAGATAGGACTAAAACATGACAAAGAATGCATTTCACCAAAGAACTTCCGCACCTCAAACGTTGATCGTATTATTTTTTTTGTGTCTTGATATCAGCTGAGTAAATGTAGAGGTTAAGGGGTAATTTGGGTACAACTGAAGACATTTCGATCTCCATCCACGTAGGGAGAGAGACTGAGGTAAAATAGTACATAGCAGTGCGATGCTGAGCTGCCCAGTAGTACCACTGGATATTAGGCAAATGGAGCCCCCCTCTGTCATACGGTAGGTACAATAAGGACAAGTGAACTCTGAGATGTCTGTTATTCCAGATAAATATAGTGAATGTCTTTTTAAGCCTTGTAAAGAGGCGGTGGCAAGAGAACGTTCTGAAATAAATACAACAGTTTTGGGAGGACATTGATTTTCACACTGTTAATCCGGCCAATTTAAAGATCTACAGCATGTATCGATTGAGCTATTTTTTAATAATTTTTTTTACCCCTTTTTCTCCCCAATTTCATGGTATCCAATTGTTGTAGTAGCTACTATCTTGTCTCAATGTCATGCGTCCTCCGATACACAACCCAACCAGCCGTACTGCTTCTTAACACAGCGCGCCTCCAACCCGGAAGCCAGCCGCACCAATGTGTCGGAGGCTACACCGTGCACCTGGCAACCTTGGCTAGCGTGCACTGCGCCCGGCCCGCCACAGGAGTCGCTGGTGCGCGATGAGACAAGGAGATCCCTACCGACCGATCCCTCCCTAACCCGGACGACGCTAGGCCAATTGTGCGTCGCCCCACGGACCTCCCAGTCGCGGTCAGTTACGACAGAGCCTGGGTGCGAACCCAGGGACTCTGATGGCACAGCTGGCGCTGCAGTACAGCGCCCTTAACCACTGCGCCACCCGGGAGGCCTCGATTGAGTTATTGAATATACGACAGGTGCATAGTTAATTGAGACTATGCAGTCAATCTCTGGCACATTACGAATTCCGAGATCTGTAAAGCATTCCGGTGTAGCATTAAAAAAACAAGTCAGAGGTGTAAGTCTACGTCTTTCCTCCTCCTTTAGCATCATAATTGAGGATTTTGCATTATTTATTTTGTATCCCGAGAACACCCCAAACTCTTTGATAAGGTCCGAAGTGCGGATGTGCAATTCCATAAGTCTGTAAGAAACAAAATGACATCGTCTGCATAGAGGGCAATTCGATGTTCCATCTGATCTATTCTGATACCTGAAATATTGGGGTGGGACTTAACATCTATGGCTAGAGGCTCAATGGCTAGGATAAACAGGAGAGGAGAAAGAGGGCAGCCCTTCCTAGAACCCCTGCAGATGTCGAAAGGTTTAGATACCGTATTAGTAGTAAGGATCTCTGCATTGTGATTTGTATTTAGTGCCATTATCCATTTACAAAAGCTCTCACCACAACGAAAACGGGTTAACACTTCAAAGAGGTAGGGTTACTCAACCCTGTCCAAGGCCTTCTCTGTGTCCAACGACAGGATCGCAGTGTCTGACGACCCAATTTAGGCTGGAAGCAGAACATTTAGCATTCTCCTAACATTATGAATTCCTTGACGACCTTGAATAAAGCCATTTTGGTCTCAACCCACCACATCCGGATGAAAATCCTCCAACCTCCTCACAAATGCTTTCCAAATAACCTTAGTGTCAGAATTCAAAAGTGAAATAGCATGATAGCGATCACGTTTGGTATGGAGTGATCAGAGCTGACCATTTTCGTAAGATTCCAAAAACATCTCCTGGAAAGGGAGTGCACAGTTTGTTCTTAAATCTCTTGTAGATGTCAATGGGCAGCCCATCTGGACCAGATTCCCTCATACTATCAATTGCATTGGAAATTTCCTCCACAGTCAGCTCAGAATTAAGAATATCCTTAGATTCATCTGAAAGATTAGTTTCCCAATATATCTAAAAAGCTAGCCTGGGTATCAGTTTCAGGAGGATACTCTGATGCATATAATTTTTCAGAAAATGATTTAATGGTATTGTTAATCTCCCGAGGGTCTACCGTCACAGCTCAAGAGGGATCACTTGTAGTCAGACTGGCTTCTCGCTTTGGGCACCGGAATGTGTCTTTAGAACCAGGGGTGTGTTCAGGAGGAACAAAACAGTAAAGAACGTTTTGAAACCGAACAGGTAGCCTACTACCTAGACTTCCAATAAGAAATTACATTTTTCATTGCTCCGTTTCAAAATGAACCCAGTCCAGGCCAGTGAACCCGACCCAGGGCAGACGTTGAAGGCAGCAGGCCTTTTCACCCTCTTGTCACTCTCCAGATGAGTGAACGCGGAACCCGATGCCAGCATAAGTGCGTCTGCTCGTGGACACCCGTATGTCTGGCCCTTCCTCGCTTTGCAAGTCACAACAAATGGCAAACTCGGAGACCAACTCACATGACCCTTTTGGCTGCAAGTCATATGAGACTGGACCATGCCCTCCCTGGGTTTGACTGAGTGCGCCACCAGCAGTTTGTGGCAGAAATGCTATCTCTCCAGCTGTGGGGATGGTTGGGAGTTGGCTAGTTTGTGGTGCTACTAGCTTCCAATGGTCTCCATCTTTATCTATGACATGACAGCATGGGGAAGTGGAAATATGGCTCTTATGGTTGCATCTGAGGATTTGTGGCACTCCCTAACCAATCAAGAGTTGTATTTTGGCCTGTGTTGAATTCATCTTATCTGTTGGCCTACAACTTTTGGGAATATGTGTAAATGTCACAATACTGCAATTCTATTGTCCTAATGCTATGATCATTTCCCATCTTTCAAGTCTCCAACATGTAAGGGATAAACGGTACCGTTCTGTACATAACCTTGGACGACACCGCCGCCAGGTCCCTTTTGAGGAGTGCAATTTTCCAAGGTAATGTACAGAACACAGGTTTATCCCACTATACCACAGTTGCAAAGAACCATATGAAAGCACACATTTACTGGTAAAAACTTTTTCTCATTGATATTTATAAGCTAATTCTCCTATCTTTTGGTTGCTAGAGTTGCGACCCAGTCGTTCTGGAGATTCTCATCTCCCTCACTAGCTTTAAGAACCATCTGTCAGAGCAGCTCACAGATCACTGAACCTGTTCATAGCCCATCTTTATACAGCCCATCTATCTACCTCATTCCCATACTGTATTTATTTATTTTGCTCCCTTTGCACCACAGTATCTCTACTTGCTCATCCATCTTTTGCACATCTACCATTCCAGTGTTTAATTGCCATATTGTAATTACTTCGCCACCATGGCCTATTTATTGCCTTATAACTCCCTTATTTGACCTTATTTGCACTCACTGTATATAGACTTTGTTTTCTTCTACTGTATTATTGACTGTATGTTTTGTTCATTCCATGTGTAACTCTGTGTTGTTGTATGTGTCGAACTGCTATGCTTTATCTTGGCCAGGTCGCAGTTGCAAATGAGAACTTGTTCTCAACTAGCTTACCTGGTTAAATAAAGGTAAAATAAAAAAAGTTCAATATTTATGGACGTGACCCAGTCGTTCGTGTTTTATTTTTCGTTTGCTGGGAACGTTCTTATCCCTTGCTTGCTGCTAGCTAGCCAACAAGCTATGGCTACAAAGTCAATACCTCTGCAGCCAGAATAACTGCAATGTAGCTGTTTTTCTATTGAAGTTCATTTGGATTCATCCATATCAATGAGCTGATAATGCCCGATTTTGCCTGGCATAGCTAGAAAGGTGTGCCTTCTCGTCAGGACACTCGTCAACACTGACTGTTAATTAAGAGGAGATTGCATATCAAACACTAGGCTAGAAGCTAGCTAAGTAGTTTGTTGCTAGCAAACCTGCCAACCAAATTCTAAAATATTCAAAGACTCATGGACACTTACTGACAGTTGTGGCTGCTTTGTGTGATGTAATGTTTGTACCCTGTGCTGCTGCCATGTTGTGTTGCTACCATGTTGTGTTGCTGCCTTGCTATGTAGTTGTCTTAGGTCTCTCTTTATGTAGTGTTGTCTCTCTTGTTGTGATGTGTCCTATATTGTCCTATATTTTTATAGAATTTATTTGTATTCCAGCCCCCAATCCCCGCAGGAGGCCTTGTGGTAGGCCGACATTGTAAATAAGAATTTGTTCTTAACTGACTTGCCTAGTTAAATGAAGGTAAAAAAAAACAGCTGGTCAAATTACAAAAGTGGGAGGATTTGACAGCTTAAAGTCGGAGGGGACAGGAGAAATTCATGTTTATCACTCACCACGTTAAGTCATCAGATGCTCCCAAAAGATACCTGCAAAATCCAATCAATGCTAGCTAGCTAGGTTTTTTCCCTCATTGGACCTGCGTTTACAATGTATACAATTTCAGTTTGTGTGGTTGATGGTTTAGCTTTCTGTAACTTTGTCGCGACTACACACGTACGTGGTTTTTGCGTCATGATTGCAAGTTGTCCTGATTTAAAAAAAAAAAAATATATATATATATATATATACACTGCTCAAAAAATAAAGAGAACACTTAAACAACACAATGTAACTCCAAGTCAATCACACTTCTGTAATATCAAATTGTCCACTTAGGAAGCAACGCTGATTGACAAAATGTACATGCTGTTGTGCAAATGGAATAGACAACAGGTGGAAATTATAGACAATTAGCAAGGCACCCCCAATAAAGGAGTGGTTCTGCAGGTGATAACCACAGACCACTTCTCAGTTCCTATGCTTCCTGGCTGATGTTTTGGTCACTTTTGAATGCTGGCGGTGCTTTCACTCTAGTGGTAGCATGAGACGGAGTCTACAACCCACACAAGTGGCTCAGGTAGTGCAGCTCATCCAGGATGGCACATCAATGCGAGCTGTGGCAAGAAGGTTTGCTGTGTCTGTCAGCGTAGTGTCCAAAGCATGGAGGCGCTACCAGGAGACAGGCCAGTACATCAGGAGACGTGGAGGAGGCCGTAGGAGGGCAAAAACCCAGCAGCAGGACCGCTACCTCCGCCTTTGTGCAAGGAGGAGCAGGAGGAGCACTGCCAGAGCCCTGCAAAATGACCTCCAGCAGGCCACAAATGTGCATGTGTCTGCTCAAACGGTCAGAACCAGACTCCATGAGGGTGGTATGAGGGCCCGACGTCCACAGGTGGGGGTTGTGCTTACAGCCCAACACCGTGCAGGAAGTTTGGCATTTGCCAGAGTACACCAAGATTGGCAAATTCGCCACTGACGCCCTATGCTCTTCACAGATGAAAGCAGGTTCACACTGAGCACATGTGACAGACGTGACAGAGTCTGGAGATGCCGTGGAGAACGTTCTGCTGCCTGCAACATCCTCCAGCATGACCGGTGGGTCAGTCATGGTGTGGGGTGGCATTTCTTTAGGGGGCCGCACAGCCCTCCATGTGCTCGCCAGAGGTAGCCTGACTGCCATTAGGTACCGAGATGAGATCCTCAGACCCCTTGTGAGACCATATGCTGGTGTGGTTGGCCCTGGGTTCCTCCTAATGCAAGACAATGCTAGACCTCATGTGGCTGGAGTGTGTCAGCAGTTCCTGCAAGAGGAAGGCATATGGGCTGGCCTGCCCGTTCCCCAGACCTGAATCCAATTGAGCACATCTGGGACATCATGTCTCGCTCCATCCACCAACGCCACGTTGCACCACAGACTGTCCAGGAGTTGGCGGATGCTTTAGTCCAGGTCTGGGAGGAGATCCCTCAGGAGACCATCCGCCACCTCATCAGGAAAATGCCCTGGCATTGTAGGGAGGGCATACAGGCATGTGGAGGCCACACACACTACTGAGCCTCATTTTGACTTGTTTTAAGGACATTACATCAAAGTTGGATCAGCCTGTAGTGTGGTTTTCCACTTTAATTTTGAGTGTGACTCCAAATCCAGACCTCCATGGGTTGATAAATTTGATTTCCATTGATATTTTTTGTGTGATTTTGTTGTCAGCACATTCAACTATGTAAAGAAAAAAGTAATTCATAAGAATATTTCATTCATTCAGATCTAGGATGTGTTATTTTAGTGTTCCCTTTAATTTTTTGAGCAGTGTATATTTTCCAACTGTCCGGTTATCTGGTTTTAATGTCTATTCTAGAATGCCCTTCTAGTCAATCAGAAACAAGTATTCAACAATGCTGTGGTATAAGAACTGTATACATTTTTACTACAGCACAATACTGTACACTCTGAAGCTCTATCTTGGCTCCTTGCAGTGAGTGTGTGCAAAACCACAAATTCTGTTCATATATGGCACGATTGGACTCGCACACTTCCTCTTCACAAAGCTTCACTTCCTGTCACGGGACATCCTCCTTGCTACTTTTGTGTCGCAAGCCAGTCACTGCGTATCTAGCTTGAAAATAATCAACTTTTTTTCAAAGACACAGAAAAAAATATCTGTGGCTTTTTGTAAAATCTGACTGCTCTGTTTTCACTTCCTTTTTGAGCATCACAGAAGCACCAACAAAGAAAAGACAAACCGCAGTAAATCCTTTTTAACTGGGCTTGTACAAGCTACTCTGCAAAAAAATATTTATACTCAGGTGGGAAGGGATGGTTGCGTGCTGAGTGTGTTATAGACTCAACAGTGACAGAGAGTGCAAGTCTCTTTGGCTCTCAAACAATCAATCAGGTATTGTCCTTGTCCAGAACGCACACTGGAAACCAAGCTCCACTCGAGGCAATGCACACATGGTTGAAGACTCAATTACCACAAGCGATACTCCTCCGTACTGTATAACATGTTGCTAGCAGATGGGTGATTCTTATGAAATTTTGGTTTCAAAGATTTCAAAGATGATATCTTTAATAACAAGGTCTAAAGTGTTTGAGCATTAATTTAAAAACTTTTACTGAAAATTTGAACCTTTTTTTTGAACATATTTTCCAAAACATGTCCTTAAAAAGCTCATTACCCCAATGGTCTGAAAAGATCAAGACCATTAGGAAAGCTAATACATTTTAATTTTTTTGTGTGTGTGATTATTAACAGTCATGCACAGTTACTTGAAACTCTAAAATAATATGTTTTTAAATTTTAAACATTTATTTGATTTTGACATTCTTATTACCGCAACACCTTCCACAATCTACAACCTAATATGTTTTTATATTCTATTGAAACCTGACATAATTTTGAAAAATATGTGGCAAGCCTGAATTTGGCAAGCCTGCATTTAAAAGAGAACTACTATTTTTCCTTTCATGAAATTAACATAAAATGAACCACTGTTGCCGTAATGATACATAGGTTTCGGAAATGAGGTTGATTTCGATAATGATAATAAGTATACTAAGACATGTTTTTAACATAACATTTAATGTAGAAAATAAATTAGACTATTGGCACAATCATGGATTCAAGTTCAATCAATTTAATTTTGCAGTGCTTCAAAAGTAGGCTAAAAACGCAGGCTAAAAACAGAGAACACGTAAAAACACATTAGAACAGCACATGTCATCGTCACTACACACACTGGCCTGTACAGTGTCCCTTGGGGATGATGTTTCTATGACCCCAAGCTGGTGCAGCTTCTTTATCTTCAAGACAGTTTTCTTCTGTGACTCTTCGCCGGCCAATCCAAAATGGCTTAAATGTAAAGAATTGAGCCTTGGAAAGGTTGTGCCTTGGATTCTCAGACATAAATGTTCTATGAAGATTTGCCATAGTGTCCATTTAAAGATCTCTTACGGAATATCTGGCCCTTTCTCTGAATTTCTCTGGATTTCCCAGTTATTACAGTGGAGACTTCATCTTGATGAAGGAAGTGGCTAAGTTGCACATTAGTCTTCTCTGGCTGTTATTGGGTAATGTTCTCTGATGACCTCTTTGTCGTTTTCTTTTGGACCTCTGCCTTTCATGTTGACAATTACCTGCTTCCTCTTGGCCATCATCTGAGTCTTCTTTAGATTGACTTATCTCTTTGGTCCTCTCCAGCAGCTTCTCTTCTGTGTCGCGCAACTGTCAGCTGTTTCTTTCCTCTGTGATAACTGCGTTTTCAGACACTTTTCTTTTCATGTTGCTTCTTTGTCGGATCTTGAGTTTTCTTGATTTTACAATTCTGCTTTCGTTTTTGATATCTGGAAATGGAAAGGAGGCACGATATGAAATGAGCATGTCTCAAAACATGGGAAAAATCTCACTGTTATGGACACGTCATCCTATAGAAGAGACTGAATGGCTTACTGACAGTGTGTGTGCATCCTATAGAAGGGACTGAATGGCTTACTGACAGTGTGTGTGCATCCTATAGAAGGGACTGAATGGCTTACTGACAGTGTGTGTGCATCCTATAGAAGGGACTGAATGGCTTACTGACAGTGTGTGTGCATCCTATAGAAGGGACTGAATGGCTTACTGACAGTGTGTGTGCATCCTATAGAAGGGACTGAATGGCTTACTGACAGTGTGTGTGCATCCTATAGAAGGGACTGAATGGCTTACTGACAGTGTGTGTGCATCCTATAGAAGGGACTGACTGGCTTACTGACCGTGTGTGTGTGTGTCCTATAGTAGAGACTGAATGGCTTACACTGTGTGTGGACATCCTATAGGATAAACTAAATGGCTTACTATGTGTGTGTGGTGGATGTGTTAGCGTGCGTGTGTAGACTTCATAACACTGTAGGGTAATGACTTCCTATAGACACTGTATGTGACCTCTCTCTGTCCTTCCTTCTGTACTCTTCCAGCAGTTCTGGTTTGGTGTAAACTTTTTCTCTGAATTTTGTCAGCCTTCGCTAAAGCTTTCTTTTTATCACTAGCTGACTGTCTGCAATTAAACAAAGACATAAAGCAAAATATCAAGTTAGTAAATAATATTTAACTTTAATAGTTCATTATATTTAAAAAATAGTCTGTATGATTAAATTCTCATTACCGAAATAGAAGTTCTCTCTACCGCAACTGGCCGTAAATTGCAGCGGTAAGGGAGACTGTAAGTGAGAATGGTGTTGCGAAGGATGAGGAAACTTAGCATGTTTTGCTAACAATAGAGAAGACATGATGACTAAGCAAATTTTTACTCAATGTACATAATTAGACAATGAAATATGTTTTCATTTAAAAAAAATCTAAATGTGGAAAACTACCTGTATCGGTAATGATACTGTCGTGTACACAGTCTGACAAGAGAATATTTAACTTTTAACTGGAGAAATATAAAGACATCTGCTTACCTGGTAGCCATCTTGAAGGTAGTGGCAGATGTGTTGCTTCATTCAAAATCAAACTTTATTTAAAATTCTCTGTGTAAACAGTCCTACAAAAATGTTGCGGAGGATGAGAACATCAGTCATGTACACTTAATTTTTCCAATATTTTTTTCTTATTATGATACATGAATATTCAGTTAATAATTCTGCTGTCATTTTGAAAACATCCAGTAGAAAATCCATACTTTTTTACATTTTACTCTGTTTAAATTACAATATAACATACATTCAGACAGAGCTGGATCTGTTGCGGTAATGAGAATTTCTGCAGAACATGCAATAAAATACCAAAATAATTCATTCCTATGTTACCTCAATCAGCCTGACTAACCGGTGTCTGTATGTAGCCTCGCTACTTTTATAGCGTCTCTACTGTATTTAGCCTGTCTTTTTACTGTTGGTTTATTTCTTTACTTACCTATTGTTCACCTAATACCTTTTTTTGCACTATTGGTTAGAGCCTGTAAGTAAGCATTTCACTGTAAGGTCTGCACCTGTTGTATTCGGCGCACGTGACAAACTTAGATTTGATTTGAAATGACTCTTTGTGCAAGGTAGAGAACACTATCTTTATTATGATATTTTGTTATTTTACTGTT